>NC_052101.1:21596875-21903750 GCF_015852505.1 Tachyglossus aculeatus | reverse complement strand
TACAACGTAATATGGTGACCTCTACCGAAGTGACCGACTTGTAGTAACTGGGATGGAGTGAAAGAAGCAGCATGGCTCTGTGGAAAGAGCACGGACTTTGGAGTCAGAGGTCATGGGTTCAAATCCCGGCTCTGGCAATTGTCAGCTGTGTGACTTTGGGCAAGTCACTTAACTTCTCTGTGCCTCAGTTACCTTATCTGTAAAATGGGGATTAAGACTGTGAGCCCCCCGTGGGACAACCTGATCACCTTATAACCTCCCCAGCGCTTAGAACAGTGCTTTGCACATAGTAAGTGCTTAATAAATGCCACCATAATTATTATTATTATTATTATCAACGATGCGAGAGTTATGAATGATACTGGCACCGTCTCGTTTGACCATTCGGTGGCACAGCTGTTGCGGAAGCCACAGACGGGCCTGTTCCCCTTCCTCCCCGCAGCTTTTATACTGAGCTCGGGCATTCAATTCAGCATGAAGTGATAAAGGGGGCCGAGGAGGGGCTAAGGGGCATCTGACGGGGGGAACTCGGCGAGGAAAAGGGACGGGAAAATGGGGTTGAGTCACGTCCATCCACCATTTTCTAAGCGGAGGAGGAAGACATGTTGGAACAAAAAACACAACATGTGGGGACGCCAGGTGTGAACTCATCCCTGACTACCAATAGGCTCAGAACAAATGCCCTACAGGCTATATAAATAACAATAATGATAATAATAATGGTGCTTGTTAAGCACTTACTATCTCCAAAGCACTGTTCTAAGTGCTGGAGTAGATACAGGTTAATCAGGTTGGACGCAGTCCCTGTCCCACATGGGGCTCACGTTCTGAATAGGAGGGAGTAGGAATGAATTCCCATTTTAAAGATACCTAACTGAGGCACAGAAAAAGTAAGAAACTTACCCAAGGTCACACAGCAGATCCATGGAAGAGTTAGGATTAGAACGCAAGTCTTCCTACTTTCAGGCCCATGCTCTTACTGCCTCTAGGCTGTAAGCTCATTATGGGCAAGGAACGTGCCTGACCACTCTGTGTATTGTGCTCTCTAAAGTGCTTAGTACAGAGCTCTGCATATAGTAAGCACTCATTAAAAACCACTGATAAAAAAACAGGTGAGGTGATATTTATCCAGCAGGAATGTATTCTGTATAGTTAAGACACATGGGTCTCTTGCAGGCCTGGATTGCATGGGCCTGAAAGGCCGAGCTGAGGTGTCTGAGCAAAACAGCAGGACCAATCAATCAACCAATCGTATTTATTGAGCGCTTACTGTGTGCAGAGCACTAGACTAAGCGCTTGGGAAGTAAAAGTTGGCAACATATAGAGACAGTCCCCACCCAACAGTGGGCTCACAGTCTAAAAGGGGGAGACAGAGAACAAAACCAAACATACTAACAAAATAAAATAGAGTAGATATGTACAAGTAAAATAAATAAATAAATAGAGTAATAAATATATACAGACATATATACATGCATACAGAGCCAACAGGGGCAGGCACCCAGTCTAAACAGGGGGCCAGGGCAGCAGGGATTAACTCCTAGAACAGACCCTATTAAGGTGCAAAACCAGGGCCTATCTGGCATGGGACTACCCCTTCTAGACTGTAAGCTCATTATAGGAGCAGAATGTGTCGACCAATCGATCAATCAATCGTATTTATTGAGCGCTTACTGTTTGCAGAGCACTGGACTAAGCGCTTGGGAAGTACAAGTTGGCAACATACAGAGACAGTCCCTACCCAACAGTGGGCTCATCGACCAACTCTGTTATATTGTCCTCTGGCCTACCTTGTGATCTTGAGCAAGTCACTTTACTTCTCTGGGCCTCAGTTCTCCCATGTGGAACAGGGACTGTGTCCAACCTGATTTGCTGGTATCCACCACAGCGTTTAGTATAGTGCCTCACACACAAAAAAAGCACTTTACAAATATCCAATTATTATTGGATTTGGGTAAAAAGAACCCTTACCCTATGCTGACACTCCTGGAACTATGCAAAAACAAGGCTGATATTTTCCTCCCAAATTTCCAAGGATCTGAAAACAAAGCTCTTTATTTTCCTGCACATTATCTTGCACATTGAACATCTGCCACAGTTAGAAAATAATAATAATAATAATTTTGGTATTAAGCGCTTACTATTTGCCATGCACTGTTCTAAGCGCTAGGCAGATACAAGGTAATCAGATTGTCCCACGTGGGGCTCACAGTCTTAATCCCTATTTTCCAGATGAGGTAACTGAGGCCCACAGAAGTTAAGTGACTTGCCCAAAGTCACACAGCTGATAAGTGGCGGAGCCGGGATTAGAACCCACGACCTCTGACTCCCAAACCCGTGCTCTATCCACTAAGCCATGCTGCTTCTCTGCAAAGGGAAGTCTAACTTTAGGCACCAGTATAAACTGCATGGGTATTGAGCCATGGGATGGAAATTATTATTATTATTACCATTATATTTGTTAAGCACTTTCTATGCGCCAAGCACTGTACTGAACTCTGGGGTAGGTACAAGATAGTCATATCGGATGAAATCCCTGTCCCACATGAAGCTCATGGTTTAAGAGGAAGGAGGTTGTATAAACATGAATAACAAAAAGATCCTGGTAAGGACTCTCCTCTTGCCTGTCTGACCAAGATGAGAACATGAGTGGAAAATGATCAATGAGACTGGAGAAGCTAGAAAATTAGGGCAGGTTGGAGGCATCAAATATCCTCCCATAGTGACTGAATCACCCCACAGGACAGAGGTGGTGATAATGTTTTTGTACGGAGTCATTTATTTGTTTTTTGAAACATCTATGCCTAGAGCCCACAATAATAATAATAATAATAATGGCATTTATTAAGCATTTACTATGTGCAAAGCACTGTTCTAAGCGCTGGGGAGGTTACAAGGTGATCAGGTTGTCCCACGGGGTGGGGGTGGGGGGGGGCTCACAGTCTTAATCCCCATTTTACAGATGAGGTAACTAAGGCACAGACAGTGAAGTGACTTGCCCAAAGTCACACAGCTGACAAGTGGCAGGTCCAGGATTAGAACCCATGACCTCTGACTCTCAAGCCTGCGCTCTTTCCACTGAGCCACTGAGCCACCACAAGAAAAGATAAGATACTGAATTGAATTCTGACAAGTGGAGAAAACCTGGGAGAAGAGAAAAGGGAGGAGTGGGTGAGTCAGTCTGTAAAATTGACCACAACAAGGATGCTGTTAACAATAATAATTATTATTATTATGGAATTTGTTAAGTATTTACTATGTGCCAAGCACTGTACCAATCCCTGGGTAGATACAAGATGAACACATTGGAACCAATCGCTGTCCCACATGGGGCTCACAATCTAAGTAGGAGGGAGTTGGATTTAATCCCCATTATATTGATGAGGAAACTGAGGCACAAAGAAAGTTAAGTGTCTTGCCATGCCCAAGGTCACCCAACTGAGAAGTGAAAATGTTATAAAATTTCAATTTTAGGGCGAAGGTGAATAGTTTTTTAAAACAAAAACTACAAAAACCTAAAGGCTATTTTAAAGTGTCATATTGCAGTCTCAGTTAAAATGTGTTCCTTGGAATAAAACAAAATAAAAGAACAGGTCATCAAAAAGGAAAACTCGTGTGGTTGACTGCAAAGTAGAAGAGGTGACCAGAAAATCACTCACAAAAATGGGAGGCTCATCTGAGTAAAGAGTTAAGGGCACCTTGAGAGGGGTGCCAAAGCTAATAATAATAAGATATTCTTTAAACATATCAAAAGCTGAAAGCTAGCTAGGAAATTGGTGAGGCCTGTTGGCCACCGTTTAGCAAAAGATGCATTCAGGGATGAAAAGGAGTTAGCCAGGAGTTTCAGTGCATTCTTTAGTTCAGACTTTGCTGAGGAAGCTGTTCCGGTGGTTCCCACAGCTAAATTGTTTGTTCATAGCAGGAAGTGGATCAAATTACGGTAACCTCACAGGATCTTTTACACCAAATTTATGAACTAGAAATAAATGAATTACCGGGACTAAATGGACCTCACTTCTGAGTTTGGAAGGCACTTGGAGGTTAACTCTTGGCAAGAATGTGTAACCTGTGGTTTCGAATACAGCCATCTCCATTATACTACTCTTCTTTTAGCCCCCTTTCCATAGTATTTTCAATTTTAATGCTGGGATTATTTCAGCTCCTTCTCACTTTGAGATCAGGCTGTAAAATTTAACTTGGCTTAAGCACTTCCCTTCCCCTCCCTGTGAAGTATTTTGACTGACTTGCTAGAGGGTTTAAAGCCCACTGGATGGGATGTGAAAGTTAGCACCTTGAATTTTAAGTTCTGAATTTACCCACCAAAAAATCCATTACAAAATGTTGCGTTATTGGTACATATGCACACTTCTTTTTGATCGTGTTTATGAGTAAATGTGGTTAAGGTTGTCCTTTGCACTACAGCACAGCCCCGCACGGTCCGTTCCTCTGCCACTGACCTCCTCACTATGCCTCCTTCTCGCCTTTCCCACCATCGACCCCAGCCCACGTCCTTCCTCTGGCCTGGAATGCCCTCCCTCCTCAAGTCCTCTAAACTAACTCTCTTCCCCCTTCAAAGCCCTAATGAGAGCTCCCCTCCTCCAGGAGGCCTTCCCAGACTGAGCCCCCCTTTTCCTCTGCTCCTCCTCCCCTCCCCATCACCCCGACTCCCTCCCTCTGCGCTACCCCCTTCCCCGCCCCATAGCACTTGTACATATTTATTATTCTATTTATTGTATTAATGATGTGTATCTATCTATAATTCTATTTATCTATTTTGATACTATTGATGCCTGTCTTGTTTGGTTTTGTTGTCTGCCTCCCCCTTCTAGACTGTGAGCCCGTTGTTGGGAAGGAATTGCCTCTATCTGCTGCTGAATTCGACTTTCCAAGCTTTTAGTACAGTGCTTAGCACCCAGTAAGCGCTCAATAAGTATGACTGAATGAATGAACGAATGGATTAGAAAACACCACTACTGACAGAGAAATGAATCTTTGAGTGCAAATCTGACTGGAAAGGCCAATATGGGACCCACAGTTCTACCTACATTGTGCCCACAGAAAAGGCTGCTCTGTGTTGAGTTGTCATGTTAGAATTGTTGGGCGCTCTCTTCTCTTTTGCCTCTTTTTCTCCTATTCCTTAGGAAACTTTTGCTTATAAAACAACTTATCCTACCTTGATAGTACACAGTGCTGCTATTTTTGAAATTTAGTCCCACTTTCCATTCGGGTTGCCTGAGACTTTGTTTTGCTGCATCTCACAGCATTTCCTTTGTCCTCCTTGCTTTCAGTTTCCTAATTTCAGCTCTCCTTAGAGCAGCTCTATGCGTATCCTGCTGCCGTTCATTCTACGATCTTGTCACTCAGCATAGTTGTTCTAAGTAGGCACTGGTTCAATGTTTGAAGGTTACCTTCCAGATCTTCAATGTTGGTAATCCTTCTGCTCCACCCCGATTTGCACTGTTTATTCACCCCTCCCTCCGCCCCACGGCACTTATGTACAGATCCATTATGTATTTATTTATATTAATGTCTGTCTCCATTAATGTCTGTCTCTCCCTCTAGACTGTGAGCTTGATTTGAGAATGGAATGTGTCTTCCAACTCTGTTTCACTGTATTCTCCCAAGTGCTAAGTATAGTGATCTGCCCACAACAAACGCTCAATAAATACCATTGCTTGACTGATCCTCTCCTGCCGTTTGCTATTCATTCATTCATTCAATCGTATTTATTCAGCACTTACTGTGTGCAGAGCACTGTACTAAGCGCTTGGGAAGTACAAGTTGGCAACACATAGAGACAGTCCCTACCCAACAGCAGGCTCACAGTTTAAAAGGGGGAGACAGACAACAAAACAAAACATGTGGACAGGTGTCAAGTCATCAGAATAAATAGAAGTAAAGCTAGATGCACATCATTAAGAAAATAAATAGAATAGTAAATATGTACAAGTAAAATAAATAGAGCAATAAATCTGTACAAACATATATACAGGTGCTGTGGGGAGGGGAAGGAGGTCTGGCCGGGAAATGATGTTAATGAAACTACTCTGCCACTTGTCTGCTGCATGACCCTGGGCAAGTCATTTCACTTCTCTGTTCTTCAGTTACCTCATCTATAAAATGGGGGTTGAGATCATGAGCCCCATGTGGGACATAGACTATGTCCAACCTGATTAGCTTGTATCTACCCCAGTCTTTAGTACAGTGCCAGCCCTCAGTATGCACGTAACCAATATCAGAAAAAAAATAAAATAAAAAGTCGGCTAACAGTCCAGCTTGGAAAACCTTTAGTTGGGTCTACGGCCTAGTAACTCACTGCCACCACACTAAGCTTGACAGTTTCTCAAATTATGTTCCAGCCTGGATATAGTTTTCTACTTCCTTATCTCCTACTATCTCATTGGTTGGTATATCGCCTTCATAACAGAAGTCGGTGACAGTATTGGCCTCTATGTTGCCAATATGCATTTTTGGCTTCCCTGGGGCAAGTGGATAAATCTAAAGAAAACAGAAGTGATGTATCATCAGCCTATAATGTCTGAATGATTGGGTGAGCCCTGCAGAATGAGCAGAAAGGGGTCAGGAAAAAAAAAATCACTGAAATCATTATTGACCGGTCTCTTAAACTGTTGGTCAGATGAGCCGAATCCTCACAAAAGTCCAACAGGATAAGTGTAATGAAAATGGACCTAAGACACAATACATCATTTTGCCACTATAAAAGCCTTTAGTACTTTCACATCTTGATCGCTGCAATGGAATTCTAGTAGCCAGACTTCAGCACAGACTTAAGAGGACTGGAAAAAATACAGAGAAAACAATCAAAATGATCAAGTGGCTGCCAGTCTCAGTACAAGGATAGACTGTTCAGTCTGGAAAAATGAAGGCTGAGAGAGGACATGATTAAAGATCATAGATAAAAGTGAAAACAAAATTGATATTCACCAAATCCCACATCACTAGGGCAAGGGGGCACCCAGTGAAACCTGAGTGTGGGCGTGTCAAAACAAACCAAAGGAAACACTTCTTCACATTTCTTCACATTTCAGGTGGGGTTCCTCAAGGTTCAGTGCTTGGTCCCCTTCTGTTTTCGATCTACACTCACTCCCTTGGTGACCTCATTCGCTCCCACGGCTTCAACTATCACCTCTACGCTGATGACACCCAGATCTACATCTCTGCCCCTGCTCTCTCCCCATCTCTCCAGGCTCGCATCTCCTCCTGCCTTCAGGACATCTCCATCTGGATGTCTGCCCGCCACCTAAAACTTAACATGTCCAAGACTAAACTCCTTGCCCTCCCAAACCCTGCCCTCTCCCTGACTTTCCCATCTCTGTTGACAGCACTACCATCCTTCCCGTCTCACAAGCCCACAACCTTGGTGTCATCCTTGACTCCGCTCTCTCGTTCACCCCTCACATCCAAGCCGTCACCAAAACCTGCCGGTCTCAGCTCCGCAGCATTGCCAAGATCTGCCCTTTCCTCTCCATCCACACCGCTACCCTGCTCGTTCAAGCTCTCATCCTATCCCATCTGGACTACTGCATCAGCCTTCTCTCTGATCTCCCATCCTCGTGTCTCTCCCCACTTCAATCCATACTTCACGCTGCTGCCCGTATTGTCTTTGTCCAGAAACGCTCTGGGCATGTTACTCCCTTCCTCAAAAATCTCCAGTGGCTACCAATCAATGTGCGCATCAGACAGAAACTCCTCACCCTGGGCTTCAAGGCTCTCCATCACCTCGCCCCCTCCTACAGCCCACCCCGCACCCTCTGCTCCTCTGCCGCTAATCTCCTCACCGTGCCTCGTTCTCGCCTGTCCCGCCATCGACCCCTGACCCACGTCCTGCCCCGGGCCTGGAATGCCCTCCCTCTGCCCATCCGCCAAGCTAGCTCTCTTCCTCCCTTCAAGGCCCTACGGAGAGCTCATCTCCTCCAGGAGGCCTTCCCACACTGAGCCCCTTCCTTCCTCTCCCCCTCGTCCCCCTCTCCATCCCCCCCATCTTACCTCCTTCCCTTCCCCACAGCACCTGTATATATGTATATATGTTTGTACATATTTATTACTCTATTTTTATTTATTTTACTTGTACCTATCCTATTTATTTTTTTTTGTTAGTATGTTTGGTTTTGTTCTCTGTCTTCCCCTTCTAGACTATAAGCCCACTATTGGGTAGGGACTGTCTCTATATGTTGCCAGCTTGTACTTCCCAAGCGCTTAGTACAGTGCTCTGCACACAGTAAGCGCTCAATAAATACGATTGATTGATTGATTCAGGTGAATGTGTCTACCAAGTCTACTGCATTGTACTCTCCCAAGCCCTACTACAGTGCTCTGCACACAGTAAGTACTCAGTATAGTCCTATGACTGATCAGCCAATCAATCCTATGAAACACACCCTCAAAACAAAAATCAATAGGCTTAAAAAGGGTTTGGACAGGGGTGCCAACTTTTCATTTCAAGTAAAGAGATGATAAGAGGGCAGGGATTTTAGTGGGGTCATAAGGTCTGGGAGGGGACAGGCTTCAAAGAGAAACTAGTTTTGGAAAGTCTCTGTTTTGAGATATTTTTGCCCTGTGTGGAAACCTTCAAGTCTTATCGAAGACTGGGGTGAGCAAATCTGTCCCAAAAAGCTGTAGGGGCA
Source organism: Tachyglossus aculeatus (assembly GCF_015852505.1). Lineage (NCBI taxonomy): Eukaryota > Metazoa > Chordata > Mammalia > Monotremata > Tachyglossidae > Tachyglossus > Tachyglossus aculeatus. Next base: position 21,895,105 of record NC_052101.1, on the reverse strand, counting down.
TTCATTCCTCAGCACCATGAGAAGCAGCGTGGCCTGGTAGAGGGAGCACAGGCTTGGGAGTCAGAAGGACCTGGGTTCTAATCCTGGCTCCACCACTCGTCTGCTGTGTGACCTTGGGCAAGTCACTTCACTTCTCTGTGTGGGAAGGAAACGGGTCTGTTTATTGTTGTACTGGACTTTCCCAAGCGTTTAGTACAGCACTCTGCACACGGTAAGCACTCAATAAATACGACTGAATGAATGAATATCTCAATTACCTCATCTGGAAAATAGGGATTAAGACTGAGCCCCATGTGGGACATGGACTGTGTCCAACCTGGGTTAGCTTGGATCTATCTCAGAAATTAGAACTGTGCCTGGCTCATGGTAAGCACTTAACAAATGCCATTAAAAAAAAATGTAGAGGAAGCAGCTATGATTTGGAGAAATTCTTGGACTGAAGGCCTATAATTCATCATTAGGAGGGAAAGTTAAGTATGCTAGAAATGACATCTCTTTCTATAAGCGTGGATGTAAAGAAAGGCAGCCCCCACACTGTTCCTCTGATAATTATCCCCCTCCAGAATTAATTATGGATACGTACATAGTGCTGGGAAGCTGAAGGCGGGATCGATACCAAGTCCTTAAAGGGGAAAGACCCAAGGCAATACAGAAGGGAAAATGAGTAGGAGAAAAAAGATAGCTAAACAGGGGAAGGCCTCATGGAGGAGATGTGATTTTAATAAGACAGTAAGCTCATTAGGGGCAGGTAATGTGTCTTCTAATTCTATGTTATTGTACTCACCCAAGCCTTAGTACAGTGCTCTGCCCATAGTTAGCACTTAAAAAAATACCACTGATTGATTAATAAGGATTTAAAGGTGGGGAGAGTGATGAAGCCCCCTTTTTCCTCTCCTCCTCCCCATCCCCCAGGCCCTACCTCCTTCCCCTCCCCACAGCACTTGTATATATTTGTACAGATTTATTACTCTATTTATTTTACTTGTACATATTTACTATTCTATTTATTTTGTTAATGATGTGCATATAGCCAAAATTCTATCTGTTCTGATGATTTTGACACCTGTCTACATGTTTTGTTTCGCTGTCTGTCTCCCCCTTCTAGACTGTGAGCCCGTTATTGGGTAGGGACTGTCTCTATATGTTGCCGACTTGTACTTCCCAAGCGCTTCGTATAGTGCTCTGCACACAGTAAGTGCTCAATAAATACGATTGAATGAATGAATAAGCTCCTTTGAGGGCAGGGAAGGTGTCTACCAACTCTATCGCATTGTATTCTCCCAAGCACTTAGTTCAGTGCTCTGCACACACAATAAGCACTCAATAAATTCATTGAGAAGCAATGTGGCCTACTGGAAAGAGTACAGTTTTGAGAGTGAGAACTTGGGTTCTAATTCCACCTCCACCACTTTCTCTGCCCTGTGACCTTGGGCAAGTCACTTCCTTTCTCTGGGACTTAGTTACCATCTGTAAAATGGGGATTCAAAACCTGTTCTCCCTCCTATTTAGACGGAGAGCTCCATGTGGGATCTGACTGTCTTGAATCTTCCCCAGTGCTTAGAACAGTGCTTGGCACATAGCAAATTCTTAACAAACGGCACAATCATTATTAGTAACAATTATAATAATAATAAAAATACCATGGATTGATTGATTGATCCAGTGGCCACAGTCAGAAACATAATCCTAAACTGAACGGATCATTGATGTAACCCAGCTGACAATACTGTGGTCTTATAACCCTAAGGAGCCTGGCACCTAGTCTTGCCTTCTGGCTCACTGCAGGTATCCTGACATTGGCATATCTTGCCTGAATGACAAACAGTATTTCAGGTGTTTTCATCTCCTCATCTCCTGGCTGCCCACGTTGCCATCTCTTGGGATGACTCAGGGAAGCCGTAGGGATTGCCAGGGGACAAAGAGTGCCCTATGAAAAGGGCACAGGCCTGGGAATCAAAGGATTTGGATTCTAACTCCAGTTCTGCCACTTGCCTGCTGTGTGACCTTGGGCAAGTCACATACCTTCTCTGCGCCGTGGTTTCCTCATCTGTAAAATGGGAATTCTCCCTCCTACTTAGATTGTGAGCCCCAGGAAAAACAGGAACTGCGTCCAACCGAACTAGTCTGTATCTATCTACCCCGGTGCTTAGTATGGTGTGTGATACCTAACAAATACCACAATCATTATTATTATTTATGTCTCCTGACTTCCAGACTCTTGTGATCTCTACTAGAGCATGCTGCTTCTTTGATCTCGAAAATCAAGTGGAAATGATGTTGTGTTAAGTGGGTGAAGAAAAATATGCATTAAGTGTTCTCATCATTGAAACATATTGATAGATACAAGATTTTAAGTTTGGATTCTGATCATTCATTATAAAGGAAACACTCTCTTTTGAGCTTTCAAAGGGTTGCTTTCTTGAATGTCTCTTAAAGATTGCATCCATTCATTCATTCAGTAGTATTTATTACATAATAATAATAATGTTGGTATTTGTTAAGCGCTTAACAAATGTGCCAAGCCCTGTTCTAAGCACTGCGGGGGGATACAAGGTAATCAAGGTTGTCCTACGTGGGGCTCACCGTCTTCATCGACATTTTACAGATGAGGAAACTGAGGCACAGAGAAGTTATGTGATTTGCCCAAAGTCACACAGCTGATAAGTGGAGGAGCCAGGATTTGAACCCATGATTTCCGACTCCCAAGCCCGGGCTCTTTCCACTGAGCCACGCTGCTTCTCTAACACGTAACTTGCATGTATTTATTGTATGTAACTTGAGCACCCAGAATCTACAGGCTAAAATGGCAAATTGACTGGCACAGGGAAAGATATGTATTGAGCACCTAAATGCAACTCACTCTACTAAGTGCTTAGAAAGTACACAAGATGGAAAGTAGAGGAAACGAATAAACCACTAGAGCTTAAAGAAGCATAGCAACTATACTAAAGAACACCCGCCTTACAACAGAACTGACTACATTATCTTCCCCCCTCAGAAATTCAAATATTTTTTTCAGTTTAAGGTTTTGAAATCCATTCTATCTGGCCTCTCAATGGTGCCCCATCTTCAAGAAGAATATTATTTGGGGAAGGGGAGACTAACACTACCAGTAAGATCCAATCAATCCTTCCATCACTTATTGAGTGTTTACTCTTTGCAGAACACTGTACTAAGCACTTGGGAGAGTACAATGTAACAAAAGTTGGTATATCCCTCTGGGCTTTAAGCTCCTTGTGGGCAGAGAACATGTCTACCAAATCTGCACACAAGTGCTCAATAAATATGATTGATTGCTTGAGTGGTTGATTGAAGAGCAGAGACTTGTGAGGCCAAGAAGTCGACTGACTCTGTTATATTGTACTGCCACTTAGTACAGGGCTCTGTACACAGTAAGATAAATATGATCGATTGATTGATCGATTGGGTGGTTTAGACTCAGGAATTTCTAGAATTCCATAGGTCCCATAATTTGAGCAGAGAGTGCCTCCCCTAGAAACATGATAAGTAGGCCATCAGCTATCACCTAAGGGGATTTAGTTTAAGAAAATGTTCGGGTTTTGCTCTAAATGCAGAATTTTCGCAGTCAAAACTCTGATAAAAGAATTAAGAAACCCAAATTGAACACAAGAGCCTTTGTAAGCAGGATGACTGTTACACTTTATCTTGGTAAACCACACAGTGGGGGAAGAAGAAGGGAGGTGTTTGGCAGGATTTCACTGAAATAATTGCTCTAAATTATTTTCTTTGATGCTCTGGCTAAAAGCGTTTTAAGAACGAGTTCACCTCTCCAACAATTAGAAATCTCATTAATATCCATCTTTGTCACTCTAACTAAAAGGTCAGTTCTTTCCTCCTAGTCTCTATCTACCTATTTGGCAAAGTTCTTTTTCATCATTAACTTCTTCCCCTGTATTTAATCCATTCTGATTTTTAGCCAACACTTATCTTTCCTTGTTCCTTCAACTCATGTAATATATTCTTGTTTGACTCTCTCCCTTCCTTTCCAATTACAGAATAAATTGTCCTTCGCACATCCATCTTTGAACACTACCTATCTCTCATCCCTGATTTATCAACTGAAGCTGAATCCAAGATCCTCCGGTCTGTCTTGTTAGTTTGATCCACACTTTCGTGATAACTCGCAAATAGATCATCATGCACTTATCTATTTACAGGATTATAACTGAAACATATCTTTCCTGGGTTGCTCACATGCTTTAATATTGAACGCAACGGGATGTGTTGAGATGAATCAAGTGAATTTGATTTTCTGCCGTTTCACCCACGTTGCTGTGGATTTGCGTGAAGGAAATAGATTTATTCACATATCAGTAGTTCACAGTGACTACTGAGTCAAATTCATGACTACTGAATCAAACTCAAAACCTTTTTTTCTTCCCAACTATCGAAAATTCTAAATCCCAAGTCCCAGATTGAAGCAGTGTGTCCTAGTGGAAAGAGCCCTGTCCTGGGAGTCAGAGAACCTGTGTTCATTCATTCATTCAATCATATTTATTGAGCACTTACTGTGTGCAGAGCACTGTACTAAGCGCTTGGGAAGTACAAGTTGGCAACATATAGAGACGGTCCCTACCCAGCTCCTTCACTTGTCGATTGTGTGACCTTGAGCAAGTCATTTAATTACTCTGTGCCTCATCTGAAAAATAGGGATTAAGACCGCGGGTTCCACATGGGACAGTGTCAGCCTACTTAGCTCATGTCTACCCCAAGGCTTAATGCCGTGCCTGGCACGAAGTAAGCGCTTAACAAATACCACTTAAAAATATCAAGTATTCAAAGCTTCTGAAGTGCTTCATTTCTGTATCTTTTCGCCGATGCTGCTTACTAACCAGAAATAAGATCATAAATCGTACTATTAATTTATATTAATGTCTGTCTCCCTCTCTAGGACTGTCAACTTGTGGTGGGTAAGGAATGTGCCTGTTTATTGTTATATCGTGCTCTCCAAACGCTTTGTACGGTGCTCTGCACACAGTAAGCACTCAATAAATACCACTGACTTCCTTCCTTCATCATCTTGGCCCATGTTCCCTACCTCTAACAACATCACCTTGACTCTCCGCTCAAGCATTGAGTCAGTCAGTCAGTCAACCATATTTATTGAGCACTGATGGTGTGCAGAGCACTGTATTAAGAGCTTGGGAGACATATAGCAATAAACAGACACATTCCCTTCCCACAACGAGCTGTACTAAGCACTTGGGAGAGTACTATATAGCAATAAACAGATACATTCCCTGCTCACAATGAGCTTACCATCTTGAGGGGGACAGGGATGTAAATATAAATAAATCACAGATAAGTACATAGATGGCATCACCATTTCAATCCTGGGGCTAGGAAACAAAGTTCACAGGGCCTAGGAGACTGTGGCAATTGGGCAGTGGTAGCAGTAGCCAAGCAGAGTTGGGTCATATTAAGAACTGTGGCATTTGTTAAGCGCTTACTATATGCCAAGCACTGTATTAACCACTGGGGTAGATAACAAGCTGATCAGATGAGACACAGTCCCTATCACATATGAGGCTCACGGTCTAAGTATATTTTTGAAAAATAATAATAACGTTGGTATTAGTTAAGCACTTACTATGTGCCAAACACTGTTCTAAGCGCTGAGGTAGATACAAGGTAATTGGGTTGTCCCACATGGGACTTACAGACTTAATCTCCATTTTACAGATGAGGCAACTGAGGCAGAGAGAAGTTAAGTGACTTGCCCAAAGTCACACAGCTGATAAGTGGTGGAACCGGGATTAGAACCCATGACCTCTGACTCCCAAGCCTGGGCTCTTCCCACTAAGCCACGCTACTTCTCTGAAAAAGTGACCAGATTGAATTTTCTCCCATTAGTCGACCCAAAATTTATTTGTTACTGGTGACTTGAAATTTCAAGGTTTGATAATGATGCTGATCAATCAATCAGTCATATTTATTGAGCACTTACTGTATGCAGGTCACTGTACTAAGCACTTGGGGGAGCACAGCACGACAATATGACACATTTCCTACCCACAATGAGTTTACAGTTTAGAGAGATCTTTGCTTTATTTTTCCTCTTTCCCTTCACCAGGACAACTGCCTTTTCTCACTCCAATCCCTCTCCAAGATTAACTCAGATCCATTAGTGGAGTCAAGGGATGATAATGGGTTGAAAAAAAAAATCACCAAGTAAATGAAAATTTCTGGCAAACTAAATCCACTTTCCCAGCAGGTCTATTTCTATGGGAGTACTTTCTCATTTGATTGCAAGGATATTGTCTAGCAACTCTGCTCTAAACTCTGGGCATGCTGAATGTTCAGTCAATGCATCATGATTATGTGAACAGTGCGAACGACGCTTAGAAGAAGCAGCGTGGCTTAGTGGTTAGAGTGCGGGCCTGAGAGCCAGAGGGCTCGATTCTGATCCCAGCTTTACCATTTGCTTTGCTGGGTGACCTTGGACAAGTCACTTAACTTCTCTGTGCCTCTGTTATCTCATCAATAAAATGAGGATTGAGACTAGGAGTCCCATGTGGGACATGGAATGTATCCAATCTAATTAGCTTCTATCTACCCTAGCGCTTAGTATATTGCCTGGCACATGGTAAGCACTTAACAAATACCACTTAAAAAACAAAAAACAATGAATCATATTCCAACACCAATAAGGAAGCTCTTTGGCATGATTTATGTAGAAAAGGAAATAAAACTTGGGAGCATCCCCTCAGTATGCAATGAATTAAACTGTAATGGCAAAATTACTAAACAGATAATAATAATGTGGGTATTTGTTAAGCACTTATCATGTGCCAAGCACTGTTCTAAGCACTGGGGTAGATACAAGGTAATCAGGTTGGACACAGTCCCTGTCCCACATGAGGCTCACAGTCTTAATCCCCATTTTACAGATGAATTAACTGAGGCCCAGAGAAGTGAAACGATTTGCCCAAAGTCCCTTCAACAACAACAACAACAACAATAATAGTTGTAATATTTGTTAAAATTTTACAATGCGCCAAGCACTGTGATAAGGCCTGGGGTAGATATAGTAAAAATGCAACTAGATCGGACACAATCCTTATCTCATAGGGGCTCACAGTCTAAGAGGGAGGAAGAATTGACGTTTAATCCCCATTTTACAGATGAGGAAACTGAAGTTCTTAGAAGCTTAAGTGACTCTCGAAGAAGGCAAGCGACAGAGCTGGGATTGGTCTCCTGATTCCCAGTCCTGTACTCTTTCTACTAGGCCACACAGCTCCTCAACAAAATGATAAACGTGTTCCCGGAGCCTGACAAGAGTTCGAATTATATTTAGGTGGGTGACAAAAAACCAGACTCAAAGGAAAATGATCTCCTTGTGAGGAGCCCCTCCTTGTCCTATTACCAAATGCATCCACCCCAACTCCAGTGAGAACACAAATGGCAAGGATGAAAGGTTATCAGGGACTGCCCAAACCACCAGCATTTCACAGGTTCTGCTTCCAAAGAACTCCTCCTTTCTTTACGACTGAGAGCTCGGCCCATCCTTATTACCAAATATAAACCAATTCTTTTCCCAACAAAGTCAAGGCTGACAAAACGGTGCTATTCCACTGGAAAGGAAATTTTTCAGAGAGCCACCAAGAGCTGCCTGGCCCTCTTTTCTGCCATTAACAGCTCCAGACCACGTAGGAAATGAAGCTTCTTCTCTGATAAGGCAGAGAGTTCAATTTCTTTTGTAATGGTATTTGTTAAGTGCTTTCTACGTACCAGGCACTGTACTAAGTGCTGGGGTAGATACAAGTGAATCAGGTTGGACACAGTCCATGTCCCATATAATAATAATAATAATAATAATAATGGCATTTATTAAGCTCTTACTATGTACAAAGCACTGTTCTAAGCGCTGGGTAGGTTACAAGGTGATCAGGTTGTCCCACTTGAGGCTCACAGTCTTCATCCCCATTTTACAGATGAGGGAACTGAGGCCCAGAGAAGTGAAGTGACTTGCCCAAAGTCACATAGCCGATAATTGGCGGAGCCAGGATTTGAACCCATGACCTCTGACTCCAAAGCCCCGGCTCTTTCCACTGAGCCACGCTGCTTCGCGTATGGGGCTCCCAGCCTTAATCCCCAGTTTACAGATGATGTAAGTGAGGTGCAGAGAAGTAAAGTGATTTGCCCAGGGTCACACAGGAGGTAAGTGGTGGAGGTGGGATTAGAACCCAGGTCCTTCTGACTTCCAGCCCCGTGCTCTACCCACTAGGCCAAGCTGCTATGGGACCCCCACACTGATCCCTCCTTGCCCCCCAGAGGCGACCTTCCACAGAGTAGGTCAGACCCTTCCAAGGAGGCTTTCCATCCACCCTGGAATCACTAGGATTTCCTTAGCATATGGCGTTCAAATGCCTTAGCCCGAAGAGGTTCCCCAGGAGGGATGCAAGGAGTCAGGTGTGTGCACACTTCATAAAAGCAGATTTACAAGTCTGAATGGCCAGGGGTCCGCAGTCCCCAGATGGGCTCTGGGCCCTGGACCCCTTCCTTGCTCTCCGGACCGGGGTCGCCCCTTAGGCCCCGAAGGGAAAGCCATTGGGATCTATAATAATAATTAATAATAATGATGGTATTTGTTAAGCACTTACTATGTGCCAAGCAGTGTTCTAAGCACTGGGGTAGATACAAGGTAATCAGGTTGTCCCACGTGGGGCTCACAGTCTTCATCCCCATTTTCCAGATGAGGTAACTGAGGCACAGAGAAGTGAAGTCACTTGCCCAAAGTCACACAGCTGATAAGTGGTGGATCTGGGATTAGAACACACGACCTCTGACTTCCAAGCCGGTGCGCTTTCCACTAAGCCACGCTGGAACGTCGTCCTAGGGTGAAAAGCGATGGCAGGCTCTGATTCCTACTCCATCATCATCATCATCAATCGTATTTATTGAGCGCTTACTGTGTGCAGAGCACTGTACTAAGCGCTTGGGAAGTACAAGTTGGCAACATATAGAGACAGTCCCTACCCAACAGTGGGCTCACAGTCTAAAAGAAATCAATGTTCCCCGAGTCGAGCCAGCCAGGAGAAGAACCTGGAATCTTCTGATTGTAAGCTCGCTGTAGGCAAGGAATGTGTCTGTTTATTGTTATAATGTACTCTCCCAAATGCTTAGTACAGTGTTCTGCACACAGTAAGTGCCCAATAAATCCATTTGAATGAATGAATGAATGAATGAGAGAATGGCACTTGTGACCCACATCCCCTGCCCCATCCATAGCTTCCAAACTTGCCCCTTTTCTCTCCCCACTGAGACTTTTTCACCTATCAGCAGGATCATCTTCAAATTCAGAGGACAACTCTCTCCTCCCTTCTCTCCTCTACATATATAGAGGATGTACACATTTTATATATGTACATAGTATATTACTACAAAATTATTTAAAAATACAACGCAAGTCATAAAACTGGGTCAGAGATTTTTATATGGCTAGGTTAACAGTTATAGATCGAAACATTATCTCTACCTTTTGATGCATCTGACGTGGTTTTTTTGGTAGGGAAAGAGTGGCAGGGAGGAAGACCCAGTTCACTGCTTTGGAATTTCTTTGATTTGGTGCCCACCTTCATGGAAATGATCAATCAATACTATTTATTGAGCCCTCACTATGTGCAGAGTACTGAACTAAGCACTTGGGAGAGTAAAATACAAGAGTTAGCAGTCATGTTCCCTTCCCAGAATGAGCTTACAGTCTAGAGGGGAACCCGCTCTCAATCCAGCCTGTGATCAGTAGTGTTCCTTGAGCTCCTGGGAGCTCCTTTAGTATTCATTTAACTCTACTTTGAGCGCCCACCAGAAGCAACGTGACCTAGTGGAAAGAGCCCTGGCCTAGGAATCAGAGGACCTGGGTTCTAATCCGGGCTCTGCCACCTGTCTGCTGTGTGACCTTGGGCAAGTCACCTCAGTTCATTGGGCCTCAGTTCCTTCATCTGTAAAATGGGGATTAAGACTGCGAGCCCCATGCAAGGCAGGGACTGTGTTCAATCCAATTTGCTTGTATCCACGCCAGTGATTAGCACAGTTCCTGGTACATAGTAAATGCTTAACAAATACCATTATTATTATTATTATTATCATCACCTATCAATCATTCAGTGGTGTTTATTGAGCACTTCCTTTGTGCAGAGCACTGTACTAAGCACTTGCAAAACTATAATACAACAGAGTTGAGGCCTTCCCAGACTAAGCCCCCCTTTTCCTCTGCTCCCCCTCCCCTCCCTATCGCCCTGACTAGCTTCCTCCCCTCTACCTCCCACCCCGCCCCACAGCACTTGTGTATATATGTGCATATTTATAATTATAATTCTATTTATTTCTATTAATGATGTGTGTATATCTATAATTCTAATTATTTATAATGATGCTACTGCTGCTTGTTAACTTATTTTAATATCTGTCTCCCCCCTTCTAGACTGTGAGCCTGTTGTGGGCAAGGGTTGTCTCTGTTTGTTGCTGAATTGTACTTCCCAAGTGCTTAATACAGTGCTCTGCACACAGCGCTCAATAAATATGATTGAATGAATGAATGAGTTGGTAGACGTGATCCCTGCCCACAAGGAACTTACAATCTAAGGAGTTTCATTCATTCGATTGTAATTTATTGAGTGCTTACGGTGTGCAGAGCACTGTACTAAGCGCTTGGAAGGACAGTTCAGCAACAAATAAATATAGGTAGCTACGGCAGCAAGAAGCAGGCAAAATAAAGATTAAGAAAAACAATCTAGGTGGCAGAGTAGAAGTAGGGACTGGAGATGAGGGAGACAGTGAGACCTGAGAAGGAGACTAGCGAGGAGACCAATCAATCTATCAATCGTATTTATTGAGCACTTACTGTGTGCAGAGCACTGTACTAAGCGCTTGGGAAGTACAAGTTGGCAACACGTAGAGACAGTCCCTACCCAACAGCGGGCTCACAGTCTAGAAGGGGGAGACAGAGAACAAAACCAAACATACTAACAAAATAAAATACCAGTACAATAGTCTAGCCAGGATACGATATGGGTGGGAGGGCTGCTTGGGTGGACAGAAAAGAGTGAAGAGCAGACCAGCTCCTCCTCTTCTGAAGTCACCCAAAAAGACCACTCTCTAATTAAGTCCTTTTTAGTGGGAAAAACCAATACATTAATGTTACGAAGTAGAAAATGATTTCCTAGAAGAGTTTGAACTTCAGGACCTCCCTGAAAAATAGGCTACACCCCTTCCTGGACCCAACTGGCTTCAGGCCGTCCGTTGGACCACCCTGACCTGGTTAGTCGGCCGAGCATCAAGTTAGGGGTCTCGGCACCTAGGTCCTTCACTTGATGTTGTGAGAGGATTCCTCCATGTCCTGTGAACTCTGAGTGGGATTTTAACAATGGCAGAGTTCCCATGCTGTTACTTTATATTGAAAGGCAAGGTTAGTTTCTAGTTCGTCTGTCCTCTCATTGTTATTATATTCTGGGGCTTGTAAAATTGAAATGTGTGTTTGGTCTGCTTCCTGTACTCATTAATTTGTATGAGAAAATTGTGAAACGTTTGAAAATTAAATCTAGTCGAAGTCTCCATGTCAAGCGTACAGTTGTAATCCTCAGGGTGGAGAGAGGAAGGGCAGACGGGACATTGTGAGGAAACCGTCATCATCATTTTCTTCAGTTGTATTTGTGGAGCACTTACTGTGTGCAGAGCACCGGACTAAGCGCTCGGGAATAGATTTGGTAGACACGATCCCTGACAACAATGAGCTTACAGTCTAGAAGGGGAATGGATTAGGTAGACACTGTAGTAAGTGCTGGGGTAGATAGTACAATTCAGCAACAAATACAGACAATCCTTGCCCACAATGGGCTCACAGTCTAGAAGGGGGGAGACAGACATTAAACCAAGTTAGCAAGCAGCAGTAGCATCATTATAAATAATTAGAATTATAGATATACACACATCATTAATAGAAATAAATAGAATTATAATTATAAATATGCACATGTATACACAAGTGCTATGGGGTGGGGTGGAAGGTAGAGGAAAGGGAGCTAGTCAGAGCGATGAGGAGGGGAGGGGGAGCAGAGGAAAAGGGGGGCTTAGTCTGGGAAGGCCTCAACTCAGTTGTATTATACTTTTGCAAGTGCTTAGTACAGTGCTCTGCACAACATAATTGGCTGGATACAGTCCCTCTCCAACACAGGTAATCCCCATTTTACAGACGAGGTAACCTGAGGCACAGAGAAGTGAAGGTCACACAGCCTCTAGACTGAAAGATTGTCGTGGGCAGGGAATGTGTCCATTATATTGTACTTTCCCAAGCACTTATTACAGTGCCCTGCACACAGTAAGCACTCGATAAATACGACCGATTTCCTGACTGACAAGTAGCGGAGCCGAGGTTAGAACCCGGATCCTCTGACTCCCGGGACCTATGCGCCATCCACTGAGCCACACTACTTCTCATTTCATTAATAGATGCCTTCTCCAACAAGGACATATTTCCTGCCCACTGTCTGTGATTAGTAGCCTGCATGGGCAATCAATCAATCAATCAATCAATCGTATTTATTGAGCACTTACTGTGTGCAGAGCACTGTACTAAGCGCTTGGGAAGTACAAATTGGCAACATATAGAGACAGTCCCTACCCAACAGTGGGCCCACAGTCTAGAAGGGGGAGACTGAGAGCAAAACCAAACATATTAACAAAATAAAATAAATAGACACCCTAGGGCATCTTGAATGACGTGAAACCATCATGGGGCTACATCAATCAATGCTATTTACTGAGCACTTACTGTGAGCATGTCTAGGAAAGCAGCAGTCCCATAGACACGGGTAAAGCCAGTGGACACTGTAGGAGAAAAAACACTGGGCTGCCTGAATCACAGAGCTGAGCTTGGAATGGTAATACTTAGCTCCTTGAGAAGCAGCGTGGCATGGTGGCGTCAGAAGGTCATGGGTTCTAATCCCGGATCCTCCACGAGTCTGCTGGGTGACCTTGAGCAAGTCACTTCACTTCCCACCCAATTTGCTTGTATCCACCCCAGCACTTAGTACAGTGCCTGGCACATAGTAAGCACTTATATACCATAATTATTATTATTATTACTATCAACAAACTCCAAGAGCAATCGATCAATCAGTCATATTTATTAAGCACCCACTGTGTGCAGAACACAATTATTAAGTGATTGGGAGAGTACAACAGAGTTGGTAGACATGTTCCCTGCCCACAGTGAGCTTACCATCTAGAGGGACATAGAGACAAGTGGGCAAGCCAAGTTAAGATCTACCGAAAGTGCTCAGTTCTATCCTAGCGGTTGGGTGGTGGCCTTATTATCCAGAGCTTAGAACAGTGCTTGGCACATAATAGGTGCTTAACAAATACCATCATTATTATTATTACTAATAATAATACTGATGATTACAATTGTGGTATCTGTTAGGCATTATGTCAGGCACTGTACTGAGCACTGGGGTAGATACAAGACAGAGGAGTCCCTGTCCCACATGGGGTATTCAGTCTAAGTAGGAGGAAGAACAGGTATTGAATCCCCATTTTTCAGATGAGGAAATTGAGGCACAACAATCAAGTCAAGATCACCCAGCAAGCAACTGGAGGAGCTTGGTCCCAAGCTTCTCTCTTGGTAGGCAACCCATCTTTTTATTGATTCCCATTTTCATTATTTACCGGAACATCAATCATATTTATGGAGCACTTACCGTGTGCAGAGCACTGTACTAAGCATTTGAGAGAAGCAGCGTGGCTCAGTGGAAAGAGCCCGGGCTTTGGAGTCAGAGGTCATGGGTTCAAATCCCGGCTCTGCCACTTGCCAGCTGTGTGACTTTGGGCAAGTCACTTCACTTCTCAGGGCCCCAGTTCCCTCATCTGTAAAATGGGGATTAAGACTGTGAGCCCCACATGGGACAACCTGATCACCTTGTAACCTCCCCAGTGCTTAGAACAGTGTTCTGCACATAGTAAGTGCTTAATAAATGCCATCATCATTATTATTATTACAATATAACAGAGTTGGTAGACACATTCCCTGCCCACAAGAGTTTACCATCTAGAGGGGGAGAAAAACATTAATATAAACAAATAAACTATGGATATAATAATGATGGTATTTGTTAAGCGCTTACTATGTGCCAAGCATTGTTCTAATATGTACGCAAGTGCCATGGGACCGAGGGAGGGGTGAGTAAAGAGAGCAAGTCAGGGTGACACAGAGGGAGTGGGAAAAGAGGAAATGAGGGCTTAGTCATGGAAGGCTTCTTGGAGGAGATGGGCCTTCAATAAGGCTTTGAAGGTAGGGAGAGTGATCGTCTGTTGGATGGGAAGAGGGAGGGATTTTCAGGCCAGAGGCAGGATGTGGGAGAGAGGTCAGTGGCAAGATACTTGAGATGAAGGTACAGTGTGTAGGTTGACAATAGAGGAGTGAAGTATGAAGGTACAGTGTGTAGGTTGACAATAGAGGAGTGAAGTATGAAGGTACAGTGTGTAGGTTGACAATAGAGGAGTGAAGTATGCGGGCTGGTTTGACTGTGAGCCCACTCTTTTAGACTGTGAGCCCACTGTTGGGTAGGGACTGTCTCTATATGTTGCCAATTTGTACTTCCCAAGCGCTTAGTACAGTGCTCTGCACATAGTAAACGCTCAATAAATACGATTGATGATGATGATGATGGTAGGAGAACAGCGAGGTGAGGTAGGAATGGGCAAGGTGATTGAGTGCTTTAAAGCCGTTGGTAAGGGGTTTCTGTTTGATGCAGAGGTGGGTGGGTGACCGCTGGAGGTTCTTGAGCAGTGGGGAAACATGGACTGAACATTTTTGTAGAAAATGATCCAGCCAACAGAATGAAATATGGACTGGAGAGGGGAGCGATAGGAGGCAAGGAGGCTGATATAGTATTCCAGGCAGCATAGGATAAGTGCTTGGATTAACGTGGTAACAGTTTGATGGAGAGGAAAGGGCAGATTTTAGCGATGTCATGAAGGCTGAACTGGCAGGATTAAGTGATAGATTGACTAGAGGGGTTGAATGAGAGAGAGGAGTCAAGGATAATCTGACTGCCTTTATTCTCTAGGTATGATGTCCCTCAGAAATGGAGGGAACCCACGCCTCGATTCTGTCTCCCGCTCCTGCCGGCATTGCGGCAGGAAGAGGAAGCCCTACTTTCAAGGTGACTACTCCTTTCCCCTGGCTTTCATCTTCTGTTGTCTCAGAATGCATTGGATTTCTTTTTTCCCCATGCTCTACTCCCTAGTGATGGTGCTCTACAGTGGGAAACTCAGATGGAACATGTTCCATTTTGTGCTCTAAGATGGGCCCCTCCATTTTGAGACTGATTTTCTGGGGGCAACCCACTTTAATTCATAAATTTACATTCGTAAACGGCAAAACATCGGTAAAACAGAAAGCCTTCAGGACCTCTGATTCAGTAGCCAAGAATTAGCAAGGAAAACACTATTTCCCATTTTCTAATTGATGCCTATGCCAAAGTGCCTCAGGTACGTAGCATTCTGTACAAACATCTTTGGGGAATTTAAGCCTCAGGAAACATATTCTCTTGGGCAATGTGAGGTTTCCTGTAGTCAGTAGTTCTTTAGCAGAGTACTGGATGTTAACTTTCTTAATAAGAAAACATTTTTCAAATGAAAAATGACTTGTTAAACCACTTCTAGGTCACTTTTTCGGTAACACATTAAAATAAACAAATCCGAGATGTAAAATGAAAAAGACTGGCTGCACCTGCAGAGTTTTACCAGCTCATATTACAAAGTCTTGTCTGAAGTGGTCCGCTAGCTCTTTCCATTACAAACAGCAAGTGTTCTTGAAAGTAATTCAAAGAGCCAAATTAGGCAGATTACATCAGGGTATATTTCCCTGCAGCATAAGTACTTTGGAAACACCTGCCTGACATATTTCAGACATATACTGAAGGAAATCCAAACCTGACTGCTTTCAAGAATTGTTGAAGTCTCAACAAAAAGTAATACTCCTGTATTACCCCGTCAGAGAACTAATCAAGAATTTTCCCAGGGGGCTGGATTTAAGGTGCTGCCTAAATCATTTCTACCTCTTTTATCAAACAGGGTTTTCATGAAAAAATAGACCAGTCAGCAGTATATCAAAGAATGGTCCATCCTAATAAATGATTGGTTAAGAGGCCACAAAAGCAACTGTGAAAAAGTGACACTTTTTCCAAAGTATCAACTCCAAGTCCTATCTACTTCTTTTACTGACCGAAAGTTACGATAACCACTGTCAGCTCTCTGGGCTTGGAACAGTTCTGAAAAAGTCAGGCTAGAGTAGATTCTCCTTCACACATCACCAACCAAATTGTCAGCGGGATTCCAGGAGAGAATTTTTATTGCTTGCGATGATGTAAGAGGCAGAAAAAACACAGCTGGATTTTCAGATCTTGCATTCGTTTGGCAACTTTAGTCATTAGAAGAATCATATTTCCATTTGCAATGTACAGTGTGGCCTAGTAGAAAGAGTATGGCCCTGGGAGACAGGAGACCTGGGTTCTAACTCTGCCTCCAACACTTTCTAGTCTGCTACATCACTCAACTTCTCTGTCTCTCAGTTTCCTCACATAAAATGAGGATGCTCCCTCCGAATTAGATCCTGAGCCCCATGTGGGAGAGGGACTGTGTCCAACTTGATTATCTTCTATCTATCCCAGTGCTCCGAGCAAGTGCCTGGCACATAGTAAGCGCTTAACGAATACCATGAAAAAGCCACAGACTTTCAGCATCAGCTGAAATCATTCCAGTGATGTTCAATCCCTTGGAGGGACCAAAGGTTGTTAAAATCAAACAAACAGAAGTCAAATAATCAAACAACAGAATTCCAGAAGTCAAAAATCCACCCCTCTAAAACTCAAAAACTCATTTTAATTTTTTTTTCTGCCCCTGAGGGTCTATCTTGGATGTGTAAATGATTTTATTTTAGTTGTTTCATTTTTGATGCTTTATCAAATAACCCATACTCTTCCTTGAATTAAGACACTAAAGACTCTGAGAAAAATATAGTTTTCTGTAACATTAATGAAGTTTTTTCTTAAATGACTCAATTGGATTTAAATAAATCATATTGGCATTGGGCCAGCAACTGTCATAGTTAACTAACACAGGTGAACTTCATCAAGAGCTACCTCCCCCACAAAAGACCCAGCCTCTTTGATGATGTTCCATATAGACTAGGGAAAAATTAATATTACAGAAAGAGACTACCGTACGAGGAGTGAAATGTCTCTGAAGATTTTTCTTGCTGTTGACAAACAATTCAAGTTGACTACCAAAACAAGAACTGAATGATTGCTCTCAGAGAAAAAACAGTCATATGAGAACAAGCCCAATGTTGGTGTCTTCTGTGTACACTCCCAGGCACTTAGTACAGTGTTCTGTACCCACCAAGGCTGTTGGCTGATTAATTGATAGAATTCATGTCTATCACAGACATGACTATCATAGGCATAAAAAGAACTTAATGTGATAGAAGAAAGGCTTGTGACCATACATGAAGCATGAGTCAAAGCATAAATATCACTTCCTTAACACAAAGTTCTTTGAGACCATTATCACCCTCATTATTGCAGAACACTGTGTTGAAGCAGGAAATGCCCACTAAAAACCCTATTAGGCGCCCTTATTTTTTAATCTACTTACGTAGGATGTTTCACTCACTAAACATTGGCTACAAGTGTTGTATCATCTTTGCTCTCTGGGAGACGATGGAAATGACCAGAAAAATCTCCCTTTCCACTGAACCACTTTGACGAAGCAAAATGTATCATGGTTGCCTTTAAAAGGAATACTCAATGGGAGTGCTGTGCTTTTCGTTCTTAGAAACTCTCAAAAATACTCATTTCTCATTTTGGTCTTTTCCTCTAGAATGTAAGCTCCTCATGGGCAGAGAGTCTATTCATTCAACTGTATTCAATCATTTAGTAAGTGCTTACTGTATGTAGAGCACTTTACTAAGCACTTGGAAAAGTACAATACAACAAGAAAACGTGACAATCGCTGCCCACAGGGAGCTCACAGGCTCGAGGTGGTGAGACAGACATCACCACAAATAAACAGATATCAATATAAATAAAAAATCTGTTGTATTGTACTCTCCCAAGCACTTCATATAATGTTCTGAACACAGATACCATTGATTGTCCAATAGATCCTCATTACCCAACCATCCAGAAAAGAGAAAACTGTTCAGTCACCTGATTAATGTTTAGTTCATAAACGATTCAAACTTTGGGGTTCATAGCCCTCCTTACATTAAAATCTTGGAGAGGCCCAACATTGAAGAATCAGCTCTCAACTTCATTTTCTTGACCTTTGAGTGACCAGATCAAATTCAAGATCAAAGCTGTATATATTCTTGTTATGTGATGAATCCCAGCACTTAATGTTTGCTTTAATCCTTTTGCTGGAAATTGTTGTTAGCAAAGACCAGTGAGTTGTATTATGTAAGAGGTTTCAGCCCATGTGCATAATGATGAATCCAGTATAAAAATGTCATTTTTAATGTTGCATAAAATTTTTAAAGTAGCACTCTGCAAATGAACCTTTATTTTTTATGGAGGAAAAAAATATGTTCTTGGGAACCAAATAAATTGGTTTGAGAAGAGTGCTGTAAAGAGCCTCCACATAGAGTCCTCCAAAGAGATTTGATCTAAAATATTTTGACCTTGCCAATTAACTGTATTTATGTACACTCCCTATCAGAGGAAGAACACTAGTAACTGTAATATAACAAAAGCAGAACTCCTTATCTTCCCCAAACCACACAAGTTTCCCATTAATTCAAACAGGAGCCACCTAATCTTCCCATGTGCCAAGCCAATACCCAAATGATGATCCAATTATTTTTTCAGAGGTATTTGTTAAATGCTCACTACGTGTCAAGCTCTGTCCTAAGCACTGGGGAAGAAACAAGTTAATCAGGTCAGACACAGTCCCTGTCCCTCCTCAGGCACACAATTTAAGTAGGGCTAATCCTCTGCCACTCTCTTCTAAGCTCCACATTAAACTAGGAACTGGGTTCAGGTGTTATCTTCTTTGACTCATTGCTCCCTTCTGTCCATTCTGCTCCTTTCCTAAAATCAAATCTCTTCCCACATCCTTGTTGGTTGTCCCGTGGTCAACTTTCCAGGGATAATAATAATAATGATGATGGCATTTGTTAAGCACTTACTATCCGTCAACCTCCCCTCTCAGGATCACACCTGGAGAGTTTCCAGTACTCTACCAGTCTCGGCTACGGGAAGGAGAGTCAAGTAGAGACATACTCATTCCATTCCTAGTTTTGGGAGTGGCTAGTGAGTGGGAGGTAATCAGCTAAAAGTCAAAAATCACCTGTGCTGGGCAGCAGTGGCACGGGAGAGAGTCGAGGGTGGAGACTCAAGTTGACTTGACTCTCCCCCTTTTAGTCTGTGAGCCCACTGTTGGGTAGGGACTGTCTCTATATGTTGCCAACTTGTACTTCCCAAGCGCTTAGTACAGTGCTCTGCACACAGTAAGCGCTCAATAAATACGATTGATTGATTGATTGACTGCGTGGAAGAAGGCAATGATAAACCGCTTCTGTATTTTTACCAAGAAAACTCTCTGGATCCACTACCAGAATGATTGCAGATGGAAGGGGGGCATTCTGGGAGAGATGCGCCCGTGGAGTTGCTATGGGTCGGAGACGACTCGATGGCATAAGACAAGATGTGAAGCAGCGTGGCTCAGTGGAAAGAGCCCGGGCTTTGGAGTCAGAGGTCATGGGTTCAAATCCCGGATCCACCACTTGTCAGCTGTGTGACTTTGGGCAAGTCACTTAACTTCTCTGGGCCTCAGTTACCTCATCTGGAAAATGAGGATTAAGACTGTGAGCCCCCCGTGGGACAACTTGATCACCTTGTAACCTCCCCAGCGCTTAGAACAGTGCTTTGCACATAGTAAGCGCTTAATAAATGCTATCGTTATTATTATTAAGATGTGTCAATCACTGTTCTAAGCGCTGGGGTAGATACAAGCTAATCACGTTGGACACAGTCCCTGTCTGACATGGACACAATCTTAATCCCCATTTTACAGATGAGGTAACTGAGGCCCGGAGAAGTGAAGTGACTTGCCCAAGGTCACCCAGCAGACAAGTGACCGAGCCGGGATGAGGACTCAGGTCCTTCTAACTCCTAGGCCCGTGCTCTATCCACTAGGCCGTGCTGCTTACATTTCCCTGAAAGCAACATGGTATCTTTTCCCTGGACTGTTGGGTAGGGACTGTCTCTATATGTTGCCAATTTGTACTTCCCAAGCGCTTAGTACAGTGCTCTGCACATAGTAAGCGCTCAATAAATACGATTGATGATGATGATGATGATGAGTACTGCCAGGTATGACTCTTCCGGAGCAGCTGCCCCGCCATCTCCCCACTTCCCCGAAGTTTTCACCCCCAGAAGCAGGGTATCATCCTCAAATCTGTGTTGGGTGCTTGGTACAAGTTCTTGGTACAGTGCTCTGCACACAGTAACTCTGGTGGTCCTTCAGATGCTTCATTTATTCAATTGTATTTATTGACTGCTTACTGTGTGTAAAGCACTGTATTAAGCTCTTGGGAGAGTACGGTATAACAATAAACAGACACATTCCCTGCCCACAATGAGTTTACAATCTAGAGGGAGCCCCACCCATAGATAGACCAGTCGATCATATTTCTGGAGTGTTTACTATATAATTTTGGTGTTTGTTAAGTGCTTACTATGTGCAAAGCACTGTTCTAAGCACTGGGGAGGATACAAAGTGATCAGGTTGACCCATGTGGGGCTCACAATCTTAATCCCCATTTAACAGATGAGATAACTGAGGCAAAGAGAAGTTAAGTGACTTGCCCAAAGTCACACAGCTGACAAGCGGCGGAGCTGGGATTAGAACTCATGACCTCTGGCTCCCAAACCTGTGCTCTTTCCACTGAGCCACGCTGCTTACTATTTGCTTGGGAGATTACAATAAATAGAGTTGGTAGACACATTCCCTGCCCACAAGGAATTTACAGTCTAGAGGGGGAGAAAGACATTAATATGAATAAACAAATTACGGGTATGTACATATATCCTGTGGAGCTGAGGGAGGGGGAGTAAAGAATACAAATCTAAGTGCAAGAGATTTGCAGAAGGGAAGGGGAGAAGAGGAAATGAGGGTTTAATCTCACCTCTCAGGACCCAGTAAACCCAATGGGAGCAGGGAATGTCTACCAAATCCATTCATTCATTCATTCAATCATATTTATTGAGCACTTACTGTGTGCAGAGCACTGTACTAAGCGCTTGGGAAGTACAAGTTGGCAACATATAGAGACGGTCCCTCCCCGACAACGGGCTCACAGTCTAGAGGGGGGAGACGGACAACAAAACAAAACATGTGGACAGGTGTCAAGTCATCAGAATAAATAGAAATAAAGCTAGATGTACATCATCATTAACAAAATAAATAGAATAGTAAACGTGTACAAGTAAAATAGAGTAATAAATCTGTACAAACATATATACAGGTGCTGTGGGGAGGGGAAGGAGGTAGGGCGGGGGGGATGGGGAGGAGGAGAGGAAAAAGGGGGCTCAGTCTGGGAAGACCTCCTGGAGGAGGTGAGCTCTCTATTGTACTGGATTCTCCCAAGCGCTTAGTACAGTGCTCTGCATACAATAAGCTCTCAATAAATACCATTGATTGTGGGGAAAGGAGGATTTCCATCTTCAACCTCTCGGTTTCACGTTTCACAGCCAGGACTTACTTTAAGATTCTGGTATAAAACTACTCTTGCTGCTGAAATTTTAACAAAGCAAGCATTAGTTATCTATTACCAGCATGGCCTAGTAGAAAGAGCACGAGCCCGGGAGTCAGAGGACATGGGTTCTAATCCCGGCTCTGCCAACTGCTGGCTGAGTGACCCTGGGCAAGTCACAACTTCCCTATGCCTTAGTTACCTCATCTGTAAAATAGAGATTAAAACTGGAGGCCCCATGTGGGACAGGGACTGTGTCCGATCTGATTACCTTGAGTCTTCCCCAGGACTTAGAACTGTGCTTGGCACATAGTAAGCACATTAAAAATACCACAATTAAAATTATTATTATCATCACTGGGTTCTAATCAATCAATCAATCAATCGTATTTATTGAGCGCTTACTGTGTGCAGAGCACTGTACTAAGCGCTTGGGAAGTACAAGTCGGCAACACATAGAGACAGTCCCTACCCAACAGTGGGCTCACAGTCTAGAAGGTCATGGGTTCAATCCACTTAACTTCCCCGTGCCTCAGTTACCTCATCTGTAAACTGGGGATAATAATAATCGTGGCATTTATTAAGCGCTTACTATGTGCAAAGCACTGTTCTAAGCGCTGGGGAGGTTACAAGGTTGAGAGAACTAAGGCCCAGAGAAATTAGGTGACTTGCCCAAAGTCACACAGCTGACAATTCCACTGGGCTCCCCCCGAGGGACGACCTCATCACCCTCTGCGCTTAGAACAGTGCTTTGCACATAGTAAGCGCCTAATAAATCCCATCATCATTATTATTATGCGGGGCCGGGAGGGCCACCAATTACTGTCCGACCAGCCTGTCCCCGGCGCTTCGCAGAGCACTTTGCACACGGTGGTAACACGATGGAGGTGGAGGCCTCCTCACCAGGCCCAATCCTTCCGCCTGCCCCTCACGGTACTAATCCTAGCTCTGAGTCCAGCGCTCTGCACACAGTAAGCACTCAATAAATACGATCGAATGAATGAATGAACGTTTGCTGTGTGACCTTGAGCAAGTCACCTAACTTCCCTAAGCCTCAGTTTCCTCAGCTGTAAAATGGGGATTCAATGCCTGTTCTCCCTCCAACTTAGACTTTGAGCCCCATGTGGGACAGGGACGGTGTCCCACCTGATTAATTTGCATCTACCTCACGCTTAGAACAGTGCTCGACAAATAGCAAATGCTCGACAAATATAATAAAAACAAGAGGAATAAGAATACCTGGGCAGCCCATCATTCATTCATTCATTTAATCGTATTTATTGAGTGCTTACTGTGTGCAGAGCACTGTACTAAGCGCTTGGGAAGTACAAGTTGGCAACATATAGAGACGGTCCCTACCCAACAGTGGGCTCATCAGAGTCTCCTTGGGTCTTCCAGCCTACCTCCTTTTCCCTCCTAACACGTCTCAAGGCTCACTCCCTCCAGGGAACTTTTACTCTAAACTAATTTCACCTCCCGGCACAGTCCCTGAGGGCTTTTTAGAGTTGCACTTTGTGATTAAACTTAGTGTCAGTAGTGCAAGATGGTGACTAGGATTCTAACAATTTCCGCGGCTCCCCAGATCTTCCCTTTCTACACCTGTGGTCAAGTGTGAGGGACACAAGTGCGAGGCACAGTGAGTAAATTGATATTCAAGGAACCGAGTGTGTGGGCTGGGTCGAAGTGGGAGAGCAGCGAGGATAAGGTGATGGAAGGGAGGGGAAAAGATTTCTCTCCGCAGCAGGAGAAGCTGGAACCTAAACTGCCATCCTGAGCACTTTGTCAGATGATATTTATTAAGCATCTTCATGCTTGTGGAGCTGTCCTCTGCCTCTTCTATCAACGGTAGTATTAAGTTTCCTAGAAATGTTTTTTGAAATCCTAAAACTATTTCATGATAAAACGGTTGGTCATGCTGTTGGGGATGATATTTTGTTTGATCTAGTTCCTATTACTAACGGCATTATGCCGAGTGACATCATCGGTCTGGTTTTATTTAACCTTTTTTCTCTGTTTTTATGGCGCATAAGCTGGCCTACTCACTGGTATTCTCATCATTTAGTAGGCTTTTCCTTCTCAAGAGGTCGTAAGCTTTCGCGGTGTCCTGAGAGCAAGCCTTCAGGAATTGATGTCTGCTAACCACTGTGCCATTGGCATACAGAGAAGGAAATATTGTGTAACTGTGAAGTTCTAACCAACTTGACTTTTGCTATCAATTGCTAGATTGTAAACCTTCTGATGGCCGAGAGAACGTCTTCTAACCCTATTGTACTTTGCCCAAATGCTCTGTACAGTGCTTGGCATTCAGCAGTTGCTCAGTAAATACAATTGTGAACTGCATATCGATCAATCGCACAATTTCAATCAGTGAGGAAGCAGCATGGCCTAGCAGATAGAGAACTGGCCTGGGTTCTAATCTTGCCTCAGCCACTTGTCCGCTGTGTGACCTTGGGCAAGTCACTTCACTTCTCTGGGCCTCGGTTACCTCATCTGTAAATTGGGGATTAAGACTGTGAGCCCCATGTGTTGCATGGGCCGTGTCCAACCTGATTAGCTTGTTTCTACACTGGCATTTAGTACAGTGCCTGGCACGTAGTAATCGCTTAACAAATACCATTTAAAAAAATATGGCATCCATCAAGGTAAGCCGCTGCTACTAATAATATTTGTTGAAAACCTTAAATAATCAATAGATTAACCATTCTTTAACTGTGTTCCCTGTCTATAGTTTATCTGCAGGACAAACTTTGGGTTGCATTTGATTACACAAAATAAAATAAACCACTGAGACCAAAGTTCAACCAAAGTAGCAGATGTAAGATCTTTAAGAACGATTTTTCTTCCTCATAGAAGTGAACAGTCTGTTCTATTCTCCAAGTCAGTCAGTCATATTTATTGAGTGCTGACTGTGTTCAAAGCACTGTACTAAGTGCTTGAGAGAGTACAATATAACAATAAACAGCCATATTCCCTGTCCACAGTGAGTTTAGAGTCTAAAGGGGAATGTTCAGAGTTTCCTAGGGAAACTCTGGAGATACCAAGAATGGCTTATTGGGCAGGCAAAATGTCTACCAGCTCTGTTGCACTGTACTCTCTGAAGCGCTTAGTACAGTGTTCTGCATACAGTAGGTGTTCAATAAATACCAATTTGTTCAATAAATAACAAATACCCACAGCACTTGTATATATTTGTATAGATTTATTACTCTATTTTACTTGTATATATTTACTATTCTATTTATTGTGTTGATGTGCATATAGCTATAATTCTATTTGTTCTGACAATTTTGACACCTGTCTACATGTTTTGTTTTGTTGTCTGTTTCCCCCTTCTAGACTATGAGCCCGTTGTTGGTAGGGACCATCTCTCCCTATATATGCATATATTAGAGAACCAGTGTGGCTCAGTGGAAAGAGCATGGGCTTCGGCGTCAGAGGTCATGGGTTCAAATCCCGGTTCCTCTACTTGTCAGCTGTGTGACTTTGGGCAAGTCACTTAACTTCTCTGGGCCTGAGTTACCTCATCTGGAAAATGGGGATTAAGACTGTGAGCCCCACGTGGAACAACCTGATCACCTTGTAACCGTCCCAGTGCTTAGAACAGTGCTTTGCACATAGTAAGTGTTTAATAAACGCCATTATTATTATTATACGTTGCTGACTTGTACTTCCCAAGAGCTTAGTAGTGCTCTGCACACAATAAGCGCTCAATAAATACGATTGAATGAATGAATGACATAACATCGATCGATTGATTGGTTAGCAAAAGGAAGGTTTCCCTGAAGCAGTGATTTCTGTACCTAGAGACCACTGGCAGGAAATGGCTGTTCTTGCCACCACAGCTGAGCAATACTCTCACCCATGGTTTCCCTTTTCCCGTGGGTACACATTCATTCATTCATTCAATCGTATTTATTGAGCACTTACTGTGTGCAGAGCACTGTACTAAGCGCTTGGGAAGTACAAGTTGGCAGCATATAGAGATGGTCCCTACCCAACAGCGGGCTCACAGTCTAGAAGGGGGAGACAGGCAACAAAACAAAACATGTGGACAGGTGTCAAGTCGTCAGAACAAATAGATTTAAAGCTAAATTCAATCAGTTCATTCAATCGTATTTATTGAGTGCTTACTGTGTGCAGAGCACTGTACTAAGCGCTTGGGAAGTACAAGTTGGCAACATATAGAGACGGTCCCTACCCAACAGCGGGCTCACAGTCTAGAAGGGGGAGACAGGCAACAAAACAAAACATGTGGACAGGCGTCAAGTCGTCAGAACAAATAGAATTAAAGCTAAATTCAATCAATTCATTCAATCGTATTTATTGAGCACTTACTGTGTGCAGAGCACTGTACTAAGCGCTTGGGAAATACAAGTTGGCAACATATAGAGACGGTCCCTACCCAACAGCGGGCTCACAGTCTAGAAGGGGGAGACAGACATCACTGTCAGGAGGTGGGAACGGGTTACAGAGAGAATCAAGGCGGACACAGGCTTAGGGCACGGTAGCCACAGTCTTGTCGTAGGCCGTGGAGTCGTCTCCGACCCGTAGCTACACCACGGACACATCTCTCCCAGAACGCCCCACCTTCCATCTGCAATCGTTCTGGTAGTGGATCCATAGAGTTTTCTTGGAGAAAATCCAGAAGTGGTTTAAGATTGCCGCCTTCCGTGCGGTAAACTCGAGTCTCCTCCCTCGACTCTCTCCCGTGCCGCCGCTGCCCAGCACGGGTGAGTTTTGACTTGTAGCCGATCGCCTTCCACTCGCTAGCCACTGGCCAAGCTAGGAATGGAATGGGTAGGCCTCTGCTTGACTCTCCCTCCTGTAGCCGAGACTGATAGAGGACTGGAAGCTTTCCAGGTGCGACCCTGAGAGGGGAGCTTGGGAGTCAGAGGTCATGGGTTCTAATCCCGGCTGCGCCAACTGTCAGCTGTGTTACTTTGGGCAAGTCACTTCACTTCTCTGTGCCTCAGTTACCTCATCTGTAAAATGGGGATTAAGACTGTGAGCCCCCCGTTGGACAACCTGATCACCTTGTGACCTCCCCAGTGCTTAGAATAGTGCTTTGCACATAGCAAGTGCTTAATAAATGCCATTATTATTATTATTATTATTCTCTGAGCCTCAGTTCCCTCATCTGTAAAATGGGGATGAAGACTGTGAGCCCCACGTGGGACAACGTGATCCCCTTGTATCCCCCCAGTGCTTAAAACAGTGCTTCACACATAGTAAGTGCTTAACAAATGCCATCATCATTAATATTATTATTATTACTTGAACATTCGTTCATTCAGTCGTATTTTTTGAGCGCCGACTGTACGCCGAACTCTACTAAGTGCTTGGGAGAGTGCAATACAACAATAGACATATTCCCTATCCATAATGAGCTGACAGTCTAGAGCAGGGGAGACAGACATCAATTCAAATAAATTACAGATATGTACGTAAGTACTGTGGGTCTGAGAAGGGGGAAGAATCAATCAATCAATCAATCGTATTTATTGAGCGCTTACTGTGTGCAGAGCACTGTACTAAGCGCTTGGGAAGGACAAGTTGGCAATCAAAGGAGCAAGTCAGGGTGACGCAGAGGGAGTGAGAGAAGAGGAAAAGAGGGTCATAGTCTGGAAAAGCCTCATGGAGGAGATAGATGTGCCTTCAGTAAAACTTTGAAGGGGGGAGGATAATTGTGTGTCCGATTTGAGGAGGAAGGGTGTTCCAGGCTATAGGAGAAGCAGCGCAACTCAGTGGAAAGGGCCCGGGTTTTGGAGTCAGAGGTCATGGGTTCAAATCCCGGCTCCGCCAATCGTCAGCTGTGTGACTTTGGGCAAGTCACTTCACTTCTCTGTGCCTCGGTTCCCACATCTGTAAAATGGGGATGAAGACTGTGAGCCCCACGTGGGACAACCTGATCACCTTGTAACCTCCCCAGCGCTTAGAACAGTGCTTTGCACATAGTAAGCACTTAACAAATACCATTTAAAAAAAAGTCACTTCACTTCTCTGTGCCTCGGTTCCCGCATCTGTAAAATGGGGGTGAAGACTGTGAGCCCCACGTGGGACAACCTGATCCCCTTGTGTCCCCCCAGAGCTTAGAACAGTGCTTTGCACATAGTAAGCGCTTAACAAATACCATCATCATTATTCTTATTATTATTATAGGCAGGACGTGGGCTAGGGGTCGGCAATGAGATAGGTGAGATGGAGGCACAGTGGGAATGTTGGCATTAGAGGATTAAAGTGTGGGGGCTCGGTTGTAGTGAGGTGAGGTAAGAGGGGCCAAGGTGGTGGACTACTTTAAAGCCAATGATGAGAAGTTTCTGTTTGATACAGCCTGTTGCACTGAATTTAGTTGGGTTTAGTTCATCTATCTGGGTTTAGTTCTACATATTAGAAACATTCTTTCTGACCACATTTGGTTGGTGGGGGAGCAGGGTCGGTTAATGGGGAAAAGCACGGGGCTGGGAGTCAAAGAAACTGAGTTCTAATCCCAGTTCTGACATTTACGTACCGTGTGACCTTGGGCAAGTCATTTAACTTCTCCGTGCCTCAGTTCCCTCATCTGTAAAATCCCCATTCTCCCTCCTACTTAGACTGTGAGCCCCATGTGGGACCCGATTATCTTGTATCTACCCCCGTGCTCAGTACAGCACTTGGCACAGCGTAAGCACTTAAATATGAAAATTATTATTACTGCTACCAATAATAATAATGATAATAAGAATGATTCTGACACTGGCGTTTTCTCCTAGCCTTCTTGCAAACAAAAACACAAAAATACTTCTAATCTTAATCTTATAGTCAGGCAACTGAACAGTAAATTCTTTATTCTATTTTAATAATACCCAGAATATGGGTAGGGTGACATAAGGGAAACCTGTGAGTCAAGACATGTATGGTTGGAAAAATAAAGGTGACCTATAAAGTCCTTCACTGACTTTCCTAAAGACTTCATGTTTGTAACTTATAAATCATGGAAATTTGTTCCATAATGGCATTGCCAAATATGCTGCATTGCTATGAACATCTTTTAGAGCTCTTGGTGACACAATGGCTTGTTGATGAAGTATATTGACCCAAAATTTCCTACATCGATCTTGATGCACAAATGGTAGGGATGGAATAAAGCTGTGAAATAAAGATCATCTGCAGGAAATCAAGTGCAGTTTCTATTTATTTATTTACTAAAGTTTTTAACCATTACCCCATGCCTAACATTGTAGGCTGTGTTAAGCACACTACCCTAGAGAGGTCTAAAACAGTCACAAAAATCTAATAGAGAGAGGAGGAGTCAGAAGTGGGGTTAGATTAATCAATCAATCATAATCAATCAATCCTATTTATCGAGTGTTTACTATGTGCAGAGCTCTGAACCAAGCACTTGGGAGGGTACAGTATAACAGAGTTGGTAGACGTGTTCCCTGCCCACAGTGAACTTACAGTTTATTATTATAGATTGTAATATAAGTATGTTACGGATATGTGCATAAGTGCTGTGGTGCCGAAGGAAGGTTGAATAAAAGGAGCAAACCCAAGGGCAAGGGTGACGCTAAAGGGAGCTAGAGAAGAGGAAATAAGGGCTCTTGGAGGAGTTGTGCCTTCAGTAAGGCTTTGAAAGTGGAGAGAGTGAGCGTCTGTCAGATATGAAGAGGGAGGGCATTCCAGGCCAGAGGCAGGACATGGAACTTAAACATCAATTGGGAGCAGATACACAGCCAGGCACTCCCTCCTGCCGGTGGAGGAGCCTGGGAGTTCAAAAGATGGATGGGGGAGAAGGAAACCAAATCAAGTCAGTAAGTCCTTGGGGAGACTGATAGATAAGAGTGTTGCTCCAATATGGCACCGTGATTCAGGCCAAACTCAAGATAAATAGGGCAACAAACGAGTTCAGTTTTCTTTACAGTTATGAGGCTAGGCCTACTGCAAGCACCAAGTGTGACTCTTAGAGCAGTTCTCCCAAAGCCACTACTATGACCTTCACAATCCACCATTTCCTCTTCATCAAAACTGCCACCACCTTAATCCAATCACTTATCCTCTGTTGCCTTTGTTACTGTATCAATGAGGCTCATTGGTGACCTCTCTGCCTCCTGGCTCTCCCCACTCTAGTCCATATTTCAATTTGCTGCCCAGATCATTTTCTACAAAAATGTGCAGTCCATTTCCCCACTCTGCAGGAGCCTCCAGCGGTCGCCCACCCACCTCTGCATCAGACAGAAACCCCTTATCAACAGCTTTAAAGCACTCAATCACCTTGCCCATTCCTACCTCACCTCGCTGATCTCCTACCACAAACCAGCTCGCATACTTCACTTCTCTATTGTCAACCTACACGCTATACCTTCATCTCTAGTATCTTGCCACTGACCTCTCGTCCACATCCTGCCTCTGGCCTGAAACTCCCTCCCTCTTCCCATCCAACAGACGATGACTCTCCCTACCTTCAAGGCCTTAGTGAAGGCCCATCTCCTCCAAGAGGCCTTCCCTGACTAAGCTCTCATTTCCTCTTTTCCTACTCCCTTCTGGGTCACCCAGACTTGCTCCCTTTTTTCACCACAGCCCCTTCTCCAGCCCCAGCGATTATGTACATACCCATAATTTATTATTTATATTGATGTCTCTCTACTCTTCTAGACTGCATGCTCACTGTGGGAAGGGAATGTGTCTGTTGGGTTGTACTCTCCCAAGCACTTAGTACACTGCTCTGCACATAATAAGGGCTCAGTAAACATGAGTGATTGATTGATTGAAGTAGCGTGGCCTTGTGGAAGAGCACTCTGGGAGTCAGAGGACCTGAATTCTAATCTCAACTCTGCCAACTGCTTGCTGTGTGACCTTGGGCATGTCTTTTAACTTCACTGTGCTTCTGTTTTCTCCTTTTTTACGGCATTTGTTAAGTGCTTACTATAAGCCAGGCACCGTACTTAGTGATGAGATAGATACAAACTAATCAGGTAGGACACGGTCCACATCCCACGTGGGGCTCACCGTCGTAAACCCCATTTTACAGACGTGAACAGAAGCACAAAAGAGCTAAGTGACTTGCCCAAGGTCACACAGCAGAAATGTAGCAGGATAGGGATGAGAGCCCAGATCCTTCTGACTTCCAGGATCCTGGTCTCTTCATTGGGCTGTGCTGTTTCTTCTGTAAAATGAGGGCTTAATATGTGTTCCCCCCTCTCCGCATCGCACTTGGAGAGTTTCCGTACTCTACCATTCATTCAATCGTATTTCATTCAATCGTATTTATTGAGCACTTACTGTGTGCAGAGTCCTGTACTAAGCGCTCGGGAAGTACAAATCGGCAACATATAGAGATGGTCCCTACCCAACGACGGGCTCACAGTACCAGTCTCGGCTATGGGAGGGAGAGTCAAGCAGAGGTCTACCCATTCCATTCCTAGCTTGGGCAGTGGCTAGCAAGTGGAAGGCCATCGGCTACAAGTCAAAACTCACCTGCCCTGGGCAGCAGCAGCACGGGAGAGAGTCGAGGGAGGAGACTCGAGTTTACTGTGCAGAAGGTGGCAATGGTAAACCACTTCTGGATTTTTACCAAGAAAACCCTATGGATCCACTACCGGAATGATTGCGGATGGAGAGCGGGGCGTTCTGGGAGAGATGTGACCATGGTGTCACTATGGGTCAGAAACGACGTGATGGCATAAGACAAGGCAAGTATCTATTCTCCCTCCTACTTAGGTTGTAGGACGGGGAATGTCTACAACAAAATAAGCTTGTACCTACTCCAGCATTTAGATCAGTGCTTGACACAAAATAAGCGCTCTAAAGAATACCATTAAAAAACCGAACACAGACAAGCTCATTATGGCCTATCATGGTTAACCACAAGAGCAATCTTAAATGGAGGCTGAGATTTTAATATAGAAGAACGGAAAATAGACAAAGTAGATCCAGATTTTTACACTTCACTAATTTAAAGCTTTCGACGAAACTTGTATAAACAAGTATCATAAAGAGACAGGCAAATTACTCCAAACACAAACAATTCACAATTCACTATGTGATCAGAAGAAACTGCACAATTGAGAGCTGGTACTTGGGTCTACAGAGTCCAGAAGAGAGAAGTGTCTCTCCTCTCCTGAATATTTATGCTCTGCACAGCTTCCTGATTTGATAGAGAAGCCGACAGAGAAGCAGCGTTGCTCAGTGGAAAGAGCATGGGCTTGGGAGTCAGAGGTCATGGGTTCTAATCCCGGCTCCACCACTTATCAGTTGTGTGACTTTGGGCAAGTCACTTAACTTCTCTGGGCCTCAGTTACCTCATCTGTAAAATGGGGATTAAAACTGTGAGCCCCCCGTGGGACAACCTGATCACCTTGTAACCTCCCCAGCACTTAGAACAGTGCTTTGCACATAGTAAGCGCTTAACAAATACCATTATTATTATTATTATTATTATTATTATTATTATTATTATTACATGTCTGCTGTGTGACCTTGGGCAAGCCACTTCACTTCTCTGAGCCACAGTTACCTCATCTGTAAAGTGAGGATGAAGACTGTGAGCCCCAAGTGGGACAACCTGATCATCTTGTATCCCCCCCAGCGCTTAGAACAGTGCTTTGCATATAGTAAGTGCTTAACAAAATGCCATTATTATTATTAGTATTATTATCTGTGGGCTGCATTCTCCAATAAAATGGTTACATCCTCCCTGAGGATTCTAGGAAACGTAGTTCTTCTGGACCAGACCTCTGTGCCAACGTGCCAAGCACCATACTAAGTGCTGGGGTAGACACAAGCCAATCAGGCTCCAAGTGGGGCTCACCATCGAAATAGGAAGGAGAACGGATATTGAGTCCCCATTTTGCAGATGAGGGAAATGAGGCACAGTGAAGTTATGTGACCTGCCCAAGGTCACACAGCAGGTAAATGGAGGAGGTAGGATCAGAGCCCAGGTTCTCTGAACCCCAGGCCCATTCACTGTCAAATAGTCCATGTTGCTTCTCTCAGTAGTGCTTCTGGAACAGGCCCGGCTTAAGGTCCCCATGGACCTCAGGGCTGCTCGGTTTTAGAAAAGGTCATCTCCCCCCTAAACTGTGACCAGGGTTGACGTGTGGTTCCTTGGCATGAGGGGGTATAAAGATGAGCAGGGATTGAGCCCCTCTGACCAAAACCAAAATCGCCACTCCTGCCTCCATTTTCCGCCCATCTTCCCTTCTAGACTGAGAGCTCATAGCTGGCAGGGAATGAGTTTGATGTTGCATTGTATCCCCCCAAGTGCTTAGTACAGTGCTTTGCATACACTAAGCGCTCAATAAACGCAATTAAAACATAATAAATAAGTAAATAATCCAGAGAAGCAGCGTGGCTCAGTGGAAAGAGCCCAGGCTTTTGAGTCAGAGGTCAAGGGTTCAAAGCCCGGCTCCGCCAATTGTCAGCTGTGTGACTTTGGGCAAGTCATGTAACTTCTCTGGACCTCAGCTCCCTCATCTGGAAAATGGGGATTAAGACTGTGAGCCCCACGAGGGACAACCTGATTACCTTGTATCTCCCCCAGAGCTTAGAACAGTTTATTTATTTCCCCCCCATCTTACCTCCTTCCCTTCCCCGCAGCACCTGTATATATGTATATATGTTTGTACATATTTATTACTCTGTTTATTTATTTTACTTGTACATATCTATTCTATTTATTTTATTTTGTTAGTGTGTTTGGTTTTGTTCTCTGTCTCCCCCTTTTAGACTGTGAGCCCACTGTTGGGTAGGGACTGTCTCTATACGTTGCCAATTTGTACTACCCAAAGTGCTTAGTACAGTGCTCTGCACACAGTAAGCGCTCAATAAATGCAATTGATGATGATGACCCACCTACATCTCCACCCTACAGAACTTATCGAGATTCAGGGTGAGGTGGAGAGACGGAAAAGTCTCCTGGGTCCGGGACCCCCAGGTTCCCCTCTTGGGCTGCCCATTCCCTGCCAACCGCCAACCTCAGCTGAGCCACTTAAAGCCAGGTGCCAATTAACGTGAGAGTGGCTGAAATCCAAGTTCAGGCCGTTTTACCTAACAGAGCCCCTAGACAGCCACGTCATTTTACCTAAAAACAACCCCTGTTCTGCCACTTTCATTCATTCATTCATATTTGAGCACTCACTGTGTGCAGAGCACTGTTCTAAGCACTTGGGAGGGTACAATAGAATAATAAACAGACATTCCCTGCCCACAACTAAAAATGATTCTCAAATTTCTGCTGGGCTTCCAACTCCATGGTACTGTCTGGTGCCTCTTTGAGAAACCTTCAGCCAGGAGTTTCCACCTCTCTACCAAAGCACTGGGTTTGCGGGGAAGTAAACCAGCCTGATATCAATCAATCAGTGGTATTTATTGAGCATTTGCTACGTGCAAAACACTTCAATAAGTGCTTGGAGAGAGTAAAAGACAGCAGAATTAGCAGACGTTCCCTGCCCACAACAAGCTTACAGTCCCGAGATGTGCAGCCTAGGACCTTTGAGGATGAAAGATCCTACTGAAAAGAAAGTTCATTATTTAAAAGAACCGCAAACTCAATTCTCTCCTGTTCTAAGACTCCCGTTTCAAATTCCTCTTTCTTTACTTTTGGAAGTCTAACGCAAACCGCATTAGCCTCATTTGCCTCTCAATTCATTTATTCACTCAAATAACGATTTCAATACGCCAAACCTATAAAGTAAAGAAAGCACTGTTCAATTTGTGTCTGGCAATGCCTACAAAGATCCATAATCAGGAGGGAGGAACTATCCAGCTACTTTTATTTCCATTTCTGTACATCTGTCATCAGTGATTTCGAACGTGTGAAGCGATTTCAAGTATTTTCTGGTCTCGCGCTTTTTTCTCTTCTTCGGCAATTGTCCAGTGGTCCAGATTTGCGGGCTCTAAATGAGTCTCCACCCCCGGCCCGCCACCCGGAATTCTTTTCAAACCAAAATCATTAAACAAATATAGAAAGCCAGCCTTCTACACCCTGAGCCTCAGATGTCCTGGCAGGGCCGACGGGAATTTTCCGCCAAACCTCTTGCGTAGAAAGTCGGGGATCTTAAGTACGGAGGGTCCGGGATGATTTCCTGGCTCAGATCCCTCTACCTGGTGGATCCTTGTGGAAACAGCCCCAGTGGGATGACAGCAGAGCTGAGACAACCCCTCTGGTCTACGGACTTATCTTTAAAAAATAAATAAACAATTCCCACCTCTACAATGGGAATGGGCACTGGGGATTACCATCGCTCGCTCCGGAAGAATTTCCTCTGACTTTCTGGCAGCCGAGCCCAAACAAATGATTCAGAAGACCCAGGGTGACTTGTTAGCCCTTATGGATGGAGACTTTGAATGTGATGGGCTTCTTAGAAGAAAGATATTAGCTAGAATCCAACAGTGGTCCTGAAGTTCAGTCCAGAATGCTTGCTATAATAATGATAGCATTTAATAATGATAGCATTTATTAAGCGCTTACTATGTGCAAGGCACTGTTCTAAGCGCTAGGGAGGTTTCAAGGTGATCAGGTTGTCCCACGGGGGGGCTCACAGTTTTCATCCCCATTTTACAGATGAGGTAACTGAGGCCCAGAGAAGTGAAGTGACTTGCCCAAAGTCACACAGCTGACAAGTGGTGGAGCCGGGATTTGAACCCATGACCTCTGACTCCAAAGCCCATGCTCTTTCCACTGAGCCACACTGCTTCTCCAGTGCTATGAGCTCAAACACTCACCCGCCTGTAAGATTTCCCTCTATCCTGCCGCACTCTTACTGCACTTTCCTCTTCCCTGTTTCTGGAAAACATTGTTCCCTCTGCTCTTCATCTGACAAGCTCAGACTTTACAGGGTAAACATGCGTCAGGCAACTGAGGCGGCGAGTGTTTGGCTGAATTAAAATGCATCTGTGTCCATACACTGCATCAGGCTGGGAAACGGAAGGCGAGAGAACTGGGGAACTCTGCTGCCAATGTTGACTTTTCAAACCCTTTCCTTCCTCATTTTTTTCTTTGATGATATTCGTTAAAGTTCATTCATTCATTCATTCAATCGCATTTATTGAGCGCTTACTCTGTGCAGAGCACTGTACTAAGCATTTGGGAAGTACAAGTTGGCAACCTATAGAGACGGTCCCTACCCAACAGTGGGCTCACAGTCTAAAAGGGGAGATGGGGACAAAACCAAACATATTAACAAAATAAAATAAATAGAATAAATATGTATAAATAAAATAAATAAATAGAGTAATAAATGCGTATACTATGTGCCAAGTGCTGTTCTGGGGGCTGGGGTAGATGCAAGATAATCAGGTTGGGCACAGTCCCCGTCCCACATGGGGCTCACAGTCTTAATCCCTACTTTACAGATCAACTTGTCAGCTGTGTGACCACGGGCAAGTCACTTCACTTCTCTGTGCCTCAGTTCCCTCATCTGTAAAATGGGGATTAAGAGTGTGAACCCCACTTGGGACAACCTGATAAACGTGTATCTCCCCCAGCACTCAGAACAGTGCGTGGCACAAAGTAAGCGCTTAACAAATACCATCATTATCATTATTATTATTATTATTATGAGGTAGCTGAGGCCCAGAGATGTGAAGTGACTTACTGGGATTGGAACCCAGCTCCTTCTGACTCAATCAATCAATCAATCGTATTTATTGAGCGCTTACTGTGTGCAGAGCACTGTACTGGGCTGTATCTGCTACGTCATGCTGCTTCCCCACTCTGTGCAGGGAGTCACCCTCTTCTTATTTATTTATTTTCATTTATTATGGCATTTGTTAAGTGTTAACTAAATGCCAAGCACTGTTCTAAGCCCTGGGTAGCTCTCAGTTAATCAGTCTGGATACATTCACATGGAGCTTACAGTCAAGAATTATCATCATCATCATATCATTGATGGCATTTATTGAGCACTTACTGTGCACAGAGCACTGTACTAAGTGCTTGGGAAAATGCAATACAACAGTAAACAGACACATTCCCTGCCCACAATGATTACAGTCTAAAGGGGGAGACAGATGTTAATATAAATAAATAATTCATAATATATCACTTACAGGTATGTGTGTAGCTACTGTGGGGCTAAAGCTGGAACAAATATCAAATACCCTAAAAGGAGGGAGAACAGATATTCATTCATTCATTCAATCATATTTATTGAGTGCTTACTGTGTGCAGAGCACTGTACTAAGTGGTTGGGAAGTACAAGTCGGCAACATATAGAGACGGTTCCTAATAATAATAATAATAATAGCATTTATTAAGCGCTTACTATGTGCAAAGCACTGTCAACGGGCTCACAATCAATCAATCAATCATATTTAATGAGCGCTTACTGTGTGCAGAGCACTGTACTAAGCGCTTGGGAAGTACAAGTTGGCAACATATACTAGAAGGGGGAGACGGACAACAAAGGAAAACATGTAGACAGGTGTACTGAATCCCCATTTTGTAGTTGAGGAAACTGAGGCACAGAAAAGTGAAGCGACTTGCCCAAGGTCACAGCAGGCAAGTGGAAGTGCTGGGAGTAGAACGCAGGTCCTTTGACTCTCAGGTCTGAGCCTTAATAATAATAATAATAATAATGGTATTTCTTAAGCACTTACTATATTCATTCATTCATTCAATCGTATTTATTGAGCGCTTACTGTGTGCAGAGCACTGTACTAAGCGCTTAGGAAGTCCAAGTTGGCAACATACAGAGACGGTCCCTACCCAACAGCGGGCTCACAGTCTAGAAGACGCCAGGTACTGCTCTAAGCTCTGGGCTACCTACGTACAAGGTAATGAGGTGGTCCCATTTGGAGCGCACAGTCTTAATCCCCATTTTACAGATGAGGCAACTGAGGCACAGAGAAGTGAAGTGACTTGCCCAAAGTCACACAGCTGATAAGTGGCGGAGCTGGGATTAGAACCCATGACCTCTGACTCCCAAGCCCGGGCTCTTTCCTCGAGGCCGTGCTGCTTCCAAGCATGCTTAGTACAGTGCTCTGCACACAGTAAGCGCTCAATAAATACGATTGATTGATTGATTGATTGATGTTCAGTGTCCTTGAGACGTGTCTCTACCTCTGGGCAGGGAGCTCTTCGGGCTTCGAGGCAAAGTGGGGAAGAAGAGCACAGGCCTGGGACTCAGTAGGACCTGGGTTCTAATCCCCACTCCTCCACTTGTCTGCTGTGTGACCTTAGGCAAGTCACTTCACTTCTCTGTATCCGTTACCTCAGCTGTAAAATGGGAATTAAAACTCGGAGCCCTTTGTGGGACACAGACTAGATCCAACCAGATTAGCTTGAATCCTGGCGCTTAGTATAGTGCCTGACATATAATAAGCCCTTATCAAATACCATAAAAAAACCAACAGTCCAAGACGAGGAAGCCCTGCTCCACTCTAAGTTAATGGGGATAAATGTTGTGAAGTCTAGAAGAAGGTCATTGCTGAATAAAATATGAGAGAGCGTGTGCAGAGAAATCTCAACATTGGCGATGACACTATGTTCTTTGGGAGTGTGGAACAACACGAAGTCGGAGGAAAAATTCCCTGGAAACTTTTTTTCCAATTGAGCAGTGGGGCTGAAAAATGGCAGTAATAATCATAATAACAATGATGGCAAGTATTAATAATAATAATAATGGCATTTATTAAGAGCTTACTACGTGCAAAACACTGGGGAGATTACAAGGTGATCACATTGTCCCACGGGGGGGCTCACAGTCTTCATCCCCATTTTACAGATGAGATAACTGAGGCACAGAAAGTTAAGTGACTTGTCCAAAGTCAGTAATCTAGTTTTCTTGCTTTAGGGATTTTATTAGATTGAAGGGCATTGGAAGCTTGGAATTGTCTTGCCAAGGACCTGCATGGCTACAGTGCCACAATCCCCTCAGGCCTAAAAATAACAATGATGGCATTTGTTAAGCTAAGAGTTGGAGAGGATACAAGGTGATCAGGTTGTCCCACATGGGGCTCACAGTCTTCATCCCCATTTTACAGATGAGGTAACTGAGGCCCAGAGAAGTTAAGTGACTTGCCCAAAGTCACACAGCTGACAAGTGGCGGAGCCAGGATTAGAACCCATGTCCTCTGACTCCCAACCCCGTGCTCTTTCCACTAAGCCAAGCTGCTCTCTAAATATGATGGATTGATTGATTAAAATGATAAAGGGGGTGAAGAAGCTTCCCTATGAGCCCGCTGTGGGCAGGGATTGTCTCTATTTTTTGCTGAATTGTACTTTCCAACTGTTTAGAAGAGTGCTCTGTACACAGCAAGTGCTCAATTAATACGTTTGAATGAATGAATGCCCCAGGCACTGTTCTAAACGCTGGGGTAGATACAAGATAGTTAGGTTGGGCACAATCCCTGTCCCATTTAGGGCTCACAGTCTTAATCCCCATTTTACAGATGAGGGAACTGAGGCCCAGAGAACTGAAGCGACTTGCCCAAGGTCACACAGCAGACAAGCGGCAGAGACGGGAGTAGAACCCAGGACGGACTGAACTAAGCCACGATAGTGACAGCAGGATACTTGGAGAAACTAAGTGATGATTGTTTTAATAATAATGATAGCATTTATTAAGCGCTTACTATGTGCAAAGCACAGTTTAACTGTCTTATACTGTACTCTCCCAAGCACTTAGCACAGAGTTCTGCACATATGTGATTAACGGATTGATTGTTGTCTTATCTGATAGACGGTAGACTGGAAGCGCTATACTGTAGCGCTGTAAGGCTTACTAGAAGTAGACTTACTAGACTACCCTCTATTAATAATAATGATAATAATTACTATGGCATTTGTTAAGCGCTTACTACGCGCCAAGCACTGTTCTAATCGCGAGGGTTGACACAAGGTGATCAGGTTGTCCCCCATGGGGCTCACGGTCTTCATCCCCATTTTACAGGTGAGGTCACCGAGGCACAGAGAAGTGAAGAGGCTTGCCCAAGGTCGCATAAAACAGACAAGTGGCGGAGCTGGGATTAGAACCCATGTCCTCTGACTCCCAAGCCCCTGCTCTTTCCACTAAGTCACTAAGTCACACTGCTTCTCTAGACTGTAAGCTCACTGTGAGACTGTGAGCCCACTGTTGGGTAGGGACTGTCTCTATATGTTGTCAACTCGTGCTTCCCGGGTGCTTAGTACAGTGCTCTGCACACAGTAAGCGCTCAATAAATACGATTGATGATGATGTGAGACTGTGAGCCCACTGTTGGGTAGGGACTGTCTCTATATGTTGCCAACTTGTGCTTCCCGGGCGCTTAGTACAGTGCTCTGCACACAGTAAGCGCTCAATAAATACGATTGATGATGATGTGAGACTGTGAGCCCACTGTTGGGTAGGGACCGTCTCTATATGTTGCCAACTTGGGCTTCCCGGGCGCTTAGTACAGTGCTCTGCACACAGTAAGTGCTCAATGAATACGACTGATGATGATGTGAGACTGTGAGCCCACTGTTGGGTAGGGACTGTCTCTATATGTTGCCAACTTGTGCTTCCCGGGCGCTTAGTTCAGTGCTCTGCACACAGTGAGCGCTCAATAAATATGATTGATTGATTGAGCAGGGAATATGTCTACTACCTCTGTTAGACTACCCTCCCAAGAGCTGGGAATAGTGCTCTGCACAGAGTAAGCACTCGGTTCATTCAATCACATTTATTGAGCGCTTACTGTGTGCAGAGCACTGTACTAAGCCATCGGGAGAGTCCGAATCCCGGCTCTGCCACGTGTCTGCTGTGTGACCTTGGTCAAGTCAATTCACTTCTCTGGACCTCAGTTCCCTCATCTGTAAAATGGGGATTGAGACCGTAAGCCCCACAAGGGACAGGGAATATGTCTACTACCTCTGTTAGACTACTCTCCCAAGAGCTGAGAATAGTGCTCTGCACAGAGTAAGCACTCGGTTCATTCGATCACATTTATTGAGCGCTTACTGTGTGCAGAGCACTGTACTAAGCCATCGGGAGAGTCCGAATCCCGGCTCTGCCACTTGTCTGCTGTGTGACCTTGGCCAAGTCACTTCACTTCTCTGGACCTCAGTTCCCTCATCTGTAAAATGGGGATTCAGACTGTGAGACCCACGTGGGACAGGGAATATGTCTACTACCTCTGTTAGACTACTCTCCCAAGAGCCGAGAATAGTGCTCTGCACAGAGTAAGCACTCGGTTCATTCAATCACATTTACTGAGCACTTACTGTGTGCAGAGCACTGTACTAAGCCAACGGGAGAGTCAGAATCCCGTCTCTGCCACTTGTCTGCTGTGTGACCTTGGCCAAGTCACTTCACTTCTCTGGACCTCAGTTCCCTCATCTGTAAAATGGGAATTGAGACTGTGAGTCCCACGTGGGACAGGGAATATGTCTACTACCTCTGTCAGACTACTCTCCCAAGAGCTGAGAATAGTGCTCTGCACAGAGTAAGCACTCGGTTCATTCAATCACATTTACTGAGCGCTTCCTTGTGCAGAGCGCTGTACTAAGCCATCGGGAGAGTCCGAATCCCGTCTCTGCCACTTGTCTGCTGTGTGACCTTGGTCAAGTCACTTCACTTCTCTGGACCTCAGTTCCCTCATCTGTAAAATGGGGATTGAGACTGTGAGCCCCACACGGGACAGGGAATATGTCTACTACCTCTGTTAGACTACTCTCCCAAGAGCTGAGAATAGTGCTCTGCACAGAGTAAGCACTCAGTTCATTCAATCACATTTATTGAGCGCTTCCTTGTGCAGAGCACTGTAGTAAGCCTTCGGGAGAGTCAGAATCCCGTCTCTGCCACTTGTCCGCTGTGTGACCTTGGTCAAGTCACTTCACTTCTCTGGACCTCAGTTCCCTCATCTGTAAAATGGGGATTGAGACCGTGAGCCCCACATGGGACAGGGAATATGTCTACTACCTCTGTTAGACTACTCTCCCAACAGCTGAGAATAGTGCTCTACACAGAGTAAGCACTCGGTTCATTCAATCACATTTATTGAGCGCTTACTGTGTGCAAAGCGCTGTACTAAGCCATCGGGAGAGTCCGAATCCCATCTCTGCCACTTGTCTGCTGTGTGACCTTGGCCAAGTCACTTCACTTCTCTGGACCTCAGTTCCCTCATCTGTAAAATGGGGATTGAGACTGTGAGCCCCACATGGGACAGGGACTGTATCCAACTGGATTTGCTTGAACCCACCCCAGTGCTTAGTACGGTGCCTGGCACATAGTAAGTCCTTAAAAAATACTATTAATATTAAAATATAACAATAAACAGACACATTCCCTTCCCACAGTGACTCAACAAATACCACTGATTGATAACCCTAATGATTATGGATATGCTAACTAAAATCCCTCTCTTTCCTTCTAGACACCTACTTTGCAGGCCTCATCCATGAATTTATCCAAACCCTTCTTGAAGCTCCTGCTATTTTTGGCCTATTCGAAGGTAACAAATTATTCCATATGCTTACTACTCGCTATGTGAAGTACTTTTTTATGTTTGGAACTTACCACTTTCAAGATCAATGATAATCACTGAAAGTTCTCTGTGTGGAGGACTTTTTGTACATATTTATTACTCTATTTATTTATTTTACTTGTACATATCTATTCTATTTATTTTATTTTGTTAGTATGTTTGGTTTTGTTCTCTGTCTCCCCCTTTTAGACTGAGCCCACTGTTGGGCAGGGACTGTCCCTATATGTTGCCAACTTGTACTTCCCAGGAGCTTAGTACAGTGCTCTGCACACAGTAAGCGCTCAATAAATACGATTGATTGATTGATTGGTTGGAGACTACCCTACTAGACGTGTGGGGAACACATAAAGGAAGTAAAAGATCGACTGAATCAACCAAGCAGTGGTATTTATTGAATGCTTAGCATGTGCAGAGTACTGTACTAAGCGCTTGGGAAAGTGATCCTTTTTTTTAAAATGGTATTTGTTAAGTGCTATGTGCCATGCACTGTACTATGCACTGGGATAGATACAAGCTAATCAGATTACTCATTCATTCAATCATATTTATTGAGCACTTACTATGTGCAGAGCACTGTACTAAGCGCTTGGGAAGTACAAGTTGGCAACATATAGAGACGGTCCCTACCCAACAATGGGCTTGCATGTTCATTCCTTCAATCATATTTATTGAGCGCTTACTGTGTGCAGCACACTGTACTAAGTGCTTGGGAGAGTGTTATATGACAATAAACAGAGACATTCTAATAATAATAATAATAATAATGGCATTTATTAAGTGCTTACTATGTGCAGAGCACTGTACTAAGTGCTTGGGAAGTACAAGTTGGCAACATATAGAGACGGTCCCTACCCAACAATGGGCTTGTATGTTCATTCCTTCAATCAATCATATTTATTGAGCGCTTACTGTGTGCAGCGCACTGTACTAAGTGCTTGGGAGAGTGTAATATGACAATAAACAGAGACATTCTAATAATAATAATAATAATGGCATTTATTAAGTGCTTACTAAGTACAAAGCACTGTTCTAAGTGCTGGGGAGGTTACAAGGTGATCAGGTTGTCCCACGGGGGGCTCACAGTCTTAATCCCCATTTTCCAGATGAGGTAACTGAGGCACAGGGAAGTTAAGTGACTTGCCCGAAGTCACACAGCTGACAATTGTCACAGTCTTCTAGACGGTGAGCCCACTGTTGGGTAGGGACCGTCTCTATATGTTGCCAACTTGTACTTCCCAAGCGCTTAGTCCAGTGCTCTGCACACAGTAAGCACTCAATAAATATGATTGAATGAATGAATGACAGTTGGCAGAGCCGGGATTTGAACCCCTGACCTCTGTCTCTAAAGTCCCTGCTCTTTCCACTGAGCCACGCTGCTTCTCCTACATTCTCTGCCCACAATGAGCTTACAGTCTAGAGCGGGGGAGACCGACATTAATATAAATAGATAAATTAGAGATATGTAAGTAAGTGCTGCGGGGGTAAGGGGGGAACAAAGGGAGCAAGTCAGGAGGACGCAG
Source organism: Tachyglossus aculeatus (assembly GCF_015852505.1). Taxonomy (NCBI): domain Eukaryota; kingdom Metazoa; phylum Chordata; class Mammalia; order Monotremata; family Tachyglossidae; genus Tachyglossus; species Tachyglossus aculeatus. The sequence continues at coordinate 21,851,386 of NC_052101.1, read as the reverse complement.
AAGGAAGTGGGAGAAGGGGAAAGGGGGACTTAGGGAAGGCTTCTTGGAGGAGAGGTGCCTTCAATAAGGCACGGAAGCGTGGGAGTGTAATTCTCGGTTGGATTTGAGAAGGAAGGGCGTTATAGGTCAGAGGCAGGATGTAGGCAAGGGGTTGGTGGCAAGATAGAAGAGGTGGAGTGCACGCTGCTTGGGGAAGCAGCATGGCTCAATCAAAAGAGCCCGGGCTTTGGAGTCAGAGGTCATGGGTTCAAATCCCGATTCTGCCACTTGTCAGCTGTGTGACTTTGGGCAAGTTACTTCTCTGGGCCTCAGCTACCTCATCTGTAAAAATGGGGCTGAAGACTGTGAGCCCCCCGTGGGACAACCTGATCACCTTGTAACCTCTCCAGCGCTTAGAACGGTGCTTGGCACACAGGAAGCGCTTAATAAATGCCATGATGACGATGATGATGGAGCACAGTGAGGTTACCATTAGAGGAGCCAAGTGTGCGGGCTGGGTTATAGTAGAAGAGTAGTGAGGGGGCAAGATGATGGACTGTGAGCCCACTGTTGGGTAGGGACTGTCTCTATATGTTGCCAACTTGTACTTCCCAAGTGCTTAGTACAGTGCTCTGCACACAGTAAGCGCTCAATAAATACGATTGATTGATTGATTGATTGGACTGCTTTAAAGCCAACAGTGAGCCACGTGGGGCTCGCGGTCTTAATCCCCAATTTACAGGTGAGGTAACTGAGGCACGGAGAAGCAAAGTTACTTACCCAAGGTCACACAACAGACAGACGGCTGTGCTGGGATTAGAACCTGGGTCCTTCTGACTCTCAAGTCCAGGTTCTATCCATTAGGCCACACTGCTTCCTTGGCCTGAAGGAGCTTAAACAATCTAATGGCTCGGCCTATGGCCTTTTCTACTCTTGGTCCAAGAACAATTCCACAGAGAGATGGAGGACCAACTATGGACATGCACTCCTACTCTGTTGTTTGCCCTCTCATTACCTTTTTATATCGTCTGTCTCCCACCCCCATCCCCCATCCCTTCCCAAGCTCTTAGTACAGTGCTCTGCACACAGTAAGTGCTCAATAAATACGACTGAATGAATGAATAGTAAATCCTCAGCCAATACCACTGATGAATTGAGGAGAAGGAACGGGCGGATTGGAGAGCAAATTAGACGTGAACGGTATATGAGAGGTTGAACTCAATGGGCAGGAGAGACCTCTGCTTCATTCTCTCGTCAAATCTGTTTCCCAAACTCCTCGACTTTCATTCACCATAGCCGGGACTTTCCAGAAGCAGGAAGATAAAAGCCGGGAGAAATCCTAACCATTTAAATCGTGGGAAGAATCCGCGAGACGGGGTGGAAAAAAAAATAGGTGTCGTAGAAGGAGTAGAAACTAAGAACCTGAGAAAGGAAACTGTGGGTCAGGGAGGAGGGGCGCTGACATGGAGGGAAAAGGAAAAGGTGGTAGTGCTAGGAAGAGATGGATGAAGGTTTCCAGGGTAGACTGTATTCATCTTGGGAATGAAAACCCTCTCCACCCTAGGAAAACAAGAAGTGTAATCTGCTTCCTGCCCTGCAGCCAAGTGGAAAAGAAGCCAAACACCTGAAAATCCCATATGTGACCTTCTTTACTGAGGGGGAAAAAAAAATACAATTTTACTGCTAAAGAGCAAATTTCCAACTATTTTTTGGTAGAGAAATAATGACATCCAGTGGACATTTGAATTCATTTCAGTAGTTTTTGGGGGGGTGGTTTTAACCAGTGCTTTCCAAACTAAATAGAACCCAAAACTGCAGTTGGACAGGTAGCTTCCTGCTACAGAAGCAGCATGGCTCAGTGGAAAGAGCCTGGGCTTTGGAGTCAGAGGTCATGGGTTCGAATTCCAGCTCCGCCAACTGTCAGCTGTGTGACTTTGGGCAAGTCATATGTTTGTACATATTTATTACTCTATTTATTCATTTTACTTGTACATATCTATTCTATTTATTTTGTTAGTATGTTTGGTTTTGTTCTCTGTCTCCCCCTTTTAGACTGTGAGCCAACTGTTGGGTAGGGACTGTCTCTGTATGTTGCCAACTTGTACTTCCCAAGCGCTTAGTACAGTGCTCTGCACACAGTAAGCGCTCAATAAATACGATTGATTGATTGACTGATTGATCTCTGGGCCTCAGTGACCTCATCTGGAAAATGGGGATGAAAACTGTGAGCCCCCCGTGGGACAACCTGATCACTTTGTAACCTCCCCAGCGCTGAGAACAGTGCTTTGCACATAGTAAGCACCTAATAAATGCCATTATTAGTATTGGATGGGAAGGAAAAGAGAATTTATCACCCGAGTCAGAAGGAGGGACTTTGAAGAACTCTGAAGGGCCGGTTGAAACCTCAGGTTCACACACTTGTGGGGAGGAACTCGTTTTTTGTTTTTAATGGTACTTGTTAAGCGCTTACTCTGCGCCAGACACTGTACTAAGCACTGGGGTAGATACAAGCTAAGCAGGTTGGACACAGCCCGCGTCCCGTAGCTTTCCTCCCCATTTTACAAATGAGGTAACTGAGGCACAGAGAAAGTGAAGTGACTTGCCCAAGGTCACGCAGCAGACAAATGGAGGAGCCAGAATTAGAGCCCAGGTCCTTCTGTCTCCCAGGCCCGGGTTTTATCCACAAGGCCCGAGCTGTGGTATTTGTTGAGCGCTTATTATGTGCCAGGCACTGTACTAAGCACTGGGGTAGATACAAGCAAATAGGGTTGGACACAGTCCCTGTCCCACATGAGGCTCACAGTCTTAATCTCGATTTTACGTATGAGGTAACTGAGGCACAGAGACGCTAAGTGACTTGCCCGAGGTCACACAGCAGACAAATGGCGGAGCCGGGATTAGAACCCAGGACCTTTGGACTCCCAGGCCCACACTCTATCCTCTACTCCACTAGGCTATGATCGTTCTTTAAATTCCAGATCAGTTTACTTTTGTGAGTTTTGTGGCTGAAACACTTGATAATAATAATAATAATAATAATAATGGCATTTATTAAGCGCTTACTATGTGCAAAATACTGTTCTCAGTGCTGGGGAGGTTACAAGGTGATCAGGTTGTCCCAATGGGGGGCTCACAGTTTTAATCCCCATTTTACAGATGAGGTCACTGAGGCCCAGAGAATAATAATAATAATAATAATGTTGGCATTTGTTAAGCGCTTACTATGTGCAAAGCACTGTTCTAAGCGCTTGGGGGATACACAAAGTGATCAGGTTGTCCCACGTGGGGCTCACAGTTTTAATCCCCATTTTACAGATGAGGTCACTGAGGCCCAAAGAAGTGAAGTGACTTGCCCAAAGTCACACAGCTGACAAGTGGCGGAGCCGGGATTTGAACCCATGACCTCTGACTCCAAAGCCTGAGCTCCTTCCACTGAGCCACGCTGCTTCCCATATTTACCCTCCCCTCAGCAAGCACCTATCTGTAATTTACTTTCATGTCTGGCTGTAATTTATTTTCATGTCCGTGGGCAGGGAGTATTTATAATAATGATGGCATTTATTAAGCGCTTACTATGTGCAAAGCACTGTTCTAAGCGCTGGGGGGGATACTAGGTAATCAGGTTGTCCCACGTGGGGCTCACAGTCTTAATCCCCATTTTACAGATGAGGGAACTGGGGCACAGAGAAGTTAAGTGACTTGCCCCAGGTCACACAGCTGACAAGTGGCGGAGGCGGGATTAGAACCCATGACCTCTGACTCCAAAGCCCGAGCTCTTTCCACTGAGCCACGCTGCTTCCCATATTTGCCCTCCCCTCAGCAAGCACCTATCTGTAATTTATTTTCATGTCTGGCTGTAATTTATTTTCACATCTGTGGGCAGGGAGTATTTATCAACTCTGCTGTATTGTACTCTCCCAAGTATTGCTATAATTCTATTTATTCTGACGGTTTTGACACCTGTCTACATGTTTTGTTTTGTTGTCTATCTCCTCCTTCTAGACTGTGAGCCCGTTGTTGGGTAGGGACTGTCTCTATAAGTTGCCAAGTTGTACTTCCCAAGCGCTTAGTACAGTGCTCTGCACATAGTAAGTGTTCAATAAATACGATGAATGAATGAGTGAATATGTTGCCAACTTGTACTTCCCCCTGGTAGACCGTGAGCCCATTGTTGGGTAGGGACCGTCTCTATCTGTTTCCGACTTGTACTTCCCAAGCGCTTAGTGCAGTGCTCTGCACACAGTAAGTGCTCAATAAATACGACAATGAATGAGTGACTATGTTGCCAACTTGTACTTCCCCCTGGTAGACTGTGAACTCGTTGTTGGGTAGGGACCGTCTCTATCTGTTGCCGAATTGTACTTCCCAAGCGCTTAGTACAGTGCTCTGCACACAGTAAGCGCTCAATAAATACGATTGAATGAATGACTATGTTGCCAACTTTTACTTCCCCCTGGTAGACTGTGAGCCCATTGTTGGGTAGGGACCGTCTCTATCTGTTGCCAACTTGTACTTCCCAAGCGCTTAGTACAGTGCTCTGCACACAGTAAGCGCTCAATAAATACGATTGAATGAATGACTATGTTGCCAACTTGTACTTTCCCCTGGTAGACTGTGAGCCCATTGTTGGGTCGGGACCATCTCTATCTGTTGCCAACTTGTACTTCCCAAGCGCTCAGTCCAGTGCTCCGCACACAGTAAGCGCTCAATAAATACGATTGAATGAATGAATGAACAAGGCCACACTGCTTCTCACGCTCGGTTCAGGCGCTCAGGCGGTTCAGGTCCCTATCCAACAATGGGCTCACAGTCTCTAAGATTATGATGATGAATTATTAATGAATTATTACAATTATTATTACAGAAGCAGTGTGGCTCGGTGGAAAGAGCCCGGGCTTGGGAGTCAGAGGTCAACGGTTCAAATCTCAGCTCTACCAATTGCCAGTTGTGTGACTTTGGGGCAAGTCACTTCACTTTTCTGGGCCTCAGTTCCCTCATCTGTAAAATGGGGATGATAATAATAATAATGATTATGGCATTTATTAAGCACTTCCTATGTGCAAAGTACTGTTCCAAGCGCTGGGGGGGATGCAAGGTGATTTATTATGCGCTTATTATGCGCTTACTTGGGGCAGGATCCCGGGGTTCGCGGGGGTCAGATTTTGCTCACCGTCCCTCCAGAACCTCCAATATCACCCTTTCCTAACATCCGTCAGTTCCCGCTAAAGAGAAAGCACTGATCCCATTCATGACCACGAACGCAGCCGATATAATTTATCCACTATTTGAGGGGTTTTGAATGAAAGGAGTTACTTTCGGTACTCACCTTATCGGCGGAAGAAAAACTGTTAAGCTGGCCGTGTGGCAATAATGTCTGCAGAGAATAGCGAGGTTTCTACAATAATTAATCAATCAATCGGTCGTATTTATTGAGCGCTTACTGTGTGCAGAGCACTGTACTAAGAGCTTGGGAAGTATATTTATTTATTTTACTTGTACACATTTATTCCATCTATTTTATTCTGTTAATATGTTTTGTTTTGTTCTCTGTCTCCCCCTTCTAGACTGTGAGCCCACTGTTGGGTAGGGACCGTCTCTAGGTGTTGCCAAATTGTACTTCCCAAGCGCCTAGTGCTCTGCACACAGTAGGCGCTCAATAAATACGATTGAATGAATGAATTAATCTCCACATCAGTGGAGAGCTAAGAGGATGCCAGGTATCTACATGCAGACAGATGGAAAATGGAACCCATCTCCCCCTCCTCGAATCCTGGAAACTCTGCGGTGAAATCTCGGCTGTGACATTACTCATTCGCTTCTCAACCAGGAGTCAGTGAGGGTTGCCAACTTGTACTTCCCAAGCGCTTAGTACAGTGCTCTGCACACAGTGAGCGCTCAATAAATACAATTGAATGAATGAAGGAATGAACAAGTCCAGAAAAAGAGACTGTGTGATCGATGGTACTCAATCAATCAATCAATCAATCGTATTTATTGAGCGCTTACTGTGTGCAGAGCACTGTACTAAGCGCTTGGGAAGTACAAGTTGGCAACATATAGAGACAGTCCCTACCCAAGTGGGCTCACAAGCAGTGTGGCCTAATGGATAGTCCATTGGGCCCAGGAGTCGGAGCGTGGCTCAGTGGAAAAGAACATGGGCTTTGGAGTCAGAGGTCATGGGTTCAAATCCCGGCTCTGCCAATTGTCAGCTGTGTGACTTTGGGCAAGTCACTTCACTTCTCTGTGCCCCAGTTCCCTCATCTGGAAAATGGGGATTAAGACTGTGAGCCCCCAGTGGAACAACCTAATCACCTTGTAACCTCCCCAGCGCTTAGAACAGTGCTTTGCACATAGTAAGCGCTTAATAAATGCCATTACTATAATCCCGGCTCCTCTGCTTGCCTGCTGTGTGACCGTGGGCAAGCCATTTCACTTCTCTGTGCCTCGGTTACCTCATCTTTGAAATAGGGAGGAAAACTATGAGCCCCATGTAGGATACGGACTGTATCCACACTGATTAGCTTGTAGCTACACCGACACTTAGTACAGTGCCTGGCACATAGTAAGTGCTTAACAAATACCATTAAAAAAAAAAAGCTTTCCATTTTCTAGACGAGCCAGAAAGGCAAAGCAGTGAATTATGGGCTGTAACTGTCAAATTCTTGCTCAGTTGGGGGAAGTATTATTCCCTCCACCTCACTGCGGGTTGAGAGTTTTCCCTGGGGTCATGTGGAATTCCTGAAAGGAATTCTCTAGTGGAAAATTCCTTTCCTGACCTGAATCTCCACCAAAGTCATATCAGCGTCAGCGCCAGGAACCCGAAAATACTGCGGGAATCTGTGAATGCATAAATACAGGGGTGACACCGCAGAGTGCTGAGGTGGTGGTAATAATAATAATGATGGTATTTAAGTGCTTATTATGTGCCGGACACTGTACTAAGCACTGGTTAGAAACAAGCAAAACGGGTTGTTCATTCATTCATTCATTCGTATTTATTGAGCGCTTACTGTGTGCAGAGCACTGTACTAAGCGCTTGGGAAGTACAAGTTGGCAACATATAAAGACGGTTCCTACCCAACACAGTCCCTGTCCTGCAAAGGGCTCATAGTCTTCCTCCCCATTTTACAGACGAGGTAACTGAGGCCCAGAGAATCAATCAATCAATCGTATTTATTGAGCGCTTACTGTGTGCAGAGCACTGTACTAAGTGCTTGAAAAGTACAAGTTGGCAACATATAGAGACTGTCCCTACCCAACAGTGGGCTCACAGTCTAAAAAGGGGGAGACAGAGAACAAAACCAAAACATACTAACAAAATAAAATAAATAGAATAGATAGGTACAAGTAAAATAAATAAATCATCATCATCATCATCATCAATTGTATTTATTGAGCACTTACTCTGTGCAGAGCACTGTACTAAGCGCTTGGAAAGTACAAGTTGGCAACATATAGAGACAGTCCCTACTCAACAGTGGGCTCACAGTCTAAAAAGGGGGAGACAGAGAACAAAACCGAAACACATTAACAAAATAAAATAAATAGAATAGATATGTACAAGTAAAATAAATAAATCATCATCATCATCATCAATTGTATTTATTGAGCACTTACTCTGTGCAGAGCACTGTACTAAGCGCTTGGGAAGTACAAGTTGGCAACATATAGAGACAGTCCCTACCCAACAGTGGGCTCACAGACTAAAAAGGGGGAGACAGAGAACAAAACCAAAACATACTAACAAAATAAAATAAATAGAATAGATATGTACAAGTAAAATAAATAAATCATCATCATCATCATCAATCGTATTTATTGAGCGCTTACTGTGTGCAGAGCACTGTACTAAGCGCTTGGAAAGTACAAGTTGGCAACGTATAGAGACGGTCCCTACCCAACAGCGGGCTAACAGTCTGAAAAGGGGGGGACAGAGAACAAAACCAAAACATACTAACAAAATAAAATAAATAGAATAGATATGTACAAGTAAAATAAATAAATAAATAAATAGAGTGAAGTGACTTGTCCAAGGCCATGCAGCAGACAAGTGGCAGAGCCGGGATTAGAACCCACGTCCTTTTGACTCCCGGGACCATGCTGTAGCCACTACACCGTGTTGCTCCTCTCCACCTCATAGTTAGAAGGATATGTCTTGAGGTGAAACAAATAATTCAGCAGGAAAGGCTCCTGGAGGAGGCATGAGCTCAGGAGGGCTTTGAATTGGGGGAGAGATGTGGGCTGGTGGATTTGAAATGGGGAAGAAGTGTCAGAGACAAGCAGTCAGAGGCAGGAGCATTGAATCAATCAATCAATCAATCGTATTTATTGAGCGCTTTCTGTGTGCACAGCACTGGACTAAGCGCTTGGGAAGTACAAGCTGGCAACGTCTAGAGACGGTCCCTACCCAACAGTGGGCTCACAGTCTAGAAGGGGGAGACAGACAACAAAACCGAACATACTAACAAAATAAAATAAATCGAATAGGTAGGTACAAGTGAAATAAATAAATAGAAATAAATTGAAAACAAAGTAGGGTTTGTTAGAGAAGCAGCGTGACTCAGTGGAAAGAGCAGAGCCCACTGTTGGGTAGGGACTGTCTCTATATGGTGCCAATTTGTACTTCCCAAGCGCTTAGTACAGTGCTCTGCACACAGTAAGCGCTCAATAAATACGATTGATTGATTGATTGATCGATCAAGTCAGGCGTCATGGGTTCTAATCTCGGCTCCGTCAATTGTCAGCTGAGTGACCTAGGGCAAGTCACAACTTCTTTGAGCCTCAGTTACCTCATCTGTAAAATGGGGATTAAGACTATAAGCCCCACGTGGGACAACATGATCACCTTGCATCCCTCAGCACTTTGAACAGTGCTTTGTACAAAGTAAGCACTTACAAGTACCATCATTATTATTATTATTATTAGAGTGAGTAGGTTCATTCATTGAATCGTATTTATTGAGTGCTTACTATGTGCGGAGCACTGTACTAAGCACTTGGGAAGTACAAGTTGGCAACATATACAGATGGTCCCTACCCAACAGTGGGCTCACAGTCTAGAAGATTACGATGATGAATTATTAATAAATTATTATTATTATTATTAGAGAAGCAGTGTGGCTCAGTGGAAAGAGCCCGGGCTTGGGAGTCAGAGGTCAAGGGTTCAAATCTCCGCTCTACCAATTGCCAGCTGTGTGTCTTTGGGCAAGTCACTTCACTTTTCTGGGCCTCAGTTCCCTCATCTGTAAAATAGGGATAATAATAATGATGATGATGGCATTTATTAAGCGCTTCCTACGTGCAATGGATTGTTCCAAGTTCTGGGAAGGGATACAAGGTGATTTATTGCGTGCTTACTGTGTGCAGAGCACTGTACTAAGCGCTTGGAAAGTACAAGTCGGCAACACATAGGGACGGTCCCGACCCAACAATGGGCTCACGGTCTAGAAGGGGGAGGTTCGCTTAAGAGCCAAGAACATGAGTTGGGTTGGAAATTGATCAATCATTGATATTTACTGAGCACACGCAGGCTCTTGGGGGAGGATCTTGGAATTGGTATCTATGCTCCCTGCCCTCAAGAAGCTTACATTCTGGTAGGAAAGGAAGAGGGAGCGAGATGATGGAATGCCTCAAAGCCAATGGCCAGGAATTTCTGCTCAATGCGGAGTGGGATGGGTGGGTAATCAAACCCACCACAGATGTCCTGAAACACCCGCACCATCTCCTGCTGTTAAGCACTGCTGCTTTGCGACCAGGGGACAAATAATAATAATGAAGGCATTTATTAAGCGCTTACTATGTGCAAAGCACTGTTCTAAGCGCTGAAAGTTGTTACTTCCTCAAAGTCACACACCTGACCATTGGTGGAGCACGGGATTTGAACCCATGACCTCTGACTCCAAAGCCCGTGCTCTTTTCCACTGAGCCACGAAAGGCTTGTCCGGAACGGTCTGCCGTTTTAGCAAAGACAATCTTCCATGGTTAGTAGCTAGAGGGCAAGGACTGTGTCTTTTGATTCTCCCAAATGCCCAGCTCAGGGATCAGGACGCAGGAAGCAATGCCATAATGTTCTGATTTGAGCATCTTGTGGGCGCTTAAGAGTGCTCTGCACATTGGGAGTGCTCAATAAACACCGTTGATGATGATGATGACGGCATTTATTAAGCGCTTACTATGTGCCAAGCACTGTTCTAAGCGCTGGGGAGGCTACAAGGTGATCAGGCTGTCCCATGGGGGGCTCACAATCTTAATCCTTGTACTTCCCAAGTGCTTAGTACAGTGCTCTGCATACAGTAAGCGCTCAATAAATACGATTGATTGATTGATTGATTAATCCCCATTTTACAGATGGGGGAACTGAGGCACGAAGAAGTTAAGTGACTTGCCCAAAGTCACACAGCTGACAACCGGCGGAGAGCCAGGATTTGAACCCATGACCTCTGACTCCAAAGCCCGGGCTCTTTCCACTGAGCCATGCTGCTTCCCTACATGAGATCCCTCATTCCTCTCCATCCCCCCTGCCTTACCTCCTTCCCCTCCCCACAGCACCTGGATATATGTATATCTATTTGTACGTATTTATTACTCTATTTATTCCGTTGATTGAATAGCTCTAGAATAAACATCTTTAGAATGAATATATTAGCTTGAACTAAGCTCCTTAGCTTGAACTCGTTGCTGTGGGGAAAAGGTGAGACCTCGACTGTGGGCAGGAACTGTCTCCGTTGCTGAATTGTACTTTCCAAGCATTCATTCATTCAATCGTATTTATTGAGCGCTTACTGTGTGCAGAGCACTGTACTGAGCATTTGGGAAGTCGAAGTAGGCAACATATAGAGACGGTTCCTACCCAACAGTGGGCTCACAGTCTAGAAGCACTTACTACTGTGCTCAGCACACAATAAGCACTCAATAAATGTGACAATGAATCAATGAATGATTGATGTAAGACCTATGCAGGGTGGAAAGTTCTGACCCAAACCAGCCCCTTCTGGTCCTTAATCCTGCCTTGTCTGGATGATGACGATGGTATTTCTTAAGCGCTTACTATGTGCCAAGCACTGTTCTAAGCACTGGGGTAAATACAAGCTAAACTTTTAGACTGTGAGCCCACTGTTGGGTAGGGACTGTCTCTATATGATGCCAATTTGTACTTCCCAAGCGCTTAGTACAGTGCTCTGCACACAGTAAGCGCTCAATAAATACGATTGATGATGATGATCAGATTGGACACCGTTCCTGTCCCACAGTAGGGCTTACAGACTGGATCCCCATTTTCCAAATGAGGGAACTGAGGCCCAGAGAAGTTAAGTGGCTTTCCCAAGGTCACACAGCAGACAAGTGGCAGAGCCAGGATTAGAACTCACGTCCCCTGCCTCCCAAGCCCGGGGTCTTTCCACTGAGCCACGCTGCTTCTCCCCTAGCATTTAGTACAGCGCCTTACTAGTACTAGTCAAGCGCCAGCGTCATGGTCATGGGTTCTAATCCCAGCTCTGCCGCTTGTCAGCTGTGTGACTTTGGGCAAGTCACTTTACTTCTCTGGGCCTCAGCTACCTCATCTGGAAAATGGGGATGAAGACTGTGAGCCTCCCGTGGGATCACCTTGTATCCCCCCCCACACACCCAGCACTTAGAACAGTGCTTCACACACAGTAAGTGCTTAACAAATGCCATTTTTCTTTTAGTAAGCACTTCATAAATGCCACCATGATCCCTTCTACTACTTCTTTCTGGCTCCTCACTTTCTCTCCTGTCCTCGTGTATGGACAATGTTGCAGGGAAGCAGCGTGGCTCGGTGGAAAGAGCCCGGGCTTTGGAGTCAGAGGTCATGGGTTCAAATCCCGCCTCCGCCACTTGTCAGCTGTGTGATTTTGGGCAAGTCACTTTACTTCTCTGTGCCTCAGTTACCTCATCTGTAAAATGGGGGTTGAGACTGTGAGCCCCACGTGGGATAACCTGATGACCTTGTATCTACCTCAGCGCTTAGAACAGTGCTTTGCACATAGTAAGTGCTTAATAAATGCCATTGTCATCATCATCATCATCATTCATTCTTTCAGTCGCATTTATTGAGCGCTTACTATGTGCAGAGCACTGTACTAAGTGCTTGGGAAGTACAAGTTGGCAACATATAGAGACAGTCCCTACCCAACAGCGGGCTTACAGTCTAGAAGGGGGAGACAGACAACAAAACAAAACATATTAACAAAATAAAATAAATAGAATAAATATGTACAAGTAAAATAAATAAATAAATAGAGTAATAAATACGTGTAAACATATATACGTATATACAGGTGCTGTGGGGAGGGGAAGGAGGTAAGGCGGCGTGGTGGGGAGGGGGAGGAGGGGGAGAGGAAGGAGGTGTGAGAGGTGGGAGCAAGAGCAGAACTAGAACTCAAACCCTCAAGAGGGCAGGCAGCTTGTTCCTGAGGAGATTACGGGACCCCAGCCTTCTGCGACTGGTTCCCAGGGTATCAATCAATCATATTTATTGAGAGCTTACTGTATGCAGAGCACTGTACTAAGTAATAATAATTAATAAAAATCATCATCATTATGGCGTTTGTTAAGTGCTTACTATGTGCCAGGCACTGTACTAAACGCTGGGGTGGATACAAGCAAATCGGGTTGGACACAGTCCCTGTCCCACGTGGGGCTCACAGCCTCAATCCCCATCTTGCAGATGAGGTGACTGAGGCCCAGAGAAGTTAAGTGACTTGTCTGAGGTCAAAAAGCAGACGGGTGGCAGAGCTGGGATTAGAACCCATGACCTTCAGTCTCCCGAGCCCCTGCTCTAGCCACTACACCAAAGAGTACAATTATAACAGAGTTGGTAGACACCTTCCCTGCCCACAGTGAGCTTACAGTCTAGAGGGGGGAGGCAGACGTTAATATAAATAAATATCATCATCAATCGTATTTATTGAGCGCTTACTATGTGCAGAGCACTGTACTAAGCGCTTGGGAAGTACAAATTGGCAACATATAGAGACAGTCCCTACCCAACAGTGGGCTCACAGTCTATAAATAAATATATTAAGGATATGTGCAGAAGTGCTGCGGGGCTGAGGGAGGGGTGAATAAAGGGAAGAAATCCAAGCGCATGGGTGAGGCGAAAGGGAATGGGAGAAGAGGAAATGAGGGCTTCTTTGGGGAGATCAATCAATCAATTGTATTTATTGAGCGCTTACTGTGTGCAGAGCACTGTACTAAGCGCTTGAGAAGTACAAGCTGGCAACATATAGAGACGGTCCCTACCCAACAGTGGGCTCACAGTCTAGAAGGGGGAGACAGAGAACAAAACCAAGCATACTAACAAAATAAAATAAATAGAATAGATACGTAGAAGTAAAATAAATAAATAGAGTAATAAATATGTACAAACATATATACATATACATATATATATACAAACATATATACATATACATATATATATATACACATATATACAGGCGCTGTGTGCCTCTTGAAGGAGATTTGCCTTGAATAAAGTTTGGAAGGTGGGGAGGGTGATCGTCTGTCGGGTGTGAAGAGGGAGGACATGGGAGGGAGGCTGGTGGCGAGATAGGCGGTGTGCTCTGCACACAGTAAGCGCTCAATAAATACGATTGATTGATTGATTGATTGATTGAGATAGATGAGATCAAGGTACAGTGAGTAGGTTGGCGTTAGATGGGCATTGAGTTGGGAGAAGGTTTTGACATTCCACTTTTTATTACCCTGATGGCATCGGAGACCTAAGGTTAGGGTAGCCACCGCTGGCCCTGGAGAAGACAAGACTCCCCTCAACCTCCTCCCCGACCACAACCTCCCATGTATTTCCCTTATATGTCTCTTCTTTGCAAATAACCCATTTTAAATTGTCTATTTCTAGTCCTTTAGCGAATAAGAATCCCAATAACGGTGATCAAAAAGAAAAAGGTCAGTATTCGAGCCTCAAAAATAAAAAGCAGTATGTCTTTACCTGCACGAACAAGTATTTTGACTTGCGCGAAAATTGAACCAGAAATCAATTGATGGCATTTATTGAGCGCTTACTGTGGTGAAGTCACAGATCTTTTGGGTAGCCAGCTATCTTAAACAACCTTGAGAAGCAGCGTGGCTCAGTGGAAAAATCAATCAATCGTATTTATTGAGCACTTACTGTGTGCAGAGCACTGTACTAAGCTCTTGGGAAGCACAAGTTGGCAACATATAGGGACAGTCCCTACCCAACAGTGGGCTCACAGTCTAAAAAGCACTGGCTTTGGAGTCAGGGGTCATGAGTTCAAACCCCGGCTCTGCCAATTGTCAGCTTTGTGACTTTGGGCAAGTCACTTAACTCATCTGTGCCTCAGTTCCCTCATCTGTAAAATGGGGATTAAGACTGTGAGCCCCCCCGGTGGGACAACCTGATCACCTTGTAACCTCCCCAGCACTTAGAACAGTGCTTTGCACATAGTAAACACTTAATAAATGCCATCGTTATTAGTATTATTATTATTATTATCTTAGAAGGGGGCATTTTAGGGAGAGACATTTGCCCTAGGAATGCTTCTATGAGGGCAAGGAAAACAGGCTGGATCAAGAAAGAGCCATACTGCAACGTTTCCTGATTCAATCAATCAATCGTATTTATTGAGCGCTTACTGTTTGCAGAGCACTGTACTAAGCGCTTGGGAAGGACAAGTTGGCAACATAGAGAGACGGTCCCTACCCAACAGTGGGCTCACAGTCTAAAAGGGGGAGACAGAGAACAAAACCAAACATACTAACAAAATGAAATAAATAGAATAGACATGTACAAGTAAAATAAATAGAGTAATAAATATGTACAAATATATATACATATATACAGGTGCTGTGGGCCGCCTCCTGGCCCACTCACCAATGAAAATCGGAGCGGAGACTGACCAGCACTAAGCTGACCGATCCCGCTCTCAGGAAAAAGGCCTCAAGATGTCGTCAGCAGCAAGTACAAGTTGGCAACATAGAGAGATGATCCCTACCCAACAGTGGGCTCACAGTTTAAAAGGGGGAGACGGAGAACAAAACCAAACATACTAACAAAATGAAATAAATAGAATAGACATGTACAAGTAAAATAAATAAATAAATAGAGTAATAAATATGTACAAATATATATACATATATACAGGCGCTGTGGGCCGCCTCCCGGCCCACTCACCGATGAAAATCGGAGCGGAGACTGACCAGCACTAAGCTGACCGATCCCGCTCTCAGGAAAAAGGCCTCAAGATGTCGTCAGCTTTCCTAAGCCTCGGTTCTGCTTACTTGAAGTTTGGGGAGATGGATGGTGCTCAAATGCTGAGCCTTGAACTCATCAAGAAAGAACTTTCCCCATGAACATCCCTCCGAAGGCCTTGATTCCCCCGGGACCACTCTGACAGTGACTGGCTGATCAAGTGAGCTGTTCTCCATTCATTCATTCCCTCAGTCATATTTATTGAGCGCTTACTATGTGCGGAGCACTGTACTAAGCAGTCGGAAAGTACAATTCAGCAATAAAGAGAGACGACCCCTGCCCACACCGGGTTTACAGTCTAGAAGCGGGGACTTTCATCCCGGCCCTGCCACTTGTCAGCTGTGTGACTTTGGGCAAGTCGCTTAACTTCTCTGGGCCTCAGTTATCTCATCTGTAAAATGGGGATTAAGACTGTGAGCCCCTCGTGGGACAACCTGATCACCTTGTATCCTCCCCAGCGCTTAGAACAGTGCGCTGTTCTAAGTGCTTAGAATAGTAAGCGCTTAACAAATGCCATCATTATTATTATTATTATTATCCTTGGACTTTCCCAATCCAATCCCAAAAATCTGAGAGACGTTCCCTCCTTGTGTTGTAATAAATAATAACAATAATAATAATAATAATAATGGCATTTATTAAGCACTTACTATGTGCAAAGTACTGTTCTAAGCGCTGGGGGGGATACAAGGTGATCAGGTTGTCCCACATGGGGCTCACAGTCTTAATCCCCATTTTCCAGATGAGGTAACTTAGGCCCAGAGATGTTAAGCGACTTGCCCAAAGTCACACAGCTGGCAAGTTGCAGAGCAGGGATTTGAACCCATGACCTCTGACTCCAAAGTCCGTGCTCTTTCCACTGAACCATGCTGCTTCTCTCCCAATCGTTTAGTCCAGTGCTCTGCACATAGCAAGTGCTCAATAAATATCACTGACTGATAGGAAAAAATGTTGTTGCCTCAGTGGAAGATGCTTCAAGGCAGGGCACTCCAGAGGCAGGGGGAAGAATAGAAAGAAGGGTAATGAGGAACCCCAAAATGAGTCACCCCTATTTTGTTCCCACCTTGCAAGGTGCACTCACACATACGGAGCACTTATTGAGCACTTTGTGTGTAGAAAACGGTACTAAGCCCTTGGGGGAGTACAATATGACAGAGTTGGTAGACAGGGTTTCTGCCCAGAGAGAGAGACAGACGTTGATATAAATAAATTACCCACAAGTACTGAAGTGCTGTGGAACTGAGGGTGGGGTGAATATCAGATAAGAATAATGAATATCAGATTATAATAATAATAATAATAATAGCATTTGTTAAGCGCTTACTATGTGCAAAGCACTGTTCTAAGCGCTGGGGAGGGTACAAGGTGATCAGGTTGTCCCACATGGGGCTCACAGTCTTCATCCCCATTTTACAGATGAGGTCACTGAGGCCCAGAGAAGTTAAATGACTTACCCAAAGTCACACAGCTGACAAGTGGCAGAGCCGGAATTTGAACCCATGACCTCTGACTCCAAAGCCCGGGCTTTTTCCACTGAGCCACGCTGCTTCTCTGCCTACAGATCCAAGTTCATAGGCCCAGCAGGAAGGAGAGGAGGGTAGGGGAAAGAGGACTTAATTGGGGAAGGCCTCAACTTATCTGCTCCTCAGTTTCCTCATTAATCAATCAATAGCATTTATTGGGTGTTTACTGTATGCAGGGCATTGTACTAAGTACTTGGGACTGATACAATACAATTGGTAGACTCATTCCCTGCCCATGGGGAGCTTACAGCCTAGAGGCGAACAGACATTAAAATAAATTATGGGGTGTAAATAAGGGTTGTGGGGCTGAAGGTGGTGTGAATAGTGCTTGAAAGGCAGAGATCCAAGAGCATAGGAGATCAATCAATCAATCATATTTATTGAGCACCTACTGTGTGCAGAGCACTGTACTAAGCACTTGGGAAGTACAAGTTGGCAACATATCGAGACAGTCCCTACCCAACAGTGGGCTCACAGTCTAAAAGGGGGAGACAGAGAACAAAACCAAACATACTAACAAAATAAAATAAATAGAATAGATATGTACAAGTAAAATAAATAAAAGAGTAATAAATATGTACAGACATATAGACATTGAGAACTTAATTAGGGAAGGCCTCTTGGAGGAGATGGGATTTAATAAGGCTTTGGAGGTGGGGAGAGTGGTGGGTGGTCTGTCATAAATGGAGAGGGCGGGAGTTCCAGGCCAGAGGCAGGAGGTGGATGAAAGGTCAGTGGGGAGACAAATGAGATCAAAGTAAATAATAATGGCATTTATTAAGCCCTTACCATGTGCAAAGCACTGTACTAAGTGCTGGGGAGGTTTCAAGGTGATCAGGTTGTCCCACGGGTTGCTCACAGTCTTCATCCCCATTTGACAGATGAGGTAACTGGGCACAGAGAAGTTAAGTGATGTGCCCAAGGTCACTCAGCTGACAATTAGCATAGCTCAGTGGAAAGAGCCCAGGCTTGGGAGTCAGAGGTCATGGGTTCAAATCCCAGCTCCGTCACTTGTCAGCTGTGTGACTTTGGGCAAGTCACTTAATCAATCAATCGTATTTATTGAGCGCTTACTGTGTGCAGAGCACTGTACTAAGTGCTTGGGAAGTACAAGTTGGCAACATATAGAGACAGTCCCTACCCAACAGTGGGCTCACAGTCTAAAAGGGGGAGACAGAGAACAAAACCAAACATACTAACAAAATAAAATATATAGAATAGATATGTACAAGTAAAATAAATAAATAGAGTAATAAGTATGTACAAACATATATACAGGTGCTGTGGGGAAGGGAAGGAGGTACGATGGGGGGGATGGAGGGAGGATGAGGGAGACAACTTCTCTGTGCCTCAGTTACCTCATCTGTAAAATGGGGATTAAGACTGTGAGCCACACGTGGGACAACCTGTTCACCTTGTAACCTCCCCAGCGCTTAGAACAGTGCTTTGCACATAGTAAGCACTTAATAAATGCTATTATTGTTATTATTAATTGGCAGAGCTGGGATTTGAACCCATGACCTCTGACTCCAAAGCCTGGGCTCTTTCCACTGAGCCACGCTGCTTCTCTGTGAGTAAGGTGATAGCAGAGAAGCATGAGGGATATCTTCTTGTAAGAAATTAGTGAGATGGGGGTAGGGGGGCGAGCTGATTGAGTGTTTTAAAACAGATGGTAAGGGGTTTCACAATAGGCATGAAAGCTTATGAGCTCCATGTGGGGCGGGGGCCCTGTTGTACCTCGTAATTTTTTATCTACTCCTGCTCTTAGCACCTAGTGGTTTAAGAGATGATATAATTATTACTGAACACATCAACAATTGAGCTTTCGACTTTCAAGATCGGTGAAATGCAGGAGGCCTTCCCAGACTGAGCCCCTTCCTTCCTCTCCCCCTCGTCCCCCTCTCCATCCCCCCCATCTTACCTCCTTCCCTTCCCCACAGCACCTGTATAGATGTATATATGTTTGTACATATTTATTACTCTATTTATTTATTTATTTTACTTGTACATATCTATTCTATTTATTTTATTTTGTTAGTATGTTTGGTTTTGTTCTCTGTCTCCCCCTTTTAGACTGTGAGCTCACTGTTGGGTAGGGACTGTCTCTATATGTTGCCAACTTGTACTTCCCAAGCGCTTAGTACAGTGCTCTGCACACAGTAAGCGCTCCATAAATATGATTGATGATGATGATGATGACTGAGGGCCCTTTAAGATGGCTTGAAGTAGGGTTACTAGCCACTGGCTAGTAACAACTTGCAGCACTGTTGGGTAGGGACTGTCTCTATATGTTGCCAACTTGTACTTCCCAAGCGCTTAGTACAGTGCTCTGCACACAGTAAGCGCTCAATAAATACGATTGATTGATTGCAGCTGTAACAGATACACAGGTGTCGCTGGGAGAGGCCCCTGAGAAATAAATATGCACAGTCATTCAGAGAGGAAGAACGGAGGAGTTTCATTTTAAGGTACAGAGAGAAAGAAGGGAAAGCTGAAGGCAAATCCAGAGTACACCTACAACACCCCAAGCATTTCTTTCTTAAAAAAGCATTTCTTAGATAAACAAGGTTCTAAATGGGTGTACTCACCGCCAAATCTTTCCCCAGATTATTCTAAAGGAGGCAGGCTGCAAATAGTGCTGGAGGGCAGGCAGACAGAGGCATTTGATCCTGATTTTTTCAGAGAACCAGCCACCCTACTGGCTTTCTTTCTCAGGTGCTTTTGGGAAATGTAAACCTGTTGCTCTCTGGGAAATCTAACACCCTAAAGGAGGTTTGTCACTTCCTTTTCCTACTTTCCTTCAGTCTCCTAGCTTTGCCTCCGGAAGAAGCTTGAAAGTTATGGCAACCAGCGTTGCCACCACTTACCCGTGCTTGGCAGTCATTTTTTTTGCAATTATACAAGCGCACTCTAGCCCAGTTGATAAGACACATCATTTCCTGGGGGATTCTAGTATTCAATCAATCAATTGTATTTATTGAGTGCTTACTGTGTGCAGATATGCAGATATATATATATATGTATATATATATGTATATGTATATATATGTATATGTATATATATGTATGTATATGCATATACATATATGTATTGTATATATATGTATACATATATACACCTGTATATATGTATATATGGTTGTACATATTTATTACTCTATTTATTTATTTATTTATTTTACTTGTACATTTCTATCCTACTTATTTTGTTGGTATGTTTGGTTCTGTTCTCTGTCTCCCCCTTTTAGACTGTGAGCCCACTGTTGGGTAGGGACTGTCTCTATGTGATGCCAATTTGTACTTCCCAAGCGCTTAGTACAGTGCTCTGCACATAGTAAGCGCTCAATAAATACGATTGATTGATTGATTGCAGAGCACTGTACTAAGCACTTGGGAAGTACAAGTTGGCAACATATAGAGACAGTCCCTACCCAACATCATCATCATCAATCGTATTTATTGAGTGCTTACTATGTGCAGAGCACTGTACTAAGCCCTTGGGAAGTACAAATTGGCAACATATAGAGACAGTCCCTACCCAACAGTGGGCTCACAGTCTAGAAGGGGGAGACAGAGAACAAAACCAAACATACTAACAAAATAAAATAAATAGAATAGATATGTACAAGTAAAATAGAGTAATAAATATTTACAAACATATATACATATATACAGGTGCTGTGGGGAACGAAGGAGGTAAGATGGGGGGATGGAGAGGGGAACAAGGGGGAGAGGAAGGAAGGGGCTGAGTGTGGGAAGGCCTCCTGGAGGAGGTGAGCTCTCAGTAGGGCCTTGAAGGGAGGAAGAGAGCTAGCTTGGTGGATGGGCAGAGGGAGGGCATTCTCATTCAACCGTGAAATGTTGTTTGATGACAACTATTGGGAGCTCTCACCAAAACTTTTTTCCTCTATCGACGTCATTTAAATTCTCCATCAGTGAAGATTTTCCCCAGCCCCTCTTAGTCTTTCCTATCTGTAAATACCAATCGATCGATCGTATTTATTGAGCTATTACTGTGGTGCAGAGCACTGTGGTAAGCACTCGGGAGAGTACAAGCTAACAGAGTTTGTATATTAATAATAAATAATAATACTAATGGCATTTATTAAGCACTTACTATGTGTGAAGCACTGTTCTAAGCGCTGGGGAGGTTACAAGGTGATCAGGTTGTCCCTCGTGGGGCTCACAGTCTTAATCCCCATCTTACAGATGAGGTAACTGAGGCACAGAGAAGCGACTTGCCCAAAGTCACAGAGCTGACATTGGCGGAGCTGGGATTTGAACCCGTGACCTCTGACTCCAAAGCCTGGGCTGTTTTCCATTGAGCCACGCTGCTTCTCTAGACACATTCCCTGCCCACAGCGAGCTTACAGTGTAGAGGACCAGTACCCTTTAACACCTTGGCCACCTCTATAGGTTGCACGGGCCCAAAACTTGCTTTGTGGGTGGTCACTCCTGACATTCTCCTGGTTTCCATGTATTTAGCATCTTGCTCAACAAGTGAACCCAGCAGGAGAGCTCTGGAGAAATAAAATGACCGAGAAATTGTCGAGACACCACCAGACCTTTTTTTTTTTTTCCTTTTTGGGGTCCAGAAAAAAAGCCCGGTCTAGATAAGGGGAAAATGTCAGCCTTCTGTAAAAACTTGGGTTTTTACAAACATCCTTTCAGCCGTTTGTTCACTTTCAGATGAGTCTTCTTTCTAAAAGATGTACTTCGGGATGTGTTTCCAAAAATATTCCATATGCTAATGGAATGTCCCTGCTTGCCAAAGAGACTGGCTTGCGATAGCAGCAAAGCCAGAGCTGTTTTTAAAGGAAAAAACTGAGGTATTCACAGAGGGGCACTAAACCAGCACTAACTCCACTGACCTGACGATGACCTAGGCCGCCTCAGATTACCAGAAGGAACAGGGGGCTTGAAAATCTGAGGCCAATTAATTTTTTTTTTCTTCCTGGAGACATGATGACATTTCCTGACACAAAAACTTTAGAAAATTCTATAAAATACTTTCTACTTTGGTGGAAAAATAAATTATTGCCTTTTTATCTTCTCATTCCTGAGGTAAAGACCTGGCCCACTTCTGTTTATGCAGATGGATTGGAGGGAAAACACCCTCAGAAGAGCCAAACTGTGAGATTCTTGGCACAGGCAATTAAGTGTGAAGTTATTCTCAGGGCGGCCTGTTTGTTATTGCAGCGGGAATCATTACCATTATATGGAAAGATGCTGTCTTGGAAAAAGTGTGAAGCAAGGATTATGTGTCCTGAAATGTGATTAGTGAGTAAAGCATTGTCTGTCACAGATGGAACTCCAGGGACCCAATAATGTGGAAACATCTTCTAGAACAAATGTTCAAAACTGAGGGTTGGAGGAGCAGGACAAAAGGTCTGTTAACTTTATGTTTAAGGACATGGAGGCGTTGGAATCGTTTTTTCTTTTGTCAACATTTCTGACCGCTCAGCTTCAAGTACTAAAAACTCCATTTGGAGTTGCGGTCTCCCATTCGGGATGAGGGCGAAGTGGGCGGCCGATAGCCGGCTGCCAACGGACCCCCTACCCAAGGCTCGAAATCGCAGCCCACGAGAAGGATCGCCAACCTAATGAAGCCGGCGTTTACTATAACACAGAACGTAACTAAATGAGGCTGGATTGATAGAATTAAGCACATAATAATAATGATAATAATAATAATGGCATTTATTAAGCGCTTATTATGGGCAGAGCACTGTTCTAAGCCCTGGGGAGGTTACAAAGTGATCAGGTTGTCCCATGGGGGGCTCACAATCTTCATCCCCATTTTACAGACGCGGGAACTGAGGCCCAGAGAAGTGAAGTGACTTGCCCAAAGTCACCCAGCTGACAATTGGCGGAGCCGGGATTTGAACCCATGACCTCCGACTCCAAATCCCAGGCTCTTGCCACCGAGTCACGCCGCTTCTCACATCAGCCTGCTTTTTCTGGTTGGGGGCCAAACAAATAATCCTAGGAAGATGATAATACCGGTGGTATTTGTTAAGCGCTTACTACATGTCAAGCACTGTTCTAAGTGCCGGGATACACACAGGCTAATCGGGTCGGACACAGTCCGAGTCTCACAGTCTCGGTCACCGTTTTCCAGATGGGGTAACTGAGGCGCAGAGAAGTGAAGTGACTTACCCAGGGTCACACAGCAGACAAGTGGCAGAGCCAGAACCCAAATCCTTCTGTCCCCCAGACCCGTGCTCTAACCATTAGGCCAAGCTGCCTCCCAGGGGTATTAAAATATGCATTTCCCAATCCGGAAGGGTTAAGAAGGGGAGGCCAGGGTAAAAATAACAGAGTGGAAAGTGCACAGGCTTTGGAGTCGGGTCAGAGGATTCGGCTTCGAACCTCAACTCCCCCCGCCACTTGCCTGTTGTGTCACCTTGGGCAAGTCACTTCACTTCTCTGCATCTCGGTCTCCTCGCCCATACGTTGGAGATCCGATACCTGCTTAGACTGGGGAAGCAGCGTGGCTCAGTGGAAAGAGCGAGGGCTTGGGAGTCAGAGGTCAATCAATCAATCAATCAATCGTATTTATTGAGCGCTTACTGTGTGCAGAGCACTGTACTAAGCGCTTGGGAAGTACAAGTCGGCAACATATAGAGACAGTCCCTACCCAACAGTGGGCTCACAGTCTAAAAGGCGGAGACAGAGAACAAAACCAAACATAATAAAATAAAATAAATAGAATAGATATGTATGAGTAAAATAAATAGAGTAATAAATATGTACAAACATATATCCATATATACAGGTGCTGTGGGGAAGGGAAGGAGGTAAGATGGGGGGATGGAGAGGGGGACGAGGGGGAAAGGAAGGAAGGGGCTCAGTCTGGGAAGGCCTCCTGGAGGAGGTGAGCTCTCAGTAGGGCCTCAGTAGGTCATGGGTTCGAATCCCGGCTCCGCCACTTGTCAGCTGTGTGACCTTGGGCAAGCCACTTAACTTCTCTGTGCCTCAGTTACCTCATCTGGAAAATGGGGATTAAGACTGTGAGCCCCAAGTGGGACAACCTGATCACCTTGCAGCCCCCCCCCCAGCGCTTAGAACAGTGCTTTGCACATAGTAAGCACTTAACAAATACCACCATTATCATTATTATTATTAGACTGTGAGCCTCACGTGGGCCAGGGACCGTATCCTGTATCCAACCCAGTCCTTGATGCCTAGCAAGCTCTTAGCTGGTACCGCAATCGTTATTATTCTTGGTCTGGTTAAGTCCCGTGCTCACACTCGTGGCAGACCTCAAAATGCACGTGCCCAAAGGAATAAGGATCAGTAGCAAAAGGAGGCCCATTCTTCTACTCTGGACACCACGCATCCTTTCTCTAATACACGCTAGCCGCTACAGCGACGTGAAGACAGACTCCCAGACAGTGTTTTGGGCCGATTCTGAGGCTGCCTCGGCTTCCCTGATCCCTCACCGGGATCTCCTTGAGAAGTCAAAGCCCTTCCCTTCAAAGCCCTGAGAGCTCACCTCCTCCAGGAGGCCTTCCCAAACTGAGCCCCCTTTCTCCTCTCCTCCTTCCCCTCCCCACAGCGCCAGTATGTTTGTACAGATTCATTACTATTTATCTATTTATTTTATTTTGTTAGTATGTTTGGTTTTATTCTCTGTCTCCCCCTTTTAGACTGTGAGCCCACTGTTGGGTAGGGACTGTCTCTATATGTTGCCAACTTGTACTTCCCAAGCGCTTAGTACAGTGCTCTGCACACAGTAAGCACTCAATAAATACGATTGATGATGATGGTGATGACTATTTTACTTGTACATATTTACTAATCTATTTTGTTAATGATGTGCATCTAGCTTTATCTCTATTTATTCTGATGACTTGACACCTGTCCACGTTTTGTTTTGTTGTCTGTCTCCCCCTTCTAGACTGTGAGCCCATTGTTGGGTAGGGACCATCTCAATTTGTTGCCAATTTGTACTTCCCAAGTGCTTACTACAGTGCTCTGCACACAGTAATTGCTCAATAAATACGATTGACTGAATATATGAATGAAGTCCACACGGCCGTAGGGGACGGTCAGGCTGACATAGCGGGCACGGGCTCCCTGGCTCGGTCTGTGTCCTCCCACTGACCCTGTTTTATCATCCGGGAGGCATGAGTGAATGTGTCCTTGTGGAGAGCTCTCTGATGGCCCCAGCCCCGTAGCGATTCCGTACAAATCCTTCTACTTTTTTTTAACATTTAATAATAATGATAATAATGATGGTATTTGTTAAGCACTTACAATGTGCAAAGCACTGTTCTAAGCTCTGGGGGTATACAAGGCGACCAGGTTGTCCCACGTGGGGATCACAATCTTAATCCCCATTTTACAGATGAGGTAACTAAAGTACAGAGAAGTGAAGTGACTTGCCCAAAGTCACACAGCTGACAATTGGTGGAGTCGGGATTTGAACCCATGACCTCTGACTCCAAAGTCCGGGCTCTTTCCACTGAGCCTCTCTACACTTGTTAAGCACTTACTCTGTGCCAGGCACTGTTTTAAGTCCTGGGATAGAGACCACAAAATCAGGTTGGACACAGTTCATGTCACACACAGGGCTCGGTCAAACCCCATTTAACAAATGAGATAATCAATCGTATTTATTGAGAGCTTACTGTGTGCAAAGCACTGTACTAAGCGCTTGGGAAGCACAAGTTGGCAACTTGTAACTGAGACACAGAGAAGCTAAGTGCCTGCCCAAGGTCACGCAGCAGACAAGTGGCGGAGGCGGAATTAGAACTCCGGTCCTTCTGACTTTCAGGCCTGTGGCCTATCGATTAAACCTTCCTGTATCTCACTTGCTTACCCCAATCTGAAATTATTTCCCCTATCTTAATGTCTGTCTCCACCTCTCGAGTGTAACCTCCTTGTGGGCAGGGATCACATCTGCCAAGCTGGGGTACTGTACTTTCCCCAAGCACTGAGTACAGTGCTCTGCACACTGCAAACCCTCAATACCATTGATTGATAAACCAATGTTTGTATATTTGCGCTGGCATCTCAAACAGATAAAATAACAGACTACTGGAATACTTAGTACCTTTCTTCTGAGGAACTTTGAACTTCATCATCATCAGGACTTAATGTGCTTACTGTGTGCAGAGTGCCGTACTAAGCACTTGGGTGAGTACGATACAACGCAATTAACAGACACGGTTCCTGCGCACGAGTTTACACTCTAGAGGGGTAGATGGACATTATTAATTAATAATTAGTATTATAATTAACTGAGAAGCAGCATGGCTCAGTGGAAAGAGCACGGGCTTTGGAGTCAGAGGTCACAGGCTCCGCCAACTGTCAGCTGTGTGACTTTGGGCAAGTCACTTCACTTCTCTGGGCCTCAGTTACCTCATCTGTAAAATGGGGGTGAAGACTGTGAGCCCCCCGTGGGACAACCTGATCACCTTGTAACCTCCCCGGCGCTTAGAACAGTGCTTTCATTTCCCTCATCTGTAAAATGGGGATGAAGACTGTGAGCCCCCCATGGGACAACCTGATCACCTTGTAACCTCCCCAGCGCTTAGAACAGTGCTTTGCACATAGTAAGCGCTTAATAAATGCCATCATTATTAATAATAATGGTACTTGCTAAGAGCTTACCTATGTGCCAAGCACTGTTCTAAGCACGTAGATAAATACAGAGTAATCACGTCGGACAAAGTCCCTGACCCACATGGAGCTCTCGCTCTTAATCCCCGTTTTACAGATAAGGTAACTGAGGTCCGGAGAAATTAAGTGATTTACCCAAGGTCACACAACAGAAACGTGGCTGAGCTGGGATTAGAACCCAGGTCCTTCTGACTCACAAGCTCACTTTCTATCCACTAAGCCATGCTGCTTCTGTAGAAATCATTTAGCGATATGAACACAAGTGCTGTGGGGCTGAGGGTGGAGTGAGTCTCAATGGAAAGAGCACGGGACTTGGAGTCAGCGGCCATGGGTTCAAATCCCCCCTCCGCCACTTGTCAGCTCTGTGACTTTGGGCAAGTCTCTTCACTGTGCCTCAGTTACCGCATCTGTAAAATGGGGATGAAGACTGTGAACCCTCCGTGGGATAACCTGATCACCTTGTAACCTCCCCAGCACTTAGAACAGTGCTTTGCACATAGCAAGTGCTTAATAAATGCTATCAAAAAAGAAACTGCCCCAAATACTCTTTCAAGTACTTTGGGCAGGGCTTTGCATTCAGCAGGTGCTCACTAGATATGAATGACAGATTGGTAAACGCTTTACCATGCCCAGCCAGCTTGGAGCTGCAAGAGATCAACACTTTTAGCTTGCTTCTGACCATTTTACTCCCACTGTTGAATTTCCATTTGATTTCATCAAGCACCTCACAGTTCACTATTAACTCTAACAAGGGATGGAGATGGCAACTACAACTTTTCCATTTTTCTCTCCACAACTTGTTTCGATTCACGCGACTATTCACTCGGCTCGTCACGACAACCGCAGCTGGGATTGGCAGAACTGCTCTGATCCTGTTTGCCACCCGAGGCAAATGGTAATGAGAGATTTTTGCAACCGTACAGTAAGCGCTCAATAAATACGATTGATGACGATGATGATGACGGGCGTTTTATTCCCGACGCAATATGCAAGAAAGGAATCTGCCTGGGTCCCCCTCTGCTGAGCCGGGTCCTTCACTAGTGACCCTGAAAAGTGGAACGTGTCAACCGACTCTGCTGTGCTATACTCTCCCAAGCATTAACGTACAGAAAGCGCTCAAAACCCATGGATCGATCGATTGTCGAGCACTAAAGCAGATGGACACAACCGAAATGTGAATTAAAGGGGCAGAACCCTGGCTTCGGCTCATCAATCAGCTCACCGCCCTGTGTCGGCCGCTCGGCGTGAAGAGGGAGAAAAAAACTAGGGTCACACTGCCTGTTCCGACCACAAAGGATTGGCGTAAACTTCGAGCCAAACTTTTTCCGGGTGAGCGAATAACCGAGACGGAAGCTCAAAGTGCTCGGTCTTCCACCTCGCTGGGCAGCGCAGGTGACGAAAAACAGGAGTCCCCAAATTTTCGTCGCGGAATCCCTGAAACAGAACACTCATTACAGAATTTGTGGAAAAATTATTTAACAGAGCATGAGAGTACAGAAACACTTTATTAAGAGTATTAATTTTAAATTAGTATTTGAAATAACAGTTGCATAAAGCCTGGATTAGCTGTAATGCATAATACTCATACTTGGTTTGATGACATCTCTTAGCAATTTACCGGACAAAATTCAAACTCTTTTTTTTTTTTATTAAGCACATTCCACAGTACAAAGCTTTAGATCATGAACAATATCTGTACAATTTAACAGGTTCGGGAAGCTGTCCATACACAAATTTGTTTCAAACAGATCATTGGCAAACATAATTAATTACAAGTTAGAATTAAACTATCCCAGTGCTTTGAAACATTAATATAGCCGTAATGTACAGTTGCTCAATCAGGGTTAGCAAAACGGGGTCCAGAGTGCCGTCGGGGAGGAATCCAATTCACCCCAGAAGTCCGAGCTCCTTGGATGCCGATACCAAGTCCGCTGCTGCGTTCTAAGAAGAGCACAATCGAGACGTTCTCTGCGTGTTCAAAAACCATGATCTCCCAAGGAAAAAACAGGAATCTTCACTTAATACATGCATTAAAAAAAAAAGGACTCCACTCTTTTAAGCAATTCCTTTCTCTTCAGGGCCGCAAGAGCCCCTCTCCGTAGTTTCCTATTGCAGCTATAGGGTGAAAAGGGGGAGGGAAGCCACTTTCACAAACTACAGTCAAGCTTACAAAAACGGTTGGGGTTATGGATGCTGCTCTTTTGCACTCTGAGGTTCGATCATCTCTAAGAAATAAATATTGCTAGTAACATATAGGAGGGAGTCCTAACTTGAAAACACACATTGATCCCGACACCTTCCTCGATGCAAAGGGTGAAACACGCCAAGACGATTAGGACTTTAGTAGCATTTGTGGGTGGTGGGAAGCATTTTGAACAGAATGACAGGCAGAGGGATGATTGCTGGCTGTACTTGTTCCACTGCATTTGAATAATGACTGATTGGTCCTTTAAATGTGACTGACATTCCTGGCTTAAAAAAAGAAATCAAAAAAGGTCAGATAAGAACTTAGGGAATTACAGGTAATCAGGAATACCAGCTGACACTTCGGGGTCAATATATTACTCACAATTAACTAAGGAAACTGTATATTTTACACACACACACATTTTTAAGGGCGTTTTGAAACTGAAGAACCAAAAATCTCTCTCCCTCTCTCTCTCACACACACACATGCACGCACATTTGAGGGTGTTTTGAAACTGAGGAACCAAAAATCATCCCACTGAAAGCTGCAGTCATTTAAAGTCACCCAAGGGAATCCCCAAGATACGTTCTTGGTGAATTTTACTTTCTTACAGAAGAGTGCTACGAATGTAAGCATCCACATTATATTAAAGGCAGGCCTTCCTCGCAAGATGTGTTAAAAAGCAAATAAAAATCATAGGTGAGAAATGCTAATGCCGCAGCCCAAGAACTGCTCTTGAGTGGCAGCACGCTAATCACAAGAGATGATTTCTAGAGCCATAAATATGCATGATAATCATGGGAGTCCTCTGATGCGGTCACACTTCCATCCTGGATAAAGTTACAAATATAAATAAATTGATCGTTGTCTCACAGGTTTTTCTCCCCCCCGCCGCCTACCAAACAGCCGACTGACTGCTATGGAAGGTTAATTCGAAGACACCTGTGCTGATAAAAGGATGAAAATAAAAAGGTACCTCGATCGTACATACTGCAGCACAGAGTCTAAGATACAGAACGGAAATGTTTTCCATTTTTAAAAAGTTTTGAAGGTACATTTTAAAATGTAGTTCCCATTTAAAAAAAAAAACACAACTTATGAATACTAAAAAAAAAAAAAACAACCAAAAACTTTAAGTCCTAGATAGCTCATATTAACCCTTTGGAGCCGGTCATGGGGAATGTCACGGGGCTAGCTGAAAGCATCCAATGTCCAGCGACCACGAGTCCCCGGACTCGGCACGCCTCGCGGCTATGCTGTTATGTACATTATATCTACATGCTTATACAGGATTTTTAAATTATGAGGCAAGCACACGTGTAAAGAGAGTACGCGAGCAAACATCGGGGAAACGTGGGCCGGGTGGAGTAGGGAGCAGGGGTGAAAGAAAAGGTGAATGTTCTCCTACCAGTTCAAGAGAACAAAAGCCTGACTGACGGGTCCTCGGTAGAGTCAGAGCAGTTTCTGGTGCAGAAATGAAGGAGCATCAAAAATAGTACTAGACAATGCGGAAACATCTTCGGTTTTCCCCACACTCTCCTAAGGCGACAAGTTCTGAGTTCGAACGGGCTTGCGCGGTCTAAAAGAGAATGCTGACTCGGGGAGGTCACTCTACATTCTGGGCATGTGTTTGGCACCCAAATTTCACTGGAGAATGCTGATCTTTAAAGTCAGACAAAAGTGCAAAGCAATATAAATTAGGCCAAGTCTTTCCTTGACTTCCGATTTACTTCTGTGAAACAGACGGTAAAGCCAGTTTATATGAACAATTTACGTTTGAAGCATTCGATTTTGCATTGCAGTGATGGATGGGTTTCTTGTCTACTTGACGCTGATGAACTGTAGCAAACTTCTCAAAGTAGATGAAGAAATACAGGATGCGCGTTTGGTGTTTCTTTTTTCATTTAGCTTTGTGCCGTTTTGCATCTACACAGCAGCTAAAACCAATTTCATCTTGATATTTAGACGTGAACGAACGGACATCTTTAGGCATGTGGGCGTATAAGAGCCACATATCCAGTAGTTCATGACCGTGAAACCCTGAAAAAGAGTTACGGTGGAAGTTTAACAAAACGCTCCCCCGATGACGAATAGCGATTATTCTCCAGGTAAAGACGAGAGATTACTTTTTTTAAAAAAACATGATCTTTGCAGGATGGTGGCTTTGTGTGGCTTAACCTTTCCCGTTAATGGCATGTGTCACAGTTACACAACAAACAAGGATTTTCACCATCGGATGCGAGAATTTTAGACTGTAAGGCGGTCACATGCCCCCAAAAAAGGATGTGTGGAAGATAGGTAAATATATCTTATTGCAATATAGTACAACACAATGTTTTTTATGGTATTTGTTAAGGCACGGAGAAGTTTAGCGACTTGCCCAGGGTCACACAGCAGACAAATGGCGGAGATGGAATTAGAATCCAGGTTCTTCTCACTCCCTGGCCCAAGCTCTATCCACTAGGCCATGCTGCTTCTCATAATTAATACTGAATTCCCAGGCTCAGGAATCTTTAAAGTGAAAATATGATTGGTGCAGAAT
The DNA here is from genome assembly GCF_015852505.1 of Tachyglossus aculeatus. NCBI lineage: Eukaryota > Metazoa > Chordata > Mammalia > Monotremata > Tachyglossidae > Tachyglossus > Tachyglossus aculeatus. Next base: position 21,820,274 of record NC_052101.1, on the reverse strand, counting down.
TGCAATTATTTTTTTCAAAAAATCTCTAAGTGGTGTTGCCTCCTCTTCTCTTGTAAGGAATCCTTAGCAGGGAGAGCTCCCAAAATTTGGAAGCATTTTGTTTTAGAGTTAAAACAAAACCCCCAAATTTCAAGTGTAGAGTAATTTAATTTTCAAATTAAATTAAATTTTAACCCCCAATATTCAAAATTAAACCTGATAGCTACCCCTCAACTTATCTTTCATCTGGACTTACTACACTGAGGCCCTTAACTGAGCTCTACATGTTATTTATTAGACCCTTCCAAGGTTGGCTGCTGGAAAGGCCGGGCATCGTATTAAATGGCCAAGCATATCCTCAAAGCCATATAAACCAGCTAGCTGGTTGCAGGAGAAATGCAGTTAGACTGCCATTTTGCTGTGGTTCTTTTGCCTAATACATACCCCCGTCTGCTAGACACAAATCAATCAATCAATCGTATTTACTGAGCGCTTACTGTGTGCAGAGCACTGTACTAAGCACTTGGGAAGTACAAGTTGGCAACATATAGAGACAGTCCCTACCCAACAGTGGGCTCACAGTCTAGAAGGGGGAGACAGAGAACAAAACCAAACATATTAACAAAATAAAATAAATAGAATAGATATATACAAGTAAAATAGAGTAATAAATATGTACAAATATATATACATAAGAGCTGAGTGCACAGCTTTTAGGATTTCTGAGTGACTAATATGGGAAGAACGATGTACTACTAAGTGCTTGGGAAAATAATAGTAGCAATAATAATAAAAATAATCTTTGTTAAATGCTTACTATGTGCCACGCAAGAACAGTGCTAAGCTGGGCTAGATACACAGCGTGGCGCAGTCGACAGAGCACAGGCCCGGGAGTTGGAAGGTCATGGGTTCCAATCCCGGCGCCACTATTCGTCTGCTGTGTGATGTTAGGCAAGTCACTTTACTTCTCTGGGCTTCAGTTCCCTCATCTGTAAAATGCGAGCCCCACATGGGACAACCTTATAACCTTGTATCTACCCCAGTGCTTAGAACAGTGCTTGGCACATAGTAAGCGCTTAACAAATACCATCATCATCATACAAGAAGCAGCGTGGCTCAGTGGAAAAAGCCCGGGATTTGGAGTCAGAGGTCATGGGTTCAAATGCCGGCTCCGCCACTTGTTAACTGTGTGACTTTGGGCAAGTCACTTAACTGCTCTGGGCCTCAGTTCCCTCATCTGTAAAATGGGGATTGAAACTGTGAGCCCCCTGTGGGACAACCTGATCGCCTTGTAACCTCCCCAGTGCTTAGAACAGTGCTTTGCACATAGTGAGCGCTTAACAAATACCATCATCATCAGACAAGATAATCAGGTCTGACCCGATCCCTGTTCCACTTGGGGCTCACATTCTGAAGTGGGAGGGAAGGTGGCGGAGGGGGGGACGAAAAGCTCCCTCCTCTACAACCTCAGGTGCAGGATGGAAAATTTATAAGGAATCAATAAATAACACTTACTGAGTGCCTAGGGGGTACAGAGGCACTTGGGAAGGTACTACACAGTTCTCCGACATGATCCCTGCTCTCAAAGAGCTTACAATTTAGAGGATGGGGAGGCAGATACAAACAGGAGGAAGTAATAGAGCATAAGGAAGTGAACAAAAGTGTTCCAGTGCAGGGGTTAGGTGACGAGGAAGTGCTGAGGTGGGAATTGCGGGGGGATGGTGAACATAGAGTGGGGAAATGAGAGATTTAATTAGGAAAGGCCTCTTAGAGGTGGGATCATTTGAAGGTGGGAAGCGGGAGGGAGCTCAGGGGCACAGTACTGTGAGCAGGGTGTGAGCCGGATGACGGGACCGTTACAAGAAATTCTGAGCAACCCTAAAGGTCTATGGCAAATCCTCCCAACCAGGTCTAAATGTACCTGGAATGATGGGCATTATCATCATCATCAATCGTATTTATTGAGCGCTTACTATGTGCAGGGCACTGTACTAAGCGCTTGGGAAGTACAAATTGGCAACATATAGAGACAGTCCCTACCCAACAGTGGGCTCACAGTCTAAAAGAGGGAGACAGAGAACAAAACCAAACATACTAACAAAATAAAATAAATAGAATAGACATGTACAAATAAATTAAATAAATAAATAGAGTAAAAAAATATGTGCAAACATATATACATATATACAGGTGCTGTGGGGAAGGGAGGGAGGTAAGATGGGGGGATGGAGGGGGGACGAGGGGGAGAGGAAGGAAGGGGCTCAGGCATTACTCTGGTAAGGCCCACCCCCGACAAAAGCAATTACATTTAATTGGCAGAAATGCAACATGGCACTAAAGGGCAGAATCAAAAGAGGTTTTACCTAAAGCAGGTAAAAGTGCAGACTGTTATCTGGAGATGTAAGTGTATGTTCTGGATGGAGAGCGGGTCTCATTCTGGGCACTGGGGGGCACGTTGAGGAAATCCCAGATCAGAATAGTGTCATCGTGGGAGCTGCTAATGATCTGAAACTCATCAAACTGCAGGCGAAATACACGTCCTGAATGTTCCTGCAACACAGAACAATCTTGTTAATGCAATAAAATTGGAAAACACACCCCAAAAATGGATCTTCGGTTGTCTGAAATGCTACAAACTGGAATTTAGCCCATTAGTAGGAAACAAAATGGTCTCCCCCGCCCCTCATTTTAAGTTAAATAGGCTGCACCTCTCGGTTTTGAGGTGAATACAAAAGGGGCTCATTGAGCAAACATGAGCAAAGGGAATTAAATGTGGAAAGGGCACTCTCTCGCTGCCACATGAGCTTTGTCTTTGAGGCAGAGAACTGAGAATTGTAAAAACTGATGGGACCGCAATGGCAGCATTGGTTAAACATATTCTGTGCCTCGTGGGATGGGAGTGTACCTTCAACTGTTACAGCACCAGTTTCACAAAACCATCAAAAGGGTTTGTGAAAAGGTTTGAAAAGATCCTCACCGTCATCCAATCTGTCACCAAAACCTGCCGGTCTCACCTCCGCAACATCGCCAAGATCCGCCCTTTCCTCTCCATCCAAACCGCTACCCTGTTCGTTCAATCTCTCATCCTATCCCGACTGGATTACTGCATCAGCCTCCTCTCCGATCTCCCATCCTCCTGTCTCTCCCCACTTCAATCCATACTTCACGCTGCTGCCCGGATCGTCTTTGTGCAATAACGCTCTGGGCATGTTACTCCCCTCCTCAAAAGTCTCCAGGGGCTACCAATCAACCTACGCATCGGGCAAAAACTCCTCACCCTTGGCTTCCAGGCTGTCCATCACCTCGCCCCCTCCTACCTCACCTCCCTTCTCTCCTTCTCCAGCCCAGCCCGCACCCTCCGCTCCTCTGCAGCTAATCTCCTCACCGTGCCTCATTCTCGCCTGTCCCGCTGTCGACCCCTGGCCCACGTCATCCCCCGGGCCTGGAATGCCCCCAATCCCTCTGCCCATCCGCCAAGCTAGCTCTCTTCCTCCCTTCAAAGCCCTACTGAGAGCTCACCTCCTCCAGGAGGCCTTCCCAGACTGAGCCCCCTCCTTCCTCTCCCCCTCCTTCCCCTCCCCAACCCCCCGCCCTACCTCCTTCCCCTCCGCACCGCACCTGTATATATGTATGTACGTATTTATTACTCTATTTTACTTGTACATATTTATTCTATTTATTTTATTTTGTTAGTTTGTTTTGTTTTGTTCTCTGTCTCCCCCTTCTAGACTGTGAGCCCGCTGTTGGGTAGGGACCGTCTCGATATATTGCCAACTTGTACTTCCCAAGCACTTAGTACAGTGCTCTGCACACAGTAAGCACTCAATAAATACGATTGAATGAATGAATGAAGATGTATTGAGTTTCTCAAAATCAACCAGAAACAAACTAAAAAAAAAAACAACCAGTTTCAATATATCAATGGCATTCCCAATTAACACATGTTCTGAAACATCGGGGTTGGCTCACTACAGAGATTATAAGTTCTTTAAAGAAAATTTAGTGCTGATCAAAAGGGTCAGAAAACCCCTGGAGATCTAGGTTGGTTCTCATCAGAGTCAAAAAAGTACTGGTCAGCCTAGAGTGAGAGGCCACAATACCACACCCTTGGTTTTCTGCCAATCATCAGTGCTTTGGCAAAATAAAGACCTCTCATGGATGTTGCAGGGATAAAATGTGATCATTTATGTGGAAGTGTTCTGGAAAAATGAAAAGTGCTATTCAAGCATAAGATTAGTACGATGATGATTATTATTGGAACTTATCTAGCTAAGTCATCACATATGTAATGGATTCTTAATCTGGAGATCCTAGTCCTACAACTAAAATAATAATAATAATAATGATGGCATTTGTTAAGGGCTTACTATGTGCCAAGCACTGATCTAAGAAGACTAGCTTAACCCCTCACTAGCCATTCACAATCCTTGTTCACCCTGAGCCAACTGGGATGAAGCCTTCTGTACTTAAAACACCCATTTCCTAAACAGACACCACCCACAGTAACCCAGAGCTCAGGAACAAACCGACAACAGAGGAGGGAAACACCCAAGAGCAACACAATTTAGCAACCCATAGCTTTTTTTTCCTTTCGATAGGGTCTGAAAAATATCCCAGTTTAGCCGATTGTTGCATCTCCAGGAATCCCCAGCCAGTGACGGTAATCAAGATCAATCAACAGCATTTACTGAGTGCTTACTGTGGGCAGAGCGCTCAACTAAGCACTTGGGAGAGTGCGATAAAACAAGAGTGCATCCACTGTTTCAGAATTCAGGAGCTTATGTGTGTTCTCAATTATTTACTTTGACCACTCTGATCCTTTGAATTGTAAGTACTTTTAGGTTGGAACCCCCGTCAGAATGGAAGCTGGGCAAGTCACTTCATTTCTCTGTGCCTCAGTTACCTCATCTGTAAAATGGGGATTAAGACTGTGTGCCCTCTGAGGGACAACCTGATCACTTTGTAACCTCCCCAGCGCTCAGAACAGTGCTTTGCACATAGTAAGCGCTTAATAAATGCCATTATTATTATTATTATTATTTCTTTATTATTTACATACCGCACCAGGGGGACACTCACTAAATGCTGCTGCTACTGCTACAACTCCACTACTATTGCCATCATCAATCGTATTTACTGAGCGCTTACTATGTGCAGAGCACTGTACTAAGCGCTTGGGAAGTACAAACTGGCAACATATAGAGACAGTCCCTACCCAACAGTGGGCTCACAGTCTAAAAGGGGGAGACAGAGAACAAAACCAAACATACTAACAAAATAAAATAAATAGAATAGATATGTACAAGTAAAATAAATAAATAGAGTAATAAATATGTACAAACATATATACAGGTGCTGTGGGGAAGGGAAGGAGGTAAGATGGGGGGATGGAGAGGGGGACGAGGGAAGGGGCTCAGTCTGGGAAGGCCTCCTGGAGGAGGTGAGCTCTCTACTGCTGCTATAACTCGGCTAGCTAAGGGATGGTAAAATCCACCAGTAAAACCCAACGGGCCTGTGCACGGTCAAAGTGATTTCTCATTTCAAGTCAGAGTACATAAACCCTCAAGTCCATATCGGCGATCGACATCTCCTCTTCTCAGCCCCGAGAGGCAACAGCCTTCTTCCGCCTTCAGAACCGGCAGACTGGTGACTACACTCGTGAGCCCCGTTCTAAGGAACTGAAGGACGGGATAACTATTGAACGGCAGAGTCGTCCTTTCTGGAAGGCACGCGCAACTCTATTCCCCCGATTGACCCCAGAGAACGTACCACCAAAGTACGCAAGCATAACGTGCTTGCCGGAGCGCGAGGGTCGAGAGCAGCTTGCAAGTCCCAAACTTTAATTTTCCTGCAAAGGGAGACAGATGAAAGCACAAATTACACTCCAGAGTTAACCAAAGGCAATATAAGTTTCCAACACAGTAGAAAATACACCATGACAATTATGCAAACAACAGCATTTTCCTGGTAAGATTAGAGTTCCCTGTTGATCTGCTGTTCACAACTAAAAGTGGATGCTGCAAAAAGGCTTGCGTCTCTGACTTCGGGCTCCCGTAGCTTTGAACAAACTAAAGATCTACCTTGGAACTACATCATCAATCGTATTTATTGAGCGCTTACTGTGTGCAGAGCACTGTACTAAGCGCTTGGGAAGTACAAATTGGCAACATATAGAGACAGTTCCTACCCAACAGTGGGCTCACAGTCTAGAAACACCAAAAATCTTAAAATTAGAAAAAAAATCTATTACCATTAGGGAGGGTGGGATTAGCAAGTTAATTAAAGGGCAGTTTCAAGTCAATTTTCTGTTAACCATTCTGGACTTGCTTTATCAAGACATGAAGTTATCTTTGAAAGGACTCCCACCTCCCCTCCACCCTCTGCCAAAAAAAAACCTGATTCATTGTTGCACACTATGCTCCATCACCAGATAGTGAGTATTTATTGACTTTAACATACATTAAAGGAAACTCTTTTCTGCTACATTTGCAGGCAAGAATGGGACCTCAATCATTTTCCTCATCTGGACAATGGGGATAAGCTGGATTTTCACCATCATGTATCCAATTTGATAGCCTTGTATCTAGCCCCATGTTTAACACATAATAAGCATTTAATAAATGCCATTATTACTATTATCATGAGTAGTGCCATCTTTAAAAAAGGATGACTATACAGCTGTCTTTTATTTTCAGATATGACATTACTCATGATAATAGTCTTGTGTATGACTTCATTCAATCGTATTTATTGAGCGCTTACTGTGTGCAGAGCACTGTACTAAGCCCTTGGGAAGTACAAGTTGGACTATTATTACATACTGGTTATCAGTGGTAATCAGTAGTAATGCAGGACAAGGACAGCATGAATAATTAAAACCTACAGACTCAAAGTTTTTATTTGAGTTAAGAAAGGAGAAAGCAAGCTGAAGGTAAGTCTATTTTTGACAGGCAACCATTGGAGGCTTGGGAGGAAGGGGGAATAATTAGCAGTAGCAGTTCGGTTGGAGAGGAGGGGGGGGGTTTATTACTATTATGATTATTTATTAATTATAAAAATGACAACTGTGGTATTTGTTAAGCCCTTTCTATGTGCCAGGCACTGTACTAAATGTTGGGGTAGCTACAAGCAAATCAGGTTGGACGGAGTTCCTGTTAAGACCAATTTTACAGATGAGGTAACTGAGGCACAGAGAAGTTAAGCAGACAAGTGGCAGGGCCAGGATTAGAACCCAGTGATGCTGTGAAAGTAGAAGAGACAAGATATGACAAAAAATTGAATATGTGGGTTGAATGAGAGAGATGAGTCATGGCTAATACCAAGGTTACAGGCTTATGAGTCAGGGAAGATACCGGTGTTATCGATAGCTATGAAGATACCGGTGTTGTTGGAGGCCTTCCCAGACTGAGCCCCCTCCTTCCCCTTCCCACCGCACCTGTATATATGTATATTTGTTTGTACATATTTATTACTCTATTTATTTTATTTGGTTTATATGTTTTGTTGTCTGTCTCCCTCTTCTAGACTGTGAGCCCGCTGTTGGGTAGGGACCTTCTCTAGATGTTGCCAACATGTACTTCTCAAGCGCTTAGCACAGTGCTCTGCACACATTAAGCGCTCAATGAATGAATGAATGAATGAATGAATGAATGAATGATAGCTTTGGGAAAGCCTGGAGGAAGACAGGGTCGCAAGATGAGGAGTTCGGTTTTAGAAAAGTTAGGTTTGAGGTGTCTGCGGGAAATCCAAGTAGAGACGTCCTGAAGACAGGAGGAAATGCAAGATTGCAGAGAAGGACAGAGACTAGGGAGGGAGAGGTGGATCTGGGACTCATCTGTGTAGAGATGGTGGTTGAAGCTGTGGGAGTGACTGAGTTCTCCAAGAGGGTGGGTGAGGCTGGAGAACGGAAGGGGCCCAGAATTGAGCCTTGAGGGATGGCACTGGAGGGCTCCATCAGTTAGGGGGTGAGAGACGGAGGAGGAGCCTCTGAAAGAGACTGAGAAGGAGCACCCAGAGAGATAGGAGGAGGAACCAGGAGAGGGCCGTGTCGGTGAAGAGCGGCCCCGAGGGCTTCCACATCCTATATCTGGAGGCCTCTGAAATATCTGGACGCCTCTGCGGTCACTTACTAACCACCACAAATTACCCATCACTCTCAGGCTTTCTGACCCCAAGGATCTTTGTAGTACAGGGAAAAACACATGTCACACGACGATTTCATTTGGGTAGACAGGCAATGATATCTTCAGTGGGTTCTCTTTCGGGACGTGATTACGGGAGGCAAACAAGACAGTTATCAGCCTGGAATACTTACCCATCGTAGGCACCGCTTACAATCCTCTTGTTATCAAACCTGATGCAGCGAACTAGTTCTTCGTGGCCTTCGAGAACCCTTAAACAGGCCCCACATTCAATATCCCATAGCCTTACAATAAACCAAGAAACAGACAATTATCAATCGTATTTATTGAGCGCTAACTGTGTGCAAAACACTGCTAAGCACTTGGGAGAGTACAATGTCACAGGGTTGGTAGAAACGTTCCCAGCCCACAGTGAGCTCAAGTCTAGAATCTGGAAAAACAATTCCAGCATATTTCCCTTTGAGGCAGTCTGCTGTAAAATCCCATTCTAGCCCCCTTCCCTCACCTTCTCAATATCTGGTAACCGGGAGTTATGGACTAATGAAGAATAAAGGGCCTTGGGAGCCAGAGGACCTGGTTCTAAATCGCATCTCTGCCAATTGCTTGCTCCATGACTTTGGAAAGTCACTTCACTTCTCTGTGCCTCGGTTACCTCACTTGCAAAATGGGGATTAAATCCTCGTCCCTCCGATTCCGACTGTGAACCCCATGTGGGACAGGGACTGCACACAACCTGATAGACTTGTACCTACCCCAGCGCTTAGAACAGTATCTAAAACATAGTAAACCCTTAACAAATAGCACTGTTTAAAAAAAAGTAGCATGAACTAGTGGAAAGAGCACAGGTCTTGAAGCTCTGCTGCTTGAGTGCTGTGAGACCTTGGGCAAATCGTGACTTCTTCGTGCCTCCGTTTCTTCATCTAAAAAATGGGGATCTTTCATTAACCCTCCTGTGATTTCATCTGAGGGGGAAGTCCCAAGGTAAGGACAATGCCAAACATTAAGTTTTGTGAACTGGAACTGCAGGAGAAATTCAGGAAGCCCAGAGGCTGTTCAACAGACCCAAATCAAACTCGGGGAGCTGGTGGAATAGGGGTTTCATAAATAGATTCCTATTACTAGGGTGGGGTGGCATAACACTGGCACTGTGCTGGGGTCACTTTGGCCACGAATGGCCTTTACTTATGCTCCTCTGCAGGCACTTTGGCCTACTTGTTGTTGTGCCCACTGCCCCAGGGGGAAGAAAGCTGGCCAGAGGGAGAGAGAAAGAGAGTGAGAGAAAGACAGAGCACACATGAATGATGCCACGTGTCCCATTTGGTGATCTTAGATCCACCCTAGCACTAAGCACACTATTCATTGTTAAGATTAATAATACTAATAATAACTGTGGTATTTGTTAAGTGCTTACAGTGTGCCACACACTGTACTAAGTGCTAGGGTGGATACAAGCAAATCGGGTTGGACGTAGTCCCTGTCCCCCATGGGGCTCATGGTCTCAATCCCCATTTTACAGATGAGGGAGCTGAGGCCCAGAGAAGTGAAGTGACTTGCCCAAGGTCACAGAGCTGACAAGTGGCGGGGTCATAATTAGAACCCACAACCTTCTGACTCCCAAGCTCGTGCTCTATCCACTATGCCAAAGTGCTTAGAAAAAGCACGATTAAATCAAGCTCATTGGCACATCAAGGTAATCAGCTCCTTTGCCCAGGTTTGTGGTCCCAAAGTCTCTGTGTCTGGACTGGGGTTCCTCTGTCTCCATCAGCACGGAGATTTGCCCACACTGCTGGAGGACAGAGATGGGGATGGGGAGTAGCACAACACACAAGAAATGAGAAATAAATGGCTAAAAATCAGAGTTGCAGCCAAAGTTGTCGGTTCAGAAATGACTTTCAGGTATTACCCTCCACCCCTGGCCCCAGCCCCACATTAAGAGGCGGGGCTGAAATTCAATTTCCACCTCCATAGAATCCAGGCACCACTAATTATTACAGCAACAAACCAAAAGTGAGCTAAAACCCGCAGCAAGCACATAGCCCAACAGTGGCCAAGCCTCTTTCTCCTCCTCTTCCTCCTTTACTCTTCTCCTGGTCCAGGAGCAAGAACCAGGCCACCATCCCTTATAGCAGTAATCCACAACCTACAATCATCCTTCCCAACCATTATGCAACTTGGGCATAAACCGTCAGGGGACCGTTCTTTTTGTTAGCCCGCTGATGTCTCGGCAGCAGAAAACAAATCCCCAGAGTTGCTGGCGATCCATTTCCACCCACCTAATGGTATTGTCTGATGATCCACTCACGACTAGTCGATCTCTGTACTGAAGGCAAGCAATCCCTCGCTTGTGCCCATTAAGGGTACGAACAAATTCACAGGTACTTGTGCTCCAAACCTGCATGATCAACAAACGATATGCTTTATGTGAGAAGGAAAAACTATAGGGAAAGTACGCCTGGAAAATAAACATTGCACAGTTATCAGAAACTTCGTGAACACACACAGTTTCGAAACCTCAAAAGATGGAGTGAGGCGATGTGACCACGCTCCTCTCCAGTGGTACATCCAGCCTCTGGAAACTTAACTGAAAACAGAGCCGCTCATTTGACTGGTTGCTTCTCAAGCTCTTCACACTTCCATTCCACCTAAAAACTGCTTCTTGGCTCTTTCTCTACAATCACTTCTACAAGTTAACCGGAACAGATTTTTACGACAGGCGTCCCAGATGTAGGGAATTAAACTGTTGTACAAATCCCTCCAGACTAACCTATGAAGTTTAAAGCACTTACGAAAGGATCCAACTACCTCACATTATTTTTCTTATTACCATTTCAACCAGCAAGATCATTTCGGTTGCCGAACAGCGTGTATTGCGAATACTCTCTTACAGGCTGTTATATTAGGAAAAATAAAAAGAGAGAGAGGGAGAATAATACCAGTTCACTTCCATCTGGGTCTCCTACAGATTTATAGATCTTAAGATACGCTTAATTTACACTTGACCGGTATCATCCACAGCAGCATTTAAAGGAAAATATAACTGACGGAAGTCAGGGTGCAGTCAAGGACCATTGAAAGAGTTTTTTCCATCTGTCCTCCCCTCCTCCCTTCCCCGACCCCCTCAGCCCCCATCCTGTTTGATGGTGGCACAGATGCCGCGCTCTGCTCTTACTTTAATGGTCCTGTCGCCAGAAGCAGAGACAATATACTTGTCATCAAAATCTACCACATTGACAGCTGCCCGGTGGCCAACCAGCACGCGTCGCAGAGTGATATCAGTAGGCGATGCCATGTCCCACACTGCAATGGATCTGTCCTTGGAACAGGTCACCATTAAGCCGTTGCTGAAACGGAGGTGGAGGACTGCTTCATTGTGGTGGATCAGTGTATTCAGAACTTCTCCTGTGTTTACATCCCAAACTCTAGGAAAGGAAAAAAAAAAGTGAGGGAAATTAACATGGAATTGTTCCTTTGGAAAAAGGAAAAAAAAAAAAGAACCTCTATCTATATGCCTTGATCCAACTTGAGATATAAGACTGCGGAACTTGACCAGTGATAAGGGAGGTTGGGCAACTAGGAAGGCAACAGGGGAGGAATGTTGTTGGGTTTTTTGGGGGGGTCATACAACTCAAGAAATTGGGACACCCAAACCGAAGGACCAAGTGCTAGAGGGTCAGAACGATACAACAACGCTGCTCACCTTACTGTCGAGTCGGAAGAACCGGTGACGATAACTCTTTCATCATACTGCAGACAGAGGACGGAGCCTGTGTGTCCTGTTAGTACTTTCAAACATTCCAAGCTGGTCTTATCCCAAATCTGTTAAAACACAAAGTCATTTACGTGATGTGATGAGGAAATCAGATTTTAGGTCTGGTTGGGTAGTCTACCCTCACTTGACTGTAAACTCTTTCAAGGCCAGAATAGTTGTTCTGTACTCAGTAGGTGAGTGGAGTCTGATTGAGCACCATCTTATCCCACTATTTCCACGGCACTTAGTCTTTCCTATTTCTGTACAGAAAACTGAATGCAACCGGTCTTCACCAATCCCAAGCATCACATTTGGACAAGCAAGGTGGCAAATGGCAAGTAAGTAATCGTATGGAAATCATCGGGCAAGATCCACTGTCTTTCCCCCAGAGTCCAGCCGGTATCAGATCATGGGCGCGTAGCCAGGTTATTTTTATTTCCTCTACTCTGGGGGTTCTAGGTAACAGGAAACCTGAGCCCCAGTCCCACATCTGGATGCTTTGTTGCAAGCACCCTATCCCTTCAAATGCTGTTCTGCAAAACTCAAGGTGGTCAACTTGACATCCCCCAAAAGGCAAAACCAACTTTCACTGGTGACAGGTAAGCGAAGCTTTTATAACGATTTTTTCATTTACTACGATGACTAGGGAAACTCTCAAATTGCCTAAAAAATAATTTGCCTTTATTACTAGGACAAGTTCACAGAAAATGGAATAATCTCAATATCACATGCATGAATATTTGCGGTTGAAAGTGGAATCTCTGCAAAGGAGCCATGATCCATATTCTAAATTGAAAAATATTCAATCCTATAGCAATGTCATGTTCAACAAAGATTAAGGTGTCTATTACGATGGGTTGATCAATTAAACACAATTTGGTACAGCGATCAATGAATGGTTAAACACTTACTGTGGGCACAGCCCTGTACTAAACGCTATGGTGAGTACAATGCAAGGAAATTGGTAGACATGATCCCTGCCCAAAAGGAGCTTACAGTCTAGAGGACGAGACAGACATTAAAATAAATTACAGACGGGGGAAATGGGAGACTATGAGGATAGTAAATATCCCATTGCCATAAAATGAACAGAATGGTAATTGAAACAGATTTGCCGACCGTGATTTTTTTTGTAAACCGTGTTGCCCCAGAACCTGGAGAAATCTGTCATGGAATTACTGACCCAGCACATTGATCACTAGAATAGGATTTCCAGACAGCCCGGCTGGTCATTTTGAGGAATTTCTGGGAGATTAGGATGAGGTGGTCCTGAAGGACAGGGGGCAAGGTCTGCTTCGGGTTGGAGGAGCTTCTGTTCGGTGAAACCCTTCCCACGGAGTTTAGGACAGTGCTCAAGTGCTTATCACAGTGCTTTACACATGGTAAGCGCTCAATAAATATGACTGACTGAATGAATGAGTTAGAGAGTCAACTGCAAGGCCTCTCTCGAGCTGTAGACCTTTGGGAAGATCATAAGGAGAAAGGACCAGTTTCACCCCAAACCAACCTCTGAAGCTGTGTTCAACCCAGTCAACCTAATTCTACCCCCAGTGCTTAGTACAGTGTCTGGCACATAGTAGGTGCTTAAAACACACCATTAATTGGAACTCTCAGTGCGGGACTACCCTGGACCAGGACGGTACGGAGGTCCTCAGAACCCCCAAAGAGTAGTCCCATGTGGAGTACACCCCTACAGACTGAGAGGGACCAAAGTGAGACACCCAAGACCTGACCCAAACCCTAGAGAATGCTCTGGGAGATGGCTAGGGATTTAGGGTTGCCATCCGGGGGCCACAGACGTTTGCCTTTTAGAGATCCTGTTAGGGACAGCATCCAGGGATGCACTAGGTTGCCCTGCTTCCTGAGGTCCAAAAACAATCCCAAGGGGATTAGGGCCAGCAATTTATGATGCTTAATGTGTACAAAATCCAGTTAGGGGAGCACAACATCAGCAAGACATTCCCTGCCCTATGGAAGTTTACAATCAAATGAGGCAACAATCATTTATTAATAGTTGGAGTAGGGGGAAGAACAGAGATGTAAAGCGGGATATAAGGATGTAAGCAAGAGCGCAAACAAAATAGGCTTAATATGACGAAAGCTCATCCTCTAGGCTGTAAGCTCGTTGTGGGAGTGCTTCTGTAATGTTGTACTTTACCAAGTGCTTAGTACAGTGCTGTGCTCAGATATAACTAAATAAAACATTTACTAATATGCAACTGAATTATTACAAGGTTTACTTCATTTGGAAACACTTCAGTAACCTGCTAAATTAATAATAATAATAATGTTGGTATTTGTTAAGCGCTTACTATGCGCCAAGCACTGTTCTAAGCGCTGGGGTAGATACAAGGTCATCAGGTTGTCCCACGTGGGGCTCACAGTCTTAATCCCTATTTTACAGATGAGGGAACTGAGGCCGACAGAGAAGTGGTGACTTGCCCAAATTCACACAGCTAAGTGGGATTAGAACCCATGACTTCTGACTCCCTGCCACGCTGCTACTTCTGAATTAAGAAATTCAGAGCTTGAACAAGCAAAGTCAGAAGTGAGGCTGAGAGTCCTGAATGTGGATAAATTGAGGATAAAGCCATTCCATGTCAGGGAAATCCTGCCAGGATACAGCAAAGTCACCTGGAGGTGAGTTAAAACCATCCTATTGTTCCAGACTGATTTATCACTTTTGTCTTATCAGTCAGGCCCTCCTCTCAAATGCTAATGAACCCTTTAGCAAGAGGAACAATCTTAGGACTCCCTCTCCCTTCTACATTGCCCCTTTTGGATCTGTACCCTTGAAGTCCAAGATAAGCACCCACCCTCAGCCCTTAATTTATCTTAATGTCTATCTCCCCTGATCTATACTGTAGGCTCTTTGTGGGCCAGGGATGCGCCTGCCAACTCTGCTGTATTGCTCCCTCCCAAGCACTTAGTGCAGCGCTTTGCCCTCCCTAAGTGCTTACAAAGTAATACTGATTGACTGTCTCCCTCACAGGAGTGATAGCTTATTGTGGGCAGGAAACGTGTCAGCACTGTACTCTCCCAAGGGCTTAGTGCAGTGCTCTGAACCAAGAGCGCTTAATAAATACCACTTATTTATTGATTGACCAGTGGTGTTACACTAACATGATTTATACTTGCTAGTATATCACTCCCTCTGGATATATGCATTAATAAAACCCCTTCCACCAGGTATATCAGAGTAGTGAAAATGCAGAAAGACCCCCCCTTTTTACCTTGTTACATGCCCCAGAGCCCAATTAAAGTTTCAACCCAGCTCCCTGGGATGCAAATCTAATTCAGGGCAGTCCTCAAGATATCACTTTGGTGCAAAGTGGACCTAGGAGGTCTGAACTGAACTCACATTTCGGGTGGTCTCGGACAGCTGCTCTGAAGGCACGTGTTTGAGAGGGTGACTAGGAAAGGTACACGGCAACAGAAGTCGTGGAACCCCATCTCCAATTCTTTCCTACGATGGAACCATGGAGGGACCTTTCTGAGCTTCTCAGGAAGCTTTTAAGAGCCATCGCTCAGATTCCCTGCTCAGTGATTCCTCTACATCAGAATTCAGAACATTAAACAATCCGGAATGGAGAAAGGCATCACCTCACATGCTATGAAGTCTGAATATGCAACAGGCATGACACACTCACCTTAATTGAATTGTCCCTTAAGCCACTGATAATCTTTTCATCATCATATTGTAGGCAGTATACCCCCTTACTATTTTCGGAGCGACACTGAATTCTCTGCAAGTTGTGTCGTCCACATCGCCAGTTGGACTCTATCGTCTAGGAAAAAAAAAAAAGGAGTCAGGGTCGGGTTTTGTGAATCGATTGTGTCCAGTTTCAGACTGACGCGCCTCCCCTCTTACAGAAATAACATGCTGACATTCTGAAATTAACTTCCCATGTACTATCTGATATAGAAGGCATGTTGCTTTTCAGATTATTCTTTGGAGATTATTCTGGGAAAAAAAAACATATTTATGGGATTGCTTTTGGAGCCAAAATATAAAGTAAGTGCTGTTGGTTGGCTCTTAATAACCTAGCTGGATCGGACGTGAGCTCTGGGACCATGACGAGAATATATCAGTATTCTACTAAAAACAGTCAAATCCCAACCACTAAAACTGAAATTCAGGCTAGTTCAGCCAAGAGACCAGACTAGGATTTAGGATACACAAAAATCTCTAAAGACGGCTCAGGCCGTAAACAGTTTTTATATATCAAGATCCACTCTTGAAATTACCTGCAGAAACAAACATTCTGTTAAACATTTGTGAAATAAGAATAAGAGTAATTATGACAATAATAACTGTGGTACTTCTTAACTGTAGGTGCTACTGTGCTAAGCACTGGGTAGATAGAATATACTCAGAACCGACACAGTCCCTGTCCAACATAGGGTCTGGATTCTAGAGTGGGGTGAAATGTTTCCTGTCTAAGCTTACTGCCCTAGTTAAACGATAAAGATAATCCAAAAGGGAGCTTCAACTGCAGCTCAATGGGGTGCTCTTCTGGTAGCCTGAAGTTTAAGGTAGAGAGATTTATACTGGAGAGAAAAATAAGGTAGTTTATGTACTATAAAGCAACTCTCAAACCAAAGGTAGTTAATCTCAGATATTGCTACTGTGCCAATTCCCAAACAGCCTAAGAGGCAATGGTAAATACACATAAGTATATACCACTGTTGACAAAAGTGGATTATCTTCCACCTCTTGAATTTTATAGCCCTTTTTAGAAAATACATGTTCACGTTGGCTTCATAAAAACCTTTCTGAGCTTTTCAGGAAGCTTTTAAGAGCCATCGCTCAGATTCCCTGCTGGGTGATTCTGCTACATCAGCATTCAGAACACTGGGGTTCCCTAAATCCCTAAAATAATAATACCAATAATAATTATTGTGTTTGTTAAGCGCTTACTCTGTGCAAAGCACTGTTCAAAGCGCTGGGGGGATACAAGGCGATCAGGTTGTCCCACGTGGGGCTCACAGTCTTAATCCTCATTTTACAGATGAAGCAACTGAGGCACAGAGAAGTTAAGTGACTTGCCCGAGGTCACGCAGCTGACAAGTGGCTGAGCCGGGATTCGAACCCATGAAGACTCCCAAGCCCGCGCTCTTTCCACTGAGCCACGCTGCTTCTCATTAATGGTTCAAGGAGTCTAGGAACAGTTACCCGAGGCCATCATGAGGGGGGCAGGATGTGTCAGTGCGGGACTGTGGGAAACACTCCCTAATTGTCTAAGTCTGGGGTGCAGAAAAGGGGGTGTTGCAATTTAAGGGGCAAAATCCCTTGCCACTGTACAGGAGGGCTCTGCACACAGTAAGCGCTCAATAAATACGATTGATGATGATGATAAGGAGGAGGAGAAGGAGGAGGAGGAGAAGGAGGAGGAGGAGGAGGAGGAGGAGGGGCAGGACGGCAAGCCTAGGGAGGGATCTGTGACCTTAGATCCATGACCCTTTCCACAGCCGTCACGGAAGATGATCCAGGGTGATCTGGTCCAAGACTGCAACTGAAGAAAAGCTGGGGCGGGTCCAGGCGTGTTTGAAAGTTTCTCGACCGAACCGATGGGACCACGCGGTTACTTGCTTGGTCTGTGACAGCCCTGAAACGGTTGGGAATCTCCTGCCGTGTTCCTGGCTCCTGCCAAGACCCCCGTTATCGGGGCAGTAGCTGGAGGTTTCTGGGGATGGGGGAGTTGCCGCTGCTGCCTGCTAATCCCCCTCCAAATCGGGGATAGGAGTTGGGAGTCGCTGGGGTTCTCTTGAGAAACAGCGTGGCCTAGTTGAGAGAGCACGGGCTCGGGAGGAACCTGGGTTCTAATCCCGGCTCCGCCACTTGTCCGCTGTGTGACCTTGGGCAAATCACCTAACTTCTCTGTGCCTCCATTACCTCAGCTGTAAAATGGGGATTAAGGCTGTGAGCCCCATGTGGGACACGGACTGGGGCCAACCTGATTACCCGGAGTTTAGAACAGTGCCTGGCGCCGAGTAAGCCATTAACAAATACCGTTAAAAAAAAAATTGTACGCTCCCAAGCACTTAGTACAGTGCTCTGCACATAGTACGTGCTCAATAAATGATTGATTGATAGATCTTGGCATGCATCAACAAGTCACATGTTCAAACAGTAGTCCACAGAGAATGCCCACAGAATAGTCTCTGTAGACTACTGTTTGATCATTAAATGTTCCTCCTTGCATCTGCCCCTAGTAAATGTCCTTCCATTCACTAGCCGGAGACATTTTGGATTCTGTCCTTGCTGCTCCCGACCTGAATAACTTGCATCTACCTCAACATTCAGTGCGGTGTCTGGCTCACAGTCAGCACTTAAATTAGAACAATTGTTACTATTATTGCGTTATGAGACGTTAGCCCATGTCCATTTGGGGGCATTCATAAGCTTAACGTGTAGTCTGGGTTCCATCCAAGTCACTGGCTTCAGGACTCAAAACTGACCTCTGCGGAATTATCAAGCACTAGGTAACACTAGCTAAGCGTTTACTACGTGCCAAGCACTGTACTAAGCACTGGGGTAGGGACGTAACAATAAGGTTCTACACTGGGCTCACAGTCTACGGTCTGAGGATCAATCAATGGTGTTTACTGAGTCCTTACATGAGGATCAATCAATGGTGTTTACTGAGTCCTTACAGAGTAAGCAGAGCACAATACTAAGCGCTTGGGAGGATACAATCTAACAGAGTTGTTAGGCCCATTCACTGCCCACAACCAGCTTACAGTCTAGAGGTAAAAACAGAATAGAGCGACACACCTCACCAAAGCATTTAGTACAGTGCTTTGCACACAGTAAGCACTCAATACGATCAACTGAAAGACAATACTAAAGTCATTCATTCAACCGCATTTACTGAGCGATTACCGTGTGCAGCGCACTATTCTAAGCACTTGGGAAAGCCCAATACAACACTAAACAGGCATATTCCCTGCCCACAACGAGCTTACAGTCTACAGGGAGGCACCCAGATCGCTCCTCTTTGAAGCAGGCCTTTGCGGCACTTCCAATCTAAAGCTGGTTCAAGGCATCTCTCCTGGTCGATGAACTAATCTACCCAAAGGCAACAGTGAAAGTTCTCACCAAATAAATGAGGATACAGCACCTGTTTACTTCCCCGTTCGGTACACTGGAGAATCTGAAAGCTCTCTACAGTTGGACCTCAACGGCTGAATTATAAGGCAACGAGACATAAGCACTTTCACTCTACGAGTAAACGACACTTCATTTAAGCAACGTTGTAGTGTTGGCTACTGTGGGAAAATATTTCTTGTTTTTGAGAACTTATAAAATCCCCTTACACTGCGCAAAATTTCAAAATACTGGGAAGGTAGCCATGACACACAGAATATACAGCAGCCCTGAAATTGGCAACAGAGTGAAAACAGATGTGTGAGTAGAGAGAAATAACATTATTTTTAGAAGCCTAAATACAGCTGAGTGGGTGGGCACCTTTCGGGAATATTCTAAACGAAGCACTGTTAATATCACCTCTGCACACCCCGCCACTTGCCACTTTTCCTTTACAAAATAGTTCGTTATACGGTGCCATGATCCGGCGTTCAGTTCCGAGGAAAAATTGTGAATTGGTTTGATCGCCCTCGCCAAGTGGTATTGGGCAAGGTTGGAAACGGCAAAGTAGAACGACTGAGACAAAGTGCCCTGAGCCATGCCAACCGTGGTGTACTTAATGCTGTGGCAAAACACTATCAGGTTAGTATCAACACTCAGGTCACACAACTCACAAAATGTAGTTGTGCCCTGGCCATCTGTCACTCTAAAATGCGTACGTCTGGACCTACTAAATTCTCGGCAAAATGGCCTGTAAATTAATCCAAACCTGTCTTCCACATAAATTCCATTTTCAAGTGTGGGACAGGAATCATTATAGGTGAAACACCCCCTCCGACTTATTTTTCACATTCCTTGGCCAAATGCCACTGTATATTCAAACACCCAAAATAAAGGTGACTTGGGTTTTTTATTTTTAAATGGTATTTGTTAAGCGCTTACTACGTGCCAATCATTGTACTATGCACTGTGGGAGGTACAAGATAGGTTGGGCACAGTCCTTGTCCCACATGGGGCTCCCGGTCTTCATCCCCATTTTGCAGACGAGGGAAGTGAGGCCCAGAGAAGTCAAGTGACTTGCCCAACGTCACACCGCAGGCAACTGGCAGAACCGACGTTAGAACCCAGGACTTTGGGGAATGACTCCTTCTGCGGGAAAGGAGGAAGACATAAAGACAGTCAAGTAAAGGAGTCAGCGGGCTTCTTCATCCTCTCTCTGCTGTGGGTTTGGGGTGTTTCCCTGTTTCTGAGGACTTCCGAAGGGGTGTGCCAAGTCACGCGGTCACTCATTCTACATCTCGTACAACGCTCTTTGGTCGCTGATCCTCGGTCCAAGGAAGAAGACCTGGCCCTAATACACTGCCTATGATTAATTAGCCAGAGCCACTTTGAATTCTAAATATGCTGAGTCTGATTTTAATAACATATCTACCCCAGTGCTTGGCACACAAGCGCTGAAAGGCACAATTATTATTGCCTCCTGCGATGTTAGCAACAGCACCCTATTTGTGGGGGGGTGGGTGGGTATATACAGACTTAAAGTCATCGAGGCTTCTTCATCTTCTCTCTGCTCTGTGTTTGAGGTACTTCCCTGATTGCGAGCACATCTGGCAGGACAGAAAGAGGCCGAGAAGACCTAATCCATCTATTTTTCCAGTTGATTCCTGAGTTTCGTGAGTCTATCATGAATTGTTAAGGTGACATTTTGAAACTCTTGGGGCAGAGAGTCCTTTTTGCCCGAGAATTCTGCCTAGCATCCCTAAAAATCTTTGGAAAAGAATACACACAGCATTAGGAAAAAAAAAAAGACTCCCACCAATGAACACGCAAAAAGCTTAAATGCTGCAAATCCGAAAATATGTTTTCTTGGGCAGGTCTAGGCCAAAACGTGATATCAACGATGTGGCTGGATCATAAGCGGTTGAATTGTGGGACATATCACCCCAAAGGCATACGTGCAATTAGGCTCTATTCCAGAACCAGCCCTGATGGGACAGTCAAGCCCTATGGGTAAATAAACTATTACACTGTAAATCCCTCCCTGCACTCTGGGTCTCCCCAGCCCCGTCTCTGCCTCACAGTATTTTCTTCTTTGACTGAATTTTCATCGGAGTGGCTGCAGCTGAGAGCCAAGAGTCACCACTTCTGCGCAGACCCCGACCCATGATCCTGGCCAAAGCCACGGACAGAGGAACAGAGACGGGCCAAGGCAGCTGGAAAGGGCGGTGGTGGCCCGGGAAGACACCGTGCTACCCTCCCACGCTGATCCTGGCCAATATCCGGCCCTGTCTCCGCTCCCATGACTTTGGCCGAGCGGGAAGGTATAGCCGAGAGCCGAGACAAGAAAGATGATGGCATGACGGTGCTGGTTGCCCCGGCAGAAACAACTACTGCGATGAAAGTTCCAGAGAAAGGAAATAAGGACCGGAGCCTGCCGGGGCGGGGAAATGGGTCTAAGGTGACAGAGAAGGGTGGAGCTAGGACCAAGGGGTAGATTTGGCTACTGCCACAACAGTCAGTCAATGCTTGGGTGCTTGGAGCCAGCAGGCCTCGGGACTGTAAGGAGAGATTTCCAGGGGCAAGATGGTTCCTCCTTTCCCTTTTCTTCATCTTTAAAGTTGGGGGACCCTCTCCTTGAGGAGCCCTGTCCATGCAGGCTGTCTGCCAACCCCCGGGTTGATCACCTTTCCTCTTGAGAGCTCCCTTTCCCAATTCTGCCTCCTGGCAGGGGCGAGAGCCAGATGAAAAATCGCCAACCGCAGCTCCTGCTCTCCGGGAGCCATCTGGCTCTTTAAAGGCCTAAGAGTTTCCTCATTTCCTCCTTTCAACGGGAAGTGAAGGAATGGGGGGAGAAGCTGGGAAAACAGGATGGAGGAAGAGGAGCGAGACATCAATACGTGTGGCCACGTGCCTTGTGTACGCACCTGAGCATTCTCTGCCATCATCCAAAGGGGGGGGAAGCCAACATGGCTTCGCTCTCTCGTGGGGAAAATAGCCAAAATGACCACTGCCAGCCAACTTGGCGGACTGTGCCCGGAGCCGGGAGCCAAGACAGCCTGCCCGCTGGCTGTGACGGGCGCATAGCAGAAGGCTGAGGCAGAGGACCAAGTCACTAGGAAGGAGTAAGGCTGACAGACGTGGAGTCAGACTAGGTGGTAGCAAAGTGAGGAAATGCAGTTCAGATGAAGGTTGGCTCAGAAAGCGATTCTACCTAAGCAAGATGCTGGGGTCTTTTCTGGCACCTCTATGACAACAGGCTAGACTGTAAGCTCCTTTATTGTTGTATAGTGTTCTCCCAAGCGCTCAGTACAGTGCTCTGCACACAGGAGGAGCTCGATAAATACGACTGAATGAAAGAATAAATGAACGGGCAGCAGGCTGGGCAGAATGGGAGGGAAGCAGACGACTGGCCTTCAGTCTGCCCTGGCCCTGGATGGGGGGCCTGTCTCCTTTTTGATGCCTGTCTATTAATGGGTGCTCCAGGATAGAGCTAAAGACTCCCAGCAGAACGGAATCTGCCCGGGAGGGACAGAATTCTTCAAGGAGGAGCTCAGTGAGCCAAGGCCTGGGCCCTGGAAGACCCTGGGCGGGAAGCTCAGTGGGCAGGGGAGAAGTGATCCTGAGAGGAGGAACGGTCCTCTTAAATGAGACTGCCTTGGAAGGTCAGAGGGCCCCGGTTAGGGAGTTTCCCTTCCCCAACCTTCCTGCCTCAGTAGAAGGGGGAAAGAGGGGAGCTGGGAAGCACACTGTAGGCTGGCTGTCAATGGGAGGGAGGGGTCCCGCCGGCTGCAGTGGAAAAGGGATGGAGCAATTACATGATGCTTCCTTAACCTAGCTAGGCTTAAGGAACCGGGAAACTTTCCTGCAGGTCACTAAAGGGGCTTCCTCTAGCAGAGACAGGTAGTTGGAAAAGGAAAAACATCACCTGGCCAAATAAGCCTGACTGAAAAGCCGGCCCTGAAACTTTGGCACCCCTACATTCTCACTGCTCCAGAAGATTACCTAATCGATGAGAACTAGACTCAATGTCAAAAACAGAGAGACACGCTTCTGCTAAGGGAACTCGACACCTCAAAATATTCATGTCGAATAATGATTGTGGCACCTAATCAGACCTTGTCTGGCAGGTGCCATAGCTGTACGTACTTGTTATTTATTTATTCATGTTAATCTTTGTCTCTCCCTCTAGGCTGTAAGCTCGTTGTAGACTGGGAATGTATTTGTTTATTATTAGACTGTACTCTCCCAAGCACTGAGCAGAGTGCTTTGCACATGGTAAGTGCTTAACAGATACCATTAAAAATGTGTGTGAAAGTATATATATATATATATATATATATATATATATATATATACATATATATATACTCTTACATACAGACATGAGCTGGTAACTTAGGCTCCTGTGTACACCTGCATGAAGGAAGAGGAAGTTTCCTTTTTCCTCAGAGAAAAAACTTTCTATCAATATTAAAAGCCTAGAACATAAAGGAAATTATATAATATATATATATATAGGGCTTGAAATTTCAGGTACTGTTTCGACTTTTGTCCTGGCCAAGTTTTCACCACCAAAGCACAAGGACATAAAGAAAGATGAGTGATTCATGTAAAAGTATTTTTTAATGGTATTTTATGTGGGGGGTTTTTAAATGGTATTTGTCAAGCGCTTACTATGTGCCAAGCACTGTTCCAAGCACTGGGGCAGATACAAAGTAATCAGGTTGGACACTGTCCATGTCCCTCATGGGGCTCATGGTCTTAATCCCCAGTTTACAGGTGAGGTAACAGACACAGAAGTGAAGTGACTTGCCCGAGATCACACAGCAGAGAAGTGGCCGAGCCGGGATTAAAACCCAGGTCCTTCTGATTCCCAGGCCCGTGCTCTGACAGGTATTTGACCTGAATATTTTCTCCAAGCATCAGGCAACCCGGGGCCTTCGGACACACGCCACGGGACTTTGAAGACAAAGGAATCCGCCAAAGTGGGCTCCTTGTGGGCAGGAAACGTGTTTGCTAACTCTGTTGTACGGTACTCTCCCAACCGCTTAGTGCGGTGCTCTGCATGTAGGAAGCACTCAGTAAATCCCACTGATGGACTGACTGAATAAACTGCGCTGACACGGTAAGTAGTTATAACACTATGACTATTACCCTAGCCTGGCTGTTGAGCTAAAAGGAGGAAGAGGAGGAGGACTTCTGCCCATTTCGTTGCATTCTCTTTAAGAAGAGGGCTCAGGGAATAATGAACAAGTCTCAGCATATCCCAAGCATTGTGCAACGACAAAGAGTTGGGCCCTACCCCTAACTCGGGGTTGCATTCCTCCAAAAAAACATACGATATTAAGGTTGCAAAGGCTGGGATAGCTCAAACCACGTAGCCCATCGGGGATAAACCAAGCAGCCCCATGGCACCAGAGCTGCCCTTCAGGTCAGGGTGGTCTCCCTTCTCCCCCCGTACCAGCTTGGGAATGCAGTCCTACCCCCTGTAGTAGCAGACGGCATGCGGAATCAACCCATCCATAGTCTTTGAGTGCTTACTGTGAGCAGGGCACTGCACTTAAGTGCTTGGGAAAGTACAATGCCTTAGAGTTGGTTGACAATCTCTGCCCACAGGGAGCTTAGTCGACATTAAAATAAATGTGTTACATAAGTGCTGTGGGGTTGGGATGTCAAGGGGCTTAAAGGGTTCACAGCCAAGTGCACAGTCCACATAGAGAGGCGCCTGCCAGCCCCAATTTTAGGAAATTGGAAAAAGTTATATCTGTAATTTATTTTTTATATCTGTGGGCAGGGATCACATCTACCAACTCGACTGAACGGAACTTTCCCCAAGAGCTTAGTACAACGCTCTTCACAAAATAATTGATGCCACTGATTAACTGTAGCAGTTTCTCACCAAGGACGGTTTGGTCGGGAGTGGCGAGTCCAAGGAGTGTTTAACCCGAATAATTTACTGTGATCCTTTGGATTGTTGAACTCTGTTTTTCATTGTACTTTGGAGGTTCTTAATCCTTCCCACATGTGGATGGAGTCCCTTATAGGTCTGCCGCTTACTTAATTTCTTGAAATTATCCCACAGTGAATATAGGGCTTTGTACATTCTAAGCACTTAGTAGCATTAACACTTAATACTTAGGATGAGGAATCAGCCATTTGTCATATCTGAAATTACTTAATTGTCGAGTACCTTCTTCAAAAGTTAGAGCTACATCTGTAAAGTGAGATAAACACTGAATTACCTAGTTAACTGCAGGATGTACATGGAGAAAATAAACCGCTTAAAGGTCAGCTTTCCACTTCATTTTTGGTATTGTAGACTTCCTCTAAGCATTTCCAGTTGACTGGTTTGCAGTCCACTGACTTTAAACCATCACAAGTATTTTATTAATCTTAAATATATTTGGAGAATACTAATGAGGATCATTTGAAGAAAACAAAATCATTTTCCCAACTGATTTTCACCAGGCTTCCCCAAATAGTTCGTCTAGAACATCTGCCAGTGATTGCTTCTGCATGAGTTTTCGCTCTGCATAAAACTGAAAGAAAAGTGGCCAGCAATCAAAGCAGAACTGGTTGACACATAAAGTTTACGGAGTAGGCCTTGATGAAAACTTCAGGCATAAGTCTGAGGGTTTTTTTCCAAGACCAAATCAATTAATCACTGAACTTTATATCGACAGTGTTAAGTGCACAACACTACGGTTTTACAGCTCATTTGGGTTAGAAGCCAAATGTTCAAGACAAAGGTTGGCATTTCTAAATATTTTACTCCAAAATTCATACATTTTACCCAAAATGGAATGTTTCCATTAGTTCACATCTGCCTAGAAAATCAAACACATGTTCCTACATTAATGAATTTTGGTCATATAACTTTTATGTCCATCATCTGGGAATGAGGATTACTTCACAGTTGGGAAACTGAGCGGAGCTTTATGAGAAAGACGGTGTCGCCTGACTGAGGCCAAGCTTTTTTGGCCAGGGAGGAAATGCTGAGTGACCCCAACCTGCTATAAATACATGTGGAAGAATTGCTGTTCACTCATTTCCCAGTTAGAGTATAAAATGAAATAATACACAAATTCTAACAAGAACACTTGAGGAAGAGTGCAAACTGTCAATATTTCAAGCTACTTTTACATAAATTATGTCTATTTTAAAAACTGAGAAGCTTGAATCCACTACTGGGCAGTTAAGATTGGGACTAAAGCTGCTGGAGTCCATGGGCGAGATTGGAAATATATACATTTTAAGTCGACTTCTTACCTTGAAAAGCTGCTAGTGGAAGAATGGATTTTTGTCAAATATTCCAAACACAAACTCTATTTAAAAACTGACTCCCAAATCTTTTAGAAAGAAATGTCAGATCTATAAACGCTTGTGAATGATGGCTCTCTGAAGAACTGTGCTCTACACTGTAAATGCACGACACCTCTGATTAGCACGTCTGAATAAACTACTATTCCTTGCATAATTTTAATACCCGATACAGGAATGCTACATATTTATTATACGATTCTGTTTTCAAATTTTTATAACAGGCCATAAAAACAGATACATTGCAAAATTACCTCTATATCCTGGATAATCTTTGGGTATAATGACCTATAAAATGAATTAGGCGGGCCGTCTGTTGGTCTGTTTTTAAACAGGTACTGATCCCTGGCAAATAAACAAAACAGATGTTACGTTTGCACGTTTAAAAAAAAAAAAGGATAAATGTCAATACAGCACTGTACCAACAAAGATAGTGAGCTTTCCAGGGAGTCTGTTGGTTTACACACACGTGGCCCAAATGCAGGATCTGTGATATACAAAAGTAGAGCGTTTGAGTTGGAGGGACCCCAAGCTACAGTTGGCTCTGCAGGCTGGGTCAAAGTAACAAAGCGCGGATCATTCCCAAATCCCCCTTTAGCCCATCGTTTTTCTCCAGGGCTGCTAAAAAGCAGCCAGTTGAAATCCTGTGCCTTTTACTCCCCCTCAGATCTCACAGTCTTCTGAGAGAGGGGGCTGGCAAACGGTGAGCGGCTGGGGGCCAGAGAGGTAACGGAAGGGAGAATGGCAGAGGGTGGACGATCAGATCCTGAATAATACAGTGGGGGCTGGCAATTTCTATTATTTCAGACCGACTGGAAGGCCAACTGGAAGGGTGACAAGGGTCCTCGTTTTCCAAGAGAAGACAAACAACTGATCCCAACTCCGGAGCTCAGGTTGCAAATAAACCCCGTCTTTTAACGGAGACGTACGACACGCGTCTTCCCGGCCGGCTTGGCAAAGCGACTCTAGCAGCGGCACTTACCACCCTCTTCTTTCTGAAAGTCCCTTCCATAGCGGGTCTGTGCGTACCATTCTCTCGATCAACTTCTTCCAGAGCATTCCTTCGGAGATCACCCGCTGCCATTCCTTACACACCAGTTCGGCTGCGCAAAGCGATCTGGCATCCAGGTACGAAAGGATATTTTCTGCTATGTGATCTAAGCCTTGCTCTACCAAGAGACGGGGGAAGAAGAGGCGACACAAATGGTCAGTCTTGCCACGGTAGCCAGGATGATGTTTAAGGGTCTTAGTCGGCTATTCTCCCAGTTAAAACAATCCAATCTACTCAAGTTACAGTGCGGTATTTATTCGAAGAATATCAGAAGTTCAATGAGCCTGATTCACTTTTAGTTTGAAGAGGGTGTAAATTCACGTACGAGCGTTCGGTGGGGCGATGGTGTCACAACCTAGGAGACAATGGTCATTTCTATTTTTACCTGACCTGTGTTTCACATATTCCCCAAGAGATGTACTTCCAGACTCTTCAAAACAAGGGAAAATAGAGCTTAATTTGTTTCGCATCTACTTCACAACGTCATGATAAAGAATTTAATGTATTAAAATTCCATGGGCAGAATTAGGTTCTGGGTTTGTTCACTATACTAAGAGCTGGGGTAGATATAAACTAATCAGGTTGGACATAGTCCATGTCCCACATGGGGCTCACAGCTTTAATTCCTGTTTTACAGATGAGGTAACCGAGGCACAGAGAAGTGAAATAACTTGCCCACGGTCACACAGCAGACAAGTTGTTGCCAACTTGTACTTCCCAAGCACTTAGTACAGTGCTCTGTACACAGTAAGCGCTCAATAAATACAATTGAATGAATGAAAAGTGACAGAGCTGGGATAAGACCTCAGGTCCTCCGTCTCCCAGGTCCCTGCTCTTTCCACTAGACAAAGAAATAAAACAATACTTGTATGATCTTCTTTATAGTACTTTTCTTTTAAAATTCCATAGGAGATGGGGACTGAGTTTTCATTTCATAAACGCTGAAATAGGGAAAGGGAGTTTCCGTGACAAACAGGAATACAAAGTCCGTGACAGAGCAAATAATTAATAAAAGCAAATTCTAAATCTAGTATCCTACCCTGTGTCCTTCTGCCTTTAATAGTCTTAGGACCGGTGTACAATTCAAGTTTTTTTTTAAAAATAGACACGTGGAGATCATCAGTATTGACTGAGCACTTACTGTGAGCAGAACACTGCACTACGCACTTGGGAGAGCACAACACAACAGAATTGGCGGACACATTCCCAGCCCACAACAAGCTTACAATCTAGAGGTGATGATGAACATATGTTGTGGCTTCCTGTGGGTAGAAGACACTTTTCTTTCTTCTGGGTCTTATACAGCTTCAGGAAGGATGAGAAAGTGGAAGCCCAAAGCGGGGAAGAAAGCACGCCTGCACACATGCAAGCATGTGAACACACACACAAACACACACACAAAGTCACACAGTTGTAATAGTTTTGATTAAGCACTTACAGTGGGAAAAGCATATAATAAGCACTTGGGAGAGCAAAATAAAACAGGCAGTAGACACATTCTCTGCCCACAAGTTTACAGTCTAGAGAAGCAGCATGGCATAGTGGACTGGGCACGGACTTTCATTCATTCATTCAATCATATTTAGTGAGCACTTACTGTGTGCAGAGCACTGTACTAGGCACTTGGGAAGTACAAGTTGGCAACATATAGAGACGGTCCCTACCCAACAGCGGGCTAAGGTCATGGGTTCTAACCCCGCTAATCCCAGCTCCGCCACTTGTCTGCTGTGTGGCCTTGAGCAAGTCACTTCACTTCTCTGGGCCCCAGTTACCTCATCTGTAAAATAGGGATTAAGACTGTGAGCCCCATGAGGGACAGGGACTGTGTCCAACCCGATTTTCTTGTATACTCTCCAGTGCTCAGTACAGTGCCTGGCACACAGTAAGCACTTAAATACCACAATTATTATTATCAACATCATCAGAGGTGGCGATGAACATAATTTGTGGCTTTCTGTGGGTAGAAGACCGTGCCTTTCTTCTGGGTCTTATACGGTGACGGGGAGGATGTAAAAGTGGCAGGCCCAAAGCGGGGAAAAAGTGTGCGTTCACATGCACACAGACACACACACTCACAGAAAAAATCACACCATAGTAGTAATAGTATCGATTAAGCTACTGTGTGCCGAGCCCTGTTCTAAGTACTGGGAAAGAATACACAGGAGGGAATTCAATGTGGTCCTTTGTCTCTCATGGGGCGTGGTAAAAACTAAACTTAACTGGACTCCCTCCGGTTGGGAA
Source organism: Tachyglossus aculeatus (assembly GCF_015852505.1). Taxonomy (NCBI): domain Eukaryota; kingdom Metazoa; phylum Chordata; class Mammalia; order Monotremata; family Tachyglossidae; genus Tachyglossus; species Tachyglossus aculeatus. Next base: position 21,790,704 of record NC_052101.1, on the reverse strand, counting down.
GAGCTGGCAAAAGCCTTGCAGCGTTCAACTGGCTTGGGTAACTTGGAGAAGGGGAAGTGCTCACCTCCTCCAGGAGGCCTTCCCAGACTGAGCCCCTTCCTTCCTCTCCCCCTCGTCCCCCTCTCCATCCCCATCTTACCTCCTTCCCTTCCCCACAGCACCTGTATATATGTTTGTACATATTTACTTCTCTATTTATTTATTTATTTATTTATTTTACTTGTACATATCTATTCTATTTATTTTATTTCCTTGGTATGTTTGGTTTTGCTCTCTGTCTCCCCCTTTTAGACTGTGAGCCCACTATTGGGTAGGGACTGTCTCTATATGTTGCCAACTTGTACTTCCCAAGCGCTTAGTACAGTGCTCTGCACACAGTAAGCACTCAATAAATACGACTGATGATGATGATGATGATGAAGTGCCATCTTGGCAGGGCCATTTTGGTCCAGTCCTCCAGTGAAGTCTACTGGGGAGGGAGAACCAGCTGTAGGGTGGGTGACCCGCCCCACATGACGAAAAGTCCTTTTTTAAATTTAGATCAGCTTAAAAAAAAATCTAATAGAAATTATCCTAATGATCCTCATCCATCTGATATGTCAACCTTCCGGCTTGCGGGCTGAAAACCTCTGATGCTGTTCTGTCCGCTTGGCCTGAATCTGTGGTCCTGCAAAATCCGATCTGCGGTACCCTGCTTTAAGCAGATTCAGGTGGTGCACGACTGTCTTCGTTCTTCAGGAAGATTCCAGCTAGAAGCTTTGTACCCACCTATATTTGGAGGGGGACGGGGCAGCGGAGGAAAGATGAGGCGAAGAGTATCCAAGATACTCTTCTTCAAAAAAGGATTAGTAAACAGCAGTTACAAAAACCACAGAACCTGGTTTTTCTTTCCTCCATTTTATTCTTCTCTTCCTTTCTGTTGGCTTTGGAACTGGGGCTTTTCTTCCTTGTTTTTAGGTCTTGTTTTGGAATTTTTTTTTCTCCCGTTGTTTTCAGTGGAAAATGCCCCCACTTTTAACGGGTCTCATACTCAACCTGGTAGAGAGCCCAGCCCAGGCTGTGGCTAAAGAGGTTTTAGTAGGGAGATACTGTGTTCCACAATCGGCAACTGCTATCCTTGCCAGCAGTCTTGGGATTCAGGCTGCTGGACACGGGGGCAACAGGAACAGAGTGCAGGAGCCTTGGCACAAATCGGTACTGCGACGGGGGAAAATCCCCTCAAGCACACTTTCCTATCTGCAGGATATACTGTTCCCCTTCTCCCATCCCAAACTAAAGTCCTAAGAAACATGGGCAACTCCTGTGAGAAAAAAGAGGCAGCGTGGCCTAATGGATACAGCACGAGCCTGGGAGGATCAGGGTTCTAATCCCAGGTCTGCCACTTGTCTGCTGTGTGAGCTTGGGGAAATCACTTCACTTCTCTGTGCCTCAGTTACTACCTTTTTTTTTAAATGGCATTTGTTAAGCGTTTACTATGTGCAGAGCACTGTTCTAAGCGCTGGGGGGGTTACAAGGTGATCAGGTTGTCCCACGTGGAGCTCAGTCTTAATCCCCATTTTACAGATGAGGTAACTTAGGCCCAGAGAAGTTAAGTGACTTGCCCAAGATCACACAGCAGACATGTGGTGGAGTCGGGATTCGAACCCATGACCTCTGACTCCAAAGCCCGTGCTCTTTCCACTGAGCCACGCTGCTTCTCATTTTACTTCTGTAAAATGGCGATTAAAACTGTAAGCCCCAGGTGAGATAGGGATTACGTCCAACCTGAGTCACTTGTTTCTGCCCAGCGCTTAGTACAGTGCCCAGCACATATAGTGAGCGCTTAACAAGTGCCATTAAAAAAAAAAAATTCCAATCTGGGCTCAAGCGGAGGAAGAGTACGTGTACAGCACAACTGGGGGCTGAGTTGACCAACTTGAGGATGCAATCTCTGTTCTTGAAGATTGGCAAGGGGCATGAAAATGTGACAGGCTACATTTTCCAGGACATACTACCTCCGGGAGTGTCTCTTAACCACGCACACAGATGTAACCTTGGCTTGATCATCTTCGAAGATGAAAGCCAGATGGATAGAAGAAATAGAGAAGACTTGTACTCAACTACAGTGAGGGCATTGCAGAGATGATTGGAATAACACCCAAAGATAATTGGAGCTCTTTGGGAGAGAGCCATTTTCAACTTGAGAAATAGATCCAGGGCCCATGTTGAGTGAAAAAATTTAAGTTGGTAAGCAGCTAATGGCCCAAACTGCCCTTTTTCAAAGGCTGTTCCGCATCTTATCTTCTTGGATGCGACTCAGGAATTTAGAGTTTGTTTTATTTTCTCACCTCCTCTTGTCAGCCAAACACACATTCTTCTCAAAGTGGGGGACAAATTGGGAGTTGGTGGAATTCCTTCAAAGATGAAACTAGTGTTTTGCTCGGGATCTTCCACGATCAACCCTCCTCCTCCTCCAGCTGTCACTCTTCTCTCACTCCCCGAACGGAGCCCCTCCGTTTTTCTGATGCCCCATTGCAATATGTAGGATGGGGGAAATATGACAAGAGCCCTCCAGCCTGCAACTGCCCCACAATCCTGTCTCCCAGGAACTGGTGTCTTCTTTCCTGATCCTGCTTGATTTGGTTACGGTTTGTGTCCTTTCTTTCCTCCATCCTCTTGTCCTTTGGGTTTGTCCCAGAAGGATGGAGAGGAAAACCGTCAGGCTGCTTCTGCAGCCAGGAAGACGGAGGGGGCAGGAGTCTCTTGGGTTCTGTCGGCTGGTAGCGGGAGCCTGCCAATGTCCCGTATGTGAGTGGAAGGCTGTGGGAATGGGGGCAAATCCCAAATATCCGTAACCTGGGGCATGCCAGGTTGTATGCCAATTTAGGCAACTGGCAAGAAGCTTCCCCATCCCAACCAGAAACAGAAGAGGAAAGCTGGGTGAGTCTGTTGCTTTCACTTTGATTTGTAATACCCGTTGTGGGCAGGGAATGTGTCTCTTTATTGTTATACGGTACTCTCCCAAGCGCTTTCTACAGTGTTCTCCACATAATAAGTGCTCAATAAGTACGAGTGAATGAATGAATGAATGAAAATCTAGCTGTTGAGCAGGAGGGCGGTGCCCACTCGGCCTATAAAGAATGCCCTCTTGGAGGTGGTAGGTTCCAAATAAAAGAGCTCAGGCCTGGGAGCAAACAGGGCAAACAGCAAATCCCCTAAAACACAGGGATTTTAGTGCAGCTCAGCTACTGGTCCACTTGTGTGATACTGGAAAAGCCACTTCATCTCTCTGAACCGTAATCAATAGCTTCAGTTGAGTGTCTACTGTGTGCAGAGCACTCTACCAAGCCCTGGAGAGAACACAATATAGATTGTTTATACATGATCCCTGCCCCAAAGGAGCTTACCACCAGTTTTCTCATCTATAAAATATGGACACTACCACAGACGTCTCCAAAAAGTAATTTAGAAAAATAGAAAATCAGAATATGTCTCTGGCCCTTGTCTCTAGGGGCTTTTTACACTCCCTAGGCAGGCTCCGAAAGCAAAGGCGGCATTCGGATTTTATTCAAAGTTGCCAAGAGACTTTGGGGGAGGAGGGGAAGGAAGAGAGAGCAACATTCCATTTTTAAATAATGCAGCCCTGGAAAACAATAATCAAAGAACTCAAGCTAACAATTTTTCGGGTTCTTTTTTCTTTTTTTAAAAAAAGGACTATATTCCTTTCTACCTATCACGCACAGAACTGTTGTCAACTTTAAAAAAAAAAGTGGAAGGTAGGGACCGTGCTTATATGAATAGTAAGTCGAACTGAGTGTGTTTGCAAAATAATGGACAAATGGCTATAAAGTCATATTCCGGCAGTGAATCTTGTCACCGGTAAAGACTGGATGATGAGGACTGTGATTACTAGGTACTGTCTAGCCTTGAATCCTCCATCCTTTCTTTAAAAAAACAAACAAAACAGGCCAAAACGACGGCATCTCAGTTGCTCTAATCTGTTCTTACCCTTCACACCTCCCAGAACACCTTTCCTTAGACCCTGTCATAGACAAACTCTAAGAGCCCTGTGGTCAGTTTACCATCCCCAGCTATCTATCAGCTGGAGGATACGGCAGGCCTGCCCAAATTGTCAAGACCCAAGGGATCTCCTCTGCTGTTAGGTGAATCTACTTCCATTCCAAAAGGTATAAGCTTTGAAACAACAATACTTACTGACCACAAAGGTAGCCTGGAAAAATGGTCACAGCAGACTAAACACTTACCGCAGCACGATTTTCAGAAAACCCCACCATAATTATATATGTGTATATATCAATACATAGCCATTCATCTCAGGTTCTAATTGTGTCATTTCAGGACAATGCACTAACAGCTTATTCAACATGGTTCAATTCTTGATCCATTTATGGTATTTACTGAGCACTCAACTAAGCATTTAGGAGAGTACAGTACACAGTCGGTGCACACATTCCCTACCCACAAGGAACTGATAATCTACAGGTAATTGATTCGGTTTTGTAGGGGGTGTCCTGAATTTCCAGCAACCGAAACACTTTGGATATTAACCACTCACACACTTGGGGCACATTTATATTAGCCGCTAGACAACGGCACTCAATGCTCAAGACTCTCTCTCGATGAAAACAACAATTAACCCATCCATGCTGCTTCCCCTTTAGTTCTCCATTTCCCCTTTACGCTAAGAAGCCATCATCATCAATCGTATTTATTGAGCGCTTACTGTGTGCAGAGCACTGTACTAAGCCATCGATGTCTAAGCACCAACTGACTGTACTAAGTGCTTGGAAACATACAACGGAGTTTAGTAGATGTGACCCTTGCCCTAAAGGAGGGTACAATCCAGCAGGGGAGAAAGACATTAAAATAAATTACAGCTATGAGGCAGATGGGAGGAAAAAGGAAAAGGAAATATGTGTAGGAGTTAGTGCTTAAGTAATTCGCTCTGCATGGAAGTACTACAGGAGATTGTGCACATGCAAGTAAATGGCACAAAAGTGGAGGTTATTTTTTTTTAATGGTATTTGTTAAGCACTTACTATGTGCCAGGCACGTACTAAGCACTGCAAGCTAATTAGTTTGGACATAGTCCACGTCCCACATGGGGCTCACAGTCTGAATCCTCATTTTACAGATGAGGTAACTGAGGCCCAGAGAAGTGAAGTGACTTGCTCAAGGTCACATGGCAGACAAGTGGCAGAGCCGGGGTTAGAAGCCAGGTCCTTCTGACTCGCAGGCCCGGGCTCTATCCATTAGGCCACACTGCTTCTCTGGAGGGAATAAAAACTAATCAGGGAGGGCCACCTAAACTAGATCGATCAATAATGATGACGGTATTTGTTAAGCACTTACTATGTGCAAAGCACTGTTCTGTCATCGATAGTTGCTCAACTTTCTCTCTCCACAGGGCTCTAAGCTACACCGGGGAGATGTTAAAGGGAAGCCCAGCGGCGACAACCATTTCATGGCACAACTGCAGATACTAGGGGTCTGCTGACCCAGGCAACAGGGAAAAGGAAAATACCTGCATCACCACGCTGCTCATAAGTCCGTCCTCCCTAGTTTGAAAATGGTGAGCAAAAGCGTAAGGTTTTCATCAAAGCTAAATATATAAGTACACCCAGTGTCTCCAAAGCTTAAAAAAATCAACTTTAATCAAGGGCAGAGGTTCTGTTTATAACATAATAGCATTCTTTCAAAACTCTCAGCTGCAGTACAGCCAACTTCCAAAAGGACTCCTCACGAAAAAAAAAAAAAAGGCAATCCTACAATGATGAACTGTGGACAAAGCCATGAATTCACTGGAAGACTGTAAGCTGTTCTTTCAAAAAAGGCACACACCAGAACTCAGAATTTCCATTTTAAAATGTAACATCTAGCATTGTTACTTATTTTCTTCATAGATGAGTCCCAAATGCTAGTTTACTGCCAGGTGGCTATCAGTGGTATTTACTGAGAACTTACTAAGCGCAGAGTACTGTACGAGGTACTTGGGAGAGCAAAATATGGAATCATTAGCAGACACGTTCTCTGCCTGTAACGAGTTTATAGCCTATGATTTTCCGCAGTGTGTCCAAATTTTCAATCTCCACCTTTCCCAAGTGCACAGAGCGATTAAGGAGTCGCCCCAAGCAAGGCCGACAGGTCAGCCTGGGTTCTGAAACTGCGGGATTAAAAACCTTTTCCAAAGGAGCAGCTGAGCGGAACGATGGGGGCTAGCACAGTGGCACTCTCACTCTCCCGTCCCCATCCTGTCGGTTGTATTCCTCCTGGCCCTGGACTGCCCGGAGCTAGTCTAGCTGGGCAGAGGAGGGGTACAGGATGCCGCAGAAGCCCACCTGCAAAGACTTGGTACATACAAGACCCACTTAGAGCCGAAGTGGTGACTGCAGGCCCGGTGCCGGAACACCACGGCCCAGCAGGTTACCTTGGTAGCCGCTGCCATCCTTGCTGCCCAACGTGAGGTGGCTCTTTTTCTTTTTAGGTATTTGTTAAGCGCTTACTATGTGCCAAGCGTTGTCCTAATTGTCCTAACCGCCGGGAGAGATACCAGCGAATCAGGTTGAGCACGGTCCACGTCCCACATGGGGCTCACGGTCTTAATCCCCATTTTCCAGATGAGCTAATAGACACCAAGAAAACAAGCGATTTCCTGGAAGTCACCCAGCAGAGAAGGGGTGCAGCCAGGATGAGAACCCAGGTCCTTCTGATTCCCTAGGCGTGGGCTCTATCCACTTGGCCACACTTTTCTGGATTCCCGCTGAGCCCGGCTACCTCACAAAACGCCCCGGAAGGTTCCGCAGTCCGAAACCTTCCCCACACATGGCAAACTGCCAGCGGGCAGCCCGCTCGGTTGTAGTGCCAGGACTAGAACTCAGGTCTCCCGACACCCAAAGTTGTGCTCTTTCCAATGGCCCACTTCGATAAATGTCTTTTTAGAATACACTAGGCCCACATTTGTAACTTAAACCCAAAGACGTTTGCCCTGCCGAGGTCCCCTTTCCCAACGTTTATCTCGGCTATCTAAGGCCGGGGTTTTCATGTCGAGCCCCGAACCTTTTAGGGTCCAGCTGAGCCTCAGTTTCAGCTGGCAAGCACCCAGTCCAACACTCTGCACACAGTAAGGGCTCAAATAAATATCACTGACTGACTGACCTGCAAAAACGGGGGTTAAATACCTGTCCCCTCTCCTACTTTGACTGTGAGCTCAACGAGGGACAACGGGGGCTGTGTCCGACCCGATCAGAGCCATGTACGTGCTTAAATACCACTGTTATTACTATTATCATTACTAAGTAACGAACCGATAGTGTGGGACTCACGAATAGTTTCTTCAAAGCGAAACTGGATCTGCTGGACAAAAAGCTGCAGCAAATCAAGGCACTCAGTGAAACCAAGGGAACGATTCTATCCTACTCTGACATGTGTTGACATCTGACATCGGCCAAGATGGTCCTATACGATGCCCTGCTACACTATAGATCTATTCCTAAAGAGAGAATAGTTTTATTCTTCCCTGACTGAGCAAAACAGAACCAAAAAAATAAACAAATAAAACACAAGGGAATCCACAGAGGGTTCTAGATTCACACAGCTCAGAAAGACCAGGCCACCAGCACCGCCACTTGCCAGTATGTGACCCTGAGCGAGCCACTTAACCTCTCTGTGGATCAGCTTCCTTATTTGTAAAACTGGGAGCGATAAGAAGCAGCGTGGCTTAGTGGATAAAGCACGGGCCTGGGAACCAGAAGGACCTGGGTTCTAATCCTGGCTCTGCCACTTGCCTGCTGTGTGACCTGGGGCAAGCCACTCAACTTCTCTGTGCCTCGGTTACCTTACCTGTAAAATGAGGATAAAGACTATGGGCCCCATGTGGGACATGCACGGTATCCAACCTGATTAGATCTAGCCCAGCGATCAGTACAGTGTTGGCACATAGTAAGCTCTTCACTATGCTATGAGAAAGAGGAAAAAAAAAATACCTACTCTCCCTACCCTATACAGAAGAGGGGCTGTCTCCTCTGATTGACCTTGTATCTCTCTACCGCAGTCTCAGCATACTGCAACACTTCATCTAGAGATGATGACAATAATGATAATGGGATTTATTTCCTTCTAGATTTTTCAGTTTGGTACCACCCCTCAGCACAACAATGACTGCCTGTGTTTCAGAATGCCACCCTGGAGCTCAGGCTGAAGGTGAACATATGAGACACCCGCCCCCCACACCCAGCCCTGCTTTTTTTATATTATCACCCTGGTCTCTGCGGTCTGACATATACTCACTGGACTCATTCATTTCATTCAATCGTATTTACTTCTAGACTGTGAGCCCGCTGTTGGGTAGGGACCGTCTCTATGTTGCCAACTTGTACTTCCCAAGCGCTTATTACAGTGCTCTGCACAGAGTAAGCGCTCAATAAATACAACTGAATGAATGAATTGCGCACTTATTGTGTGCAAAGCACCGTACTAAGCGCTTAATAAAACCACCTGGCAAACGGTCTCTCTAGAGCAATGCTGAGGTCTGTGGTGGACAGAATGTGCTCTCAGATTTGGATGGCTGAGAAGGGCAACAAACACGGGCTTGGTATGGCAGGGCCTGAGGGCAAAGCTAAGCGCCTCAACTCCTGTGCTGATGAACCTTGCCCTGGGTGGCCACCAGACTCTAAGGCCCCCCAATCATGCTTTAGGCCCTTCTCTCTCCCCAGGAGGAAGCACCATCTTTACGGGCAGTAGCCTTCCATTTCCTTCAGCTGGCCCTTAATGCCCTCACAACCTTCACACTTCAAGACTGTAAACTCACTGTAAGGAATGTATTTGGTATATTGTTCTACTGTACTCTCCCAAGTGCTTAGTACAGTGTTCTGCACACAGTAAGCGCTCAATAAATATGACTGATTGATAACTCCATCCACTGATCGACTGACTGCTTGAAAAGTCCAGCTCCCCCATGCTAGTCGCAACTGAAAATTGTGGGGTGGCTGCTAGGGGCCTACAAGGATTTCATCAGCTCCTGGCATTAAGCTCACGGGTACTCTGTACCCAGAGCCAGGCAGGATTGTCAACCCGGTGCAAATTCAACCAGCCGTGCCCGCCGCAGTTGCTGCTGAAAGCACTGGGGCTGTGGCTTGTGGAAACCAACTGTTGCTGGATTTTTAGTCACCAAAATATCTTCCGGGCTTTACCGACAGTTGGCCACCCTAGTGCCCCGGCGACGGCAGCAGCAGCGCCCCGCTAAAGTGAATTTCTGGACCGTTGACCTCCAGGGTCCAATCCACAGCGCTCACAGAGCCCTCAAACCCACTTGGCGTGCCTGGTGGGAGGGTGCCAGCAGAGAGCTGGGCATTGGCGTTGACAAGGGACAGCACATTTTTCTACCAACACCGCGGGGCTAAAAGAATGGCTCATGGAACCTCTTTTGGCCATCTAAAATCATTAAACTTCCCCAAACAAGAAAGGAAGTTGAGTACTAGGAAATATTTGCTCCGGGTGACTTCACTAAATTGGAGCCGGATTTTTCTTCTAAAAGCATACGGTTAAAAACATAACAGAACAAAAAAAAATGACATTTGAAATGGTTCTCAAAATAAAAAAGGTGCCTCTGGTAAGGTAGGTCGTACGAAGATGTCTAGCGGCAGAAAAACTGGATATAGAACCTTTTCAGTTGGGTTTAGATACTCCTTATGCCTATGTGACCAAGGTGGCTACTTGAAAATATAGAAAATATATTACACAAACACACACACATATTATTTATATATATATATATATATATATATATATATATACATACATACATATATAAATAAAAATATATATAATCCCAGCCACAAAGTAACAAAAGGATAGAACAACACTGGCATCCAGTGGTCAATGCAGATAATCACAGACATAACTCCTCAGGTTCCCTACAGACATCCAGCCTCGCAAATTCCCTTTAGTTGTGTCCACGGAGTAAAAAATGAACAAGGCCAGCATGCAGAAAGAGCTCCAGGTACATGCTAACTTCATATTCGGCCCCTGCAACTCCCAACCCATTCGAAAGAAGTACAGTTACCTGGTAAGGCGGTGATGAAGTCCCGCTGTAACATGGGCTTCAAGTAAGAGTTAATATGACCATGCTGGTAGTGACACATTCGTGAAATAAGATGCTCCACAAATTCAACCTGATCTGATTCAGACCACTGGTCGAAATATTTAATACACAAGTCTTTTTCCTTTTCGTAGTTGCCTTCGGAGGGCCGTTTCCTGGACACGATCACAGATGACGTTCCATTGCTTATCTGTTTAAAAAATAAACATAAGAAATAATCAGTACGTTGATGAACATTGCGGTCATGTAAAATCCACATCTGGAACATGAAAACACTTTTTCTGACATACATAAACAATCATTCGATGGTATTTATTGAGGGTTTACTGTATGCACAGTACTGTACTAATGCTTGGAAGAGTATATATATATATATATATATATATATATAATCAGTCGATGGTATTTATTGAGGGTTTACTGTATGCACAGTACTGTACTAATGCTTGGAAGAGTATAGTAGCACAGAGTTGGCAGGCATTTTTCCTGCCCACCAGGAACTAACAGTCTAGAGGATCTTATGAACTCACTTAAACTGGTTGGTATTCTGCTGTATCAGTTAAGTGTTTACTATGTGCCAGGCAGTGGACTAAGCGCTGACGTGGTTGCAGGCAAATAATGCAAATCATACAAATCATAGTCCCTACCCCACATGGGGCTCACAGTCTTAATCCCCATTTTACGGATCAAGTAACTGAGGCCCAGAAAAGTGAAGTGACTTGCCCATGGTCACACAGCAGACACGTGGAAGAGCCGGGATTAGAACCCAGGTCCTTCCGACTCCCAAGCCCATGCTCTATCCACTAGGCACTAGACTGCTTCTCTGGTAAAAAAAAGTCTACACCGGAAAACTAATGTACTTTTACAAGAGAGGAATGTCAATTAAATAACTTCACCATAAACCAAAGCACTTCCTCATTTTGATACAGTAGCCAAGCAACAAGCACGCAGAGGAGTGGGGCGAGGAGACTTCCCGCCCCTGATTCCCGGGCAGGAAGACTGTGCCGAGGACAGTGGGGTTGATATTTGGGCTTATCCCAGCCCCTGAGAACCGTTTCTGCGGGGCCCAAACCATTTTGAACTGTTCCTTCAGACTGCAGCACAGTCCCCTGAGGCTGGCAAACGGGTGGGGGAAGAGAGAATGAATCAGAGAAAGGCCATGGCAAGGCCAAGCTCCTCTCCAGCCTCTTAAGTGTGTGTGTGCGGCGTGGGGGAATTAATGGATAGGCAGGCATATTCCCACATCCTGCAAAAAGAATGAAAAATGCACTCATGAGGTTTTACTCAGGATGGTTGGTTGCCATTATAACCCAGAACCGGGGTGCAGAAGGAATGGAAAAAGGAGGGGCGGGGGGAGAGGGAGGAAGAAGCAGGAAGGGGGCAGGGGGGAGAGGAGAGAAGAGAAGAGGAGGGATCATCATCATCAATCGTATTTATTGAGCGCTTACTGTGCGCAGAGCACTGTACTAAGCGCTTGGGAAGTACAAATTGGCAACACATAGAGACAGTCCCTACCCAACAGTGGGCTCACAGTCTAAAAGGGGGAGACAGAGAACAAAACCAAACAGAGGAGTGAGAAAAGGGGAAAGGGGACGGAGGTATGAAGTGGGGCTGAAGGAAGAGGAAGGAAATGGTGCACGCAGCATTGGCACTTCTCTTCCTTCTCCACTGCCGCTCACAGGTCACTTCAGACACTGAGGCTGGGGGCACGGTCCCCTTAAGGGCTGAAAAGCCACACTTTGTTTTTAGGGCGTCTGTTGAGTGCTTAATATATGCCAGACACCCTACTACGCCCTGGGGTAGATAAACGCTGATCGGATGGGACACAGTTCATGTCCCACATGGAGCTTATGGTCTTAATCCTTATTTTACAGATGAGGAACCCGAAGCACAGAGAAGTGAAGTGATTTGCTCAAGGTCACGGCAGGCAAGTGGTGGAGCCCGGATTAGAACGCAGGTTCTAGTAAAGACCTGCCTAATAATGAGTTCCTCTCTCCTCACCCACCCGAAATTTCCATGGGGAGGAGGCCCCCTCCCACCGTGCCCCAACCCGGGCAGCCCAGGAATCTAATGGGAACTGCTGCAGCGGTGGGCTGGACTACAGAGAATAATAATAATAATAATAATGGTATTTGTTAAGCGCTTACTATGTGCAAAGCACTGTTCTAAGTGCTGAGAAGCAGTGTGGTCTAGTGGATAGAGCACGGGCTTGGGAGTTCGAAGGCCATGGGCCCTAATCCTGGCTCTGCCACTTGTCTGCTGCCATGTGGCAGGTCACTTCAATCAATCAATCATCTTTATTGAGCGCTGTGTGCAGAGCACTGTACTAAGCGCTTGGGAAGGACAAGGTGGCAACATATATAGACAGTCCCTACCCAACAGTGGGTTCACTTCTCTGGGCCTCAGTCCCTCATGTGGAAAGCGGGGATGGAGACCGTGATCACCATGTGGGACAGGGACTGTGTCCAACCCAACTGGCTTGCATCCACCCCAGTGCTTAGCACAGTGCCTAGCACATAGTAGGCGCTTAGCAAATACCATAATTATTATTTTTATTATTACCGGCCAGTGCTGGCTCCCGAGTCACCCTTGGCAGAGATAAGGCAGGTAGGGCAGGCCTCCGGGCAGGAGGCCAGAGCGAGGTGCAGGAGAGCCCCTTGGCATTCTCCATATCCATGCTCCTGGGGGCAGGCCACATGCTGCTCCTCTGCCCACATCCAATGCCCATGGCGAGGAGCCCTGCCCTCCTCCAGGGTCCCAGGGGGCAAACCACCGCTTTCCCCTGCCTGCTCTGCCACCTGCGCTGGCTGCAAGGTAGCCGGCCTGCACCCCGATCCCCGTGGGCACCGGGTAGGGGGACGCTTGCGCCTATGGGCGCCGGGGCAGGAGAGAAGAGCAGCCCCAGCTCGCCCTGCAACTCAGTGACGAAAATGGGAATCCCATAGGTCGCCAAGCAGCTTGGCTGGAGAAGCAGCTCGGCTCAGGGGAAAGAGCCCGGGCTTTGGAGTCAGAGGTCATGGGTTCAAATCCCGGCTCTGCCAACTGTCAGCTGCTTGACTTGACTGTATATATATATATGTATATATATATATATATATATATATATACATATGTTTGTACATATTTATTACTCTATTTATTTCACTTGTACATGTCTATTCTATTTATTTTATTTTGTTACTGGTTTTGTTCTCTGTCTCCCCCTTTTAGACTGTGAGCCCACTGTTGGGTAGGGACTGTCTCTCTATGTTGCCAACTTGGACTTCCCAAACGCTTAGTACAGTGCTCTGCACATAGTAAGCGCTCAATAAATACGATTGATGATGATGATGATGATGATGTTGGGTAGGGACTGTCTCTATACGTTGCCAACTTGGACTTCCCAAGCGCTTAGTACACTGCTCTGCACACAGCAAGCGCTCAATAAATACGACTGATTGGTTGACTTTGGGCAAGTCACGTCACTTCTCTGTGCCTCTGTTACCTCATCTGTAAAATGGAGATGAAGACTGTGAGCCCCCCGTGGGACAACCTGATCACCTTGTAACCTCCCCAGTGATTAGAACGGTGCTTGGCACATAGTAAGTGCTTAATAAATGCTATTATTATTATTATTATTATTATTATTATTATTATAAATGAAGAAGCAGAGTCGCCATCGAGCAGCACCTGTCTTCCTGGCCACAGTTGAACTCTAACTGAGATCCCCTGAAGGATGGGCCTAGATTGGTCTCTGGTCAAAGCGGATCCACGGCCTGCCTTAGTACAAGCCCAAATTGTCCAGTTGGCACTAGAACCTCACTAATTTCTTGAGGGCAAGCCTTCAGATATCATACGGCAAGATGAAATTCAACTGGGACATCCTAAACCAGTGAGGATCTAGGCCCTGGCTCAGATGACCACGCTTAACAGGAGGGAGAGGGGGAGGGAGAACAGGACTAATGGAAAATGGACTAAAAACGCTTATATTAATAAAGCGAGGTACCGATATCTACCTTTTCGATTGCAATTTGCACTCTACAAAATAGATGGACCTCCTGCAACAAAGCGAACAACGGAATGGGTTTCCTTAGGTGGTGGAAGCAGCCATGGGGGGATCTGGTTTTTTGTCTTGCTTCTTTAATACCGAGAGATATAAAAAAAGGATTGTGTGGACCACAAAATAAATCACAGTAATAGTGTTTATTAAGCACCCCTTGGGTACAATGCCCATACTAAACATTTGGGAAATTTAAAGCAAAGAAGAGACTCCTTCCCAGCCCACAAGGAACTTACACACCAATGGGGGAAGGGAGACATAAAAAGGGTTATAAATAGATTAGTCAAAATAAATTGAATGTACAACTGAATGCACATACATACAAAAGTGCTCAAAGATGGATATAAATAACCTATTTACTTGCATAATTGCCTCCAACACACAATGCAAGCCACCCCGCCCCGCCCCATCTGATTTTCAGGGAGGAAATAAAAGATTATTTTTGTACACAGTAATAGAGGCCCACACTGGGGAAGAAAGGGGAAGGATTAGACTATGCTTATAGGCTCTGGCCACAGGAGTTTTTTTCAATGAGCCTTGCAAATTCTAGGAAGAAAAGCCACCCCCCACCAATTCATTGAGTGCCGCAGTTGGGAGACTCAAGGCCTTCTTACCTTCCTCTTCCTTCTCCCCAAATAACTGTGGTATTTATTAATTGTTTACGGTGTGCCAGGCTCTGTACTATGCCCCAAGATAGACTGACATAATCAGGCCGGACACATGGGGACCACAGTCTGAGAAAACATTCCCAATTTTGAGATGAAGAAACTGAGGCACAGAGACGTTCAATGGCCTGCCCAAGATCACCCAGCAGGTATGGGGTGGAGCTGGAATCAGAATCCAGGGCCTCTGGCTTCCAAGACCGTGCCCTTTCCACCAGGCCATGCTGCTTCTCTGCTTTCCTCTTATTTTTTCTCCTCCTCCCCCTTGTTGCTTGACTGAATTTCCTACATAACAGCCCCTCCTCTGCTTTTGGGTTTCAAAAATTATGCCAAAAATGGCGCAACTGGGCAGTAAACACAGTAAATTCTTAACCGCTCAGATTGGCTGATGGAGAGATACGATTTATTTATTTTATTTATTTTTCTATTATTACTCTATTTTATTTTGTTAATATGTTTTGTTCTCTGTCTCCCCCTTCTAGACTGTGAGCCCACTGCTGGGTAGGGACCGTCTCTAGATGTTGCCAACTTGTACTTCCCAAGTGCTTAGCACAGTGCTCTGCACACAGTAAGCGCTCAATAAATACGAATGACTGAATGATTTGGGGACGGTGAAAACTCATTGTGGGGCCGCTTTTTGGAGGAGATGGGATTTGGGGAGGGATTCGCGTTTGGGGAGGGATTTGCACTTGGGGGGTGTTGCGGTCAGTTGAATTTGGACAGGGGAGGAGTTTCAAGCTGGGAAATAATGTGAAGGGGAGGGATGGAGGCTGGTGGTTAGCTGCAAAGGAGGGGAAATAAAGAGTTCGGGAATAGCAGGCAACGAGGGCATGTAGGTGTGATGGAGCGAACTGGTGGAGAGCCTTGAAGCCAACTGTGAGGAGCTTTGTTTTAAGAGGAGGGGCGCGGGACGGCAGTGGATACTTAAGGAAGACAATCTGTACGGCGGCCGCGAAACGGATCGGAGGTGGGACAGGCTGCCCACTGGGAAGCCGGCAGGGAGGCTGATACCGCAGTCTAGCCATGATATGACTGGAACAGGATGGGAGCGGTTTGGGTGGAGAGGAAGGGGTGGATCAGGGAGGTGCTGAATGTGTCTACCAACTCTGCTATGCTGTACTCTCCCAAGCACTTAATCATTAATTCATTCATTCAATCGCATTTATTGAGCGCTTACTGTGTGCAGAGCACTGGACTAAGAGCTTGGGAAGCACAAGTCGGCAACGTATAGAGACGGTTCCTACCCAACAACGGGCTCGGGGGAAGCACTCAAAAAATAACCAGTGACTGGCTGATTGATGGGAAGAACTGTCGGGACACGGCAGAAGGCCGAAGAGGCGAGTTGACAGACAACGAGGAGTCAAAGAGGAGCAGAAGCAGGATGGCTCTGTGGACAGAGCACGGGCCTGGGACTCGGATGGACCTGGGTTCTAATTCCAGTTCTGCCACTTGCCTGTTGCGCAACCTTGGGCAATCCCTTAACTTCTCTGTGACTCGGTTACCTCAGCTGTAAAATGGGGATTAAGACCGTGAGCCCCACGTGGGACTTCGTACAGTGCCTGGCATATAGCAGGCACTCCAGTGGCTACCAGTCAACCTACGCAACAAGCAAAAACTCCTCACCCTGGGCTTCAAGGCTGTCCATCACCTCTCCCCCTCCTACCTCAGCTCCCTTCTCTCCTTCTCCAGCCCAGCCCGCACCCTCCGCTCCTCTGCCGCTAATCCCCTCACTGTGCCTCGTTCTCGCCTGTCCCGCCGTCGACCCCCGGCCCACGTCCTCCCCCTGGCCTGGAATGCCCTCCCTCCGCACATCCGCCAAGCTAGCTCTCTTTCTCCCTTCAAAGCCCTACTGAGAGCTCACCTCCTCCAGGAGGCCTTCCCACACTGAGCCCCCTCCTCCCCCTCCCCATCCCCCCCGCCCTACCTCCTTCCCCTCCCCACAGCACCTGTATATATGTTTTTACAGATTTATTACTCTATTTTACTCGTACACATTTACTATCCTATTTATTTTGTCAATGATGTGCATCTAGCTTTACTTCTATTTATTCTGATGACTTGACACCTGACCACATGTTCTGTTTTGTGGTCCGTTGTTGGGTAGCGACCGTCTCTATATGTTGCCAGATTGTACTTCCCAAGCGCTCTGCACACAGTAAAGTGCTCAATAAATACGACTGAATGAATGAATGAATAAACAGAGGTGCTGTCGACAGAGATGGAAAAATCAGGAGGAGCTATGGGTATGAGGGAAGGGGAGTTTCATACATATTGGAGTTGGAGGTGCCCTTGGACATCAGATCCTGGAAGGAGGAGAAGATGTAGATTGCCAGCCACGTGAGTGGTCACGATGGATCGATTTTTGGAGTGGTCCGGCACGGGGAAGGAAGCTGAGGCAAATTGAGCAGGTGAGCCCACGCTAACAGGATGTTAGGCGGAAGAGGAGCCGGCACACAAATCCGAGGAGGATTTACCTATCTTTTTATTTATATTAATGTCTGTCTCCCCCTTTAGACTGTGAGCTCACTGTGGGCAGGAATGTGTCTTCTGGTTGTTATACTGTATTCTACCGAGCACTTAGTACAGTGCTTTACACACGGTAAGCGCTCAACAAATACGACTGCATGAATAAATGAAAGGAGGAGATAGGAGGCGGAGAACTCCGGTAGTACAACATCAGGAAAACCGAGGCCTGACCGGTTCAGAGTGGAGGAGATGGTCTACCGTGTCGAAAGCAGCTGGGAGTTTGAGGAGGATTAGGGTGGGGGCATAATCCTTCGGGCTTGGCTAGAAAGAGGCCATTGGTGACCTTAGAAAGCGCAGCCTCAGCAGAGCAAACGGGTGGAAAACCTTACTGCAGTGGGTCCAGAAGAGAGCTGGGGGTTGAGGATACGAAGGCAGTGGGCCCAACGAAAAACTGGAAAGTATTCCGATTCTTTGTCATCTAGCGCTCACGATGACACCGGTTTGCTGAAAGGGAGGGCGAGGTATTGTAAAAGTGCAAAGCAAGCTCATAATATTCTAGAATTAGAGCAGCAGCACAGCCTGGGAGTCGGAAGGACCTGGGTTCTAATCCCGGCTCCTCAACTTGTTTGCTGTGCGGGCTTGGGCAAATCACTTCACTGCCTCGGTTCCCCCATAAAGCTCCTGTAAAATGGCGATTAAGGCTGTGAATCCCACGTGAGTCGTGGGCCGAGTGCAATTTGATTACCTTGTATCTACCCCAGCATTCAGTACAGTGCCTGGCACATAGTAAGTGCTTAAATACAATTATTATTATTATTGTTATTGCTATTATATTGACTGAAACAATGGTCTCATCATTTTAATTTTTATATATAAGAGATATGTAATATATATAAGAGAAGCAGCGTGGCTCAGTGGAAAGAGCCCGGGCTTGGGAGCCAGAGGTCGTGGGTTCTAATCCCAGCTCCGCCGCTTGTCAGCTTTGTAACTTTGGCAAGTCACTTCACTTCTCTGGGCCTCAGTTACCTCATCTGTAAAATGGGGATTAAGACTGTGAGCCCCACGTGGGACAACCTGATCACCTTGTATCCCCCCCAGCCCTCAGAACAGTGCTTGGCACATAGTAAGCACTTAACAAATGCCATCATCATCATCATTATTATTATTCTAAACTAAAGTGCAGCAAAAAGCTTAGTACCAATGGCAGCAAAATACTAAATCCACCCCTGTGTTACACCTTAGGTGAACTGCTTCCGTGTTGGACTACTCTGTCATTTTCAGTTTTAAATCCTGCTGTCCCAGACAGGATTTAAAAAAGCTTAGTACCAATGGCAGCAAAATACAAAATCCACCCTTGTGTTACACCTTAGGTGAACTGCTTCTGTGCTGGACTACTCTGTCATTTTCAGCTTTAAATCCTGCTCTCCCAGACAAGATTTAAAAAAGCTTAGTACCAATGGCAGCAAAATACTAAATCCTCCCCTGTGTTACAACTTAGGTGAACTGCTTCTGTGTTGGACTACTCTGTCATTTTCAGTTTTAAATCCTGCTCTCCCAGACAGGATTTAAAAAAGCTTAGTACCAATGGCAGCAAAATACTAAATCCACCCCTGTGTTACACCTTAGGTGAACTGCTTCCGTGTTGGACTACTCTTGTCATCATCATCATCATCAACATCAATCGTATTTATTGAGCGCTTACTATGTGCAGAGCACTTGGGAAGTACAAATTGGCAACATATAGAGACAGTCCCTGCCCAACAGTGGGCTCACAGTCTAAAAGGGGGAGACAGAGAACAAAACCAAACATACTAACAAAATAAAATAAATAGAATAGATATGTACAAGCAAAATAAATAAATAAATAAATAGGGTAAAAAATAAATAGAGTAATAAATAAATAAATAGAGTAATAAATAAATAGAGTAATAAATAAACAGAGTTGTCATTTTCAGTTTTAAATCCTGCTCTCCCAGACAGTATTCTGAACCACTGACAGCCCGCCCGGACTAACATCTTTTGGAGAGAAAGTGCTGGCTATTTAAAGTGCATCCTCCTTTAGGATTAACAATGGGGGTCCAAGACCCAGTATTTTAAGAGAGTCCACGCAGGGGGCTGAATGTACTAAAAGCACAATGCCAAGGAGCAGGGGAATCCGTGGTGCAGCATGTTCAGCCACCCCAAGCAGGAAGCACGGAGATGGGCTCGCCCCGGCCGCCTGAAATGTCTTTTGGCTTCATCCCGATTCCAGACCGGATCATCCCTTGGGAGACCCATTTCCCCGCCCCGCTTCCAGCAAGAGCAAACTTCTGGGATTTTTACCAAACCCTTCCGGGGCCTTTAGGATGTCTTACAAAAGAGGAGCTCGCCGTTCTAAATTAATTAGAGAGGTTGCAACATAAAAAATCTGAATAAGTGGAGCAAAATAATAATAATTATGATGGCGTTTGTTAAGCGCTTACTATGTGCGAAGCACTGTTCTAAACGCTGGGGTGGATACAAGGTGATCAGCTTGTCCCACGTGGGGCTCACAGTCTTAATCCCCATTTTACAGATGAGGTCACTGAGGCACACAGAAGTTAATGCCTCTTTATGAGGCATTATTTTAAGTCCAATGCAAGACAGAGGTGTTTTACCAGATGAAGTGCCTATTTACATGGCTACTTTTCACATTTCTAACTGAGCTTATTAATAATAAAAGGATGGTGGAACTTGGTTGTATTCCTTTTCTCCTGTGCTTCTTTACCACGTGGCTGACGACGAATAGCAAAGATAATCATCATCATCATCAATCGTATTTATTGAGTGCTTACTGTGTGCAGAGCACTGTACTAAGCGCTTGGGAAGTACAAGTTGGCAACATATAGAGACAGTCCCTACCCAACAGTGGGCTCACAGTCTAAATAATAATGATGGTATTTGTTAAGAGCTTACTATATGCTAAGCACTGCTCTAAGAGCTGGAGGGATACAAGGTGATCAGGTTGTCCCACGTGGGGCTCACAGTCTTAATCCTCATTTCACAGATGAGGTAACTGAGGCACAGAGAAGCTTGCCCAAGGTCACACAGCTGACAAGTGGAGTAGCAGGATTCAAACCCATGACCTCTGACTTCCAAGCCTGTGCTCTTTCCACTGAGCCACGCTGCTTCCTCTCAAAAGGTTAGCTAGCTGACATTTCGGCCCATTCTTCGCCCATCAAAGAGAGGTCAAAAGCCCTAACTGAGAAAAATGACCCGTCTCCCTCCCATAAATTCCCTCTTCTCCTATCCTTAATCCTCTGTCTTCATTTCTCCCTCTCCATTTAAAGACAACCATCAAAAAAATGTTTCATCTTTCTTCTCCCCCAACTCTTAGCAGATCCTGTTTGGCATGAGTGCACTGAAACAAGACTAGCTCGAGTAGGGGAACAGGGTCTCAAGAGTACAGCCCGGGAGAACTCTTTTATTTGCCACCCCGCCACCCCTCCCCTTGAAGCATCCAGACAGTCTATCCATCCTATGGGTACTAAATAAATATGTACAGACTCACAAAAAGGGGAATGCTGTGACTACATAGGCACAGTAAACAGCGATACACGCATTCTTGGAATCCTGGAAAGCATTACGGCCTTGTTAAAACTGTCGCAGGCCAGCAGATTTTTGAATTTATCTGTAAGGTTGTTAAGGAATTTTACCACGATGCCTTTGGCCTGTAATTAACCCTTTGGCACGATACGTACTATTGGTTCTCCCCTGACATCTGTGTCCCAAACTTTGTCCTCTTCCTGACTTTCCCATCTCTGTTGACGGCATTACCATTCTTCCCGTCTCACAAGCCCGCAACCTTGGTGTCATCCTCGACTCCGCTCTCTCATTCACCCCTCACATCCAAGCCGTCACCAAAACCTGCCGGTCTCAGCTCCGCAACACTGCCAAGATCCGCCCTTTCCTCTCCATCCAAACTGCTACCCTGCTCAATCAAGCTCTCATCCTATCCCGTCTGGACTACTGCACCAGCCTTCTCTCTGATCTCCCATCCTCGTGTCTCTCTCCACTTCAATCCATACTTCATGCTGCTGCCCGGATTATCTTTGTCCAGAAACGCTCTGGGCATGTTACTCCCCTCCTCAAAAACCTCCGATGGCTACCGATCAATCTGCGCATCAGGCAGAAATTCCTCACCCTGTGCTTCAAGGCTGTCCATCACCTCGCCCCCTCCTACCTCACCTCCCTTCTCTCCTTCTACTGCCCAGCCCGCACCCTCCGCTCCTCCGCCGCTAATCTCCTCACCGTACCTCGCTCTCGCCTGTCCCGCCGTCGACCCCCGGCCCACGTCATCCCCCGGGCCTGGAAGGCCCTCCCTCTGCCCATCCGCCAAGCTGGCTCTCTTCCTCCCTTCAAGGCCCTGCTGAGAGCTCACCTCCTCCAGGAGGCCTTCCCACACTGAGCCCCTTCCTTCCTCTCCCCCTCGTCCCCCTCTCCATCCCCCCCGTCTTACCTCCTTCCCTTCCCCACAGCACCCGTATATATGTATATATGGTTGTACATATTTATTGCTCTATTTATTTATTTATTTATTTATTTTACTTGTACATATCTATTCTATTTATTTTATTTTGTTAGTATGTTTGGTTTTGTTCTCTGTCTCCCCCTTTTAGACTGTGAGCCCACTGTTGGGTAGGGACTGTCTCTATATGTTGCCAATTTGTACTTCCCAAGCGCTTAGTACAGTGCTCTGCACATAGTAAGCGCTCAATAAATATGATTGATGGTGATGATGATGATGATTCCTCTGATTTATTTCAGAAACAACCTACGGCTGACGATTCACACCCTCCCGCCTCCATCCTTTCCCGCCCTTCTGTTATGCGGCAGTTTATTAATCCACACCACTGGCATGCTGTAGGAAAAGTGGCCTGATTCACCTGTGCTGCCCCTTGTCCCTCCAGAGCCTAAAGACATGAACCCAGAATGAATCCCAGGAAATAATCACCCAGACCCAGGCCGTGAGAGATAGCAGCAGGAGAGCTAACTCCTCTCTGATTGACTCTGGCTCCAAAAGAGGACCGTCCCCACCCCACTTAGGCCCATCCCTCAAAAACCCCAGCCTACTCCTTAGAGCAAATGAGACATTCGACCTGGACGGTCCCTTAGAACAGCAGCTAACTCTGCTTCATTACACACTTGGAGCCTTCTCTGGCCTCTCCTGAGCCAAATGGAGAAGCCGAGAAATTTTCCCAAGACATAACCAAGTAGCCTAAGGAAGGAAAGGGGCTTTGACCTCTCCTGCTGCTCTCCTTCAATCTGCGTCTGAATCTCTGATTGTGTACAAGCTTCCAGTCACGGGGAAAATCCTGGTCTCCGAGCAACACTACTGCACGCATTGGGACCCAGATTGGGTAAGTCCCTGTTACTCAAGAGCTCTCTCTGTTTTGGAAGCTGGTTCTTCTACAGAACTACTGTAGTAGTGGCTTTCTTCATCTTCTGTTCTGTCCAGAACCCACAGTACTTTTTTACTGAGCAAGCGGACTCCATTTGCCTTTAACCCTGTCATTTTTAATGGGTGAAAAGCAGGGCTTGGTAAGCATGTGCTCAAAAATAAGGTTTGGTTATTACCTCAGCGTACTGAATTGGCCAAGTAAGGCAGCCCAGAACCACGCATAAGGGGCTTCCCCCACTTGGTGAGCATTACAGAAAGTCGGAAAGGTACTGGCCTTCGCTACCTTCCTTCCAGTCATTTCTACCGAAGCCTGATTAATCAATCAGTGGTATCTTTGAGCACTTACTGTGCGCAGAGCACTGTACTAAGCGCTTGGGAGAGTACACTACAACAGAGTTGGGAGACACGCATTTTCTTGCCCCGCTCTGGAAGTGACCTCTTCTGAATCTCAAGATAAACGCTCACAACCCTGTGACAAGGCCGGGGGAGGAGGGGGCACAAGTATTTCCTACATCAATTAAACTTCTTCCCAAAGTCAGTGGTGGTCATTGAGCTTAATTCGAGAGGGAATTACTACAAATTTGTGGGCAGGTGAATTAACTGTTAATACCCCCACGGAGCCGCAAGGCTCACAGATCTCAGTTATTACAGATATCTCAATCAACAATTTTGCCATGCTTAGATGCATCATTGGCAGAGGGTTAGAGACAGCGTTGCTGTTTATCCTCCCTCAGGAGAAAGGTCAGGCCGCTTACTACATATTCTCTCAGATATATTTTCTTTCTTTCTCTCTCTCTCTCACTCACACAATACCAGGCAACCTGTACGCATACACTCACGCACGCTCAGAAAACCGGGCAGCCTGCACCCACCTGCCAGAGTGTATTTTTCTTTGGGGACTCATCTTCATTCTGATCCTCCATAACTGAAGTGTTCTAAGAGGGGGAGGAAAAAAAAAAAAGTTATTTGAATTACGCTCAGATTTTTGGTTTCCGGTTAACAATTCGTCTCTAGCATGGCTTTACGTTAAGAACTTCCTCTATCCGGGCGTCTGAATCTTCTGAGCTTCTGTGGGTTCATCACTGACTTCGGTTCAGTATTCCTCTCAGAGGAGACGGATGGCTCTTGGCCTCACGGTTAAGATCCTCTGGCTCAGAAGTTCTTGTGAAAGGGCAGCATGGATCTCTGGAGCAGCTGAACCAGAACCGTGCCCCAATCACTCCCTGTGGCTCCGGTCTGGCCGCTGAGGAAATCTGGGCTGTTTTTGCAAGTGCCCAATTCCTCCCTCTCATTCCTGTCCGGGCTGGGGGCTTTAAGATCACCCCGGGTTACGCATTTTGTCAACTAACCTGAACGAGGCGTGGTCCCGAAAGGAATCTGTAAAGCCCAGCCATAATCGATACCTCCGGATAGCGCCTACGTTCAATTTGCGGCCGACGGTTAGTTGCCAGGCTACTCAAGGATCAGACATACCTTCTATATAGCATTTAAGTTTTATAGGCCAACAGAGTCTACTGGAATGTTCTGCCTCATGCTACTGTCGTTCTTCCCAGGGCTCAGTAGAATAGATTTTTGTTGACAAGGAAATTCTTGCTCTTGCAATCACAAGAGCTAGGCCTCCACACCCTACACCCATGGAAGGAATTGCCCACAAACCAGATCTGCTGACTGACGTGATTAAAATACTTCCTACGAGATGTGGTGTTCCCGCACTGGATGTCTGCATGGGCTGAGTCTGCATCCTGGGGTGAACAGTGCAAATGTTCACAAACCTTTTTGTGGTTTCTCAGCCCAGGGTTGGGCTGGGGAGGGAAGGGGGAGAGCCAGTACATCCTATAGCCAGCACTGAAGTGCCCGGGGGTCCCGCCTTAAGCCCCACATCTTTCCCAAAGGTGAAACCGGGAAAAGGCTCAAGTCAGGCAAGACTGGGTCATAGATGCACTACACCAAACTGTGAGGGTCTCTCAAGGTTCAGTTCTCTGGGTCCCTTTCTATTCTCCAGCTACACCCACTCCCTTAGGGAACTCTTTCACTCCCGTGGCTTCAACTCCCACCTCTATGCGGATGATACCCAAGTCTACATCTCCATCCCTAATTTCTCTCCCTCTCTAGTCCAGCATTTCCTCTTGCCTTCGAGACATCTCTACTTGCAAGTCTTCCCATCACCTCAACACATCCAAAGCAGAACTCCTTATCTTCCCACCCAAACCCTATTCTCCCCGCTACTTTCCCATCACTGGAGAAGCAGCGTGGCTCAGTGGAAAGAGCCCGGGCTTTGGAGTCAGAGGTCATGGGTTCAAATCCCGGTTCCACCACTTAGCTGTGTGACTTTGGCCAAATCACTTCACTTCTCTGGAGCTCAGTTACCTCATCTGTAAAATGGGGATGAATACTGTGAAGCCCCCCGTGGGACAACCTGATCACCTTGTAACCTCCCTAGCGCTTAGAACAGTGCTTTGCACATAGTAAGCGCTTAATAAATGCTATCATTATTATTATTATTATTAGACAGCACCGCCATCTGTCCCGTCTCATAAGCCTGTAACCTTGGCGCATCCTCGACTCCTCTCTCTCATTCTGATTCTCATTAAACTCAAGTGTTCAAAGTGTCCTGTCGGTCCCACCTTCACATTCATTCATTCATTAATTCATTCATTCATTCAATCGTATTTATTGAGCGCTTACTGAGTGCACAGCACTGTACGAAGCGCTTGGGAAGTACAAGTTGGCAACATATAGAGACGGTCCCTACCCAACAGTGGGCTCACAGTCTAGAAGGGGGAGACAGAGAACAAAGCAAAACATAGTAACAAAATTCATTCATTCATTCAATCGTATTTATTGAGCGCTTACTGAGTGCAGAGCACTGTACTAAGCGCTTGGGAAGTACAAGTTGGCAACATATAGAGACGGTCCCTACCCAACAGTGGGCTCAGTCTAGAAGGGGGAGACAGAGAACAAAGCAAAACATAGTAACAAAATCCATTCATTCAATCGTATTTATTCAATCAATCATATTTATTGAGCGCTTACTGTGTGCAGAGCACTGTACTAAGCGCTTGGGAAGTACAAGTTGGCAACATATAGAGACAGTCCCTACCCAACAGTGGGCTCACATCCTCACTAAAATCCGCCCTTTCCTCTCCATCCAAACTGCTACCATGTTAATACAATCACTCATCCTACCCCGCCTGGATTACTGCAACGGCCTCCTTGCTGACCTCCCAGTCTCCTGCCTCTCCTCACTCCAGTCAATACTTCACTCTGCTGCCCAGATCATTTTTCTACAACAACGTTCAGGGCATGTCTTCCCACTCCTCGAAAACCTCCAGGGGTTGCCCATCTACCTCTGCGTCAAACAAAAACTCCTCACCATTGGCTTTAAAGCACTCAGTCACCTTGCTCCCTCCTACTGATCTTGCTACTCTCCTACTACAACCCAGCCCACTCACTTCGCTCCCCCAAAATGGTTACGGTTTAAGGAGGGAGAACGATTTTTCAATCCCCATTTGGCAGATGAGGGAACTGAGGCACAGGAAAGTTTAGTGACTTGCCCAAAGTCACAAAAGAGACGAGTGGTGGAGACAGGATGAGGACCAAGATCCTCTGACTCCTGGGCCAATGCTCTTTCTCTACATGTGGCACAGTGGTGTGTATATTTTGCCTTAGAAGGTGAACCACGAAGGAGCAGCGAGATTGTGCCGTCTATACTTTCTGTACAATGCCTAGCAGACCACATTTGAGCTTAACGAGCATTTATTAATAAGGACGGCCATCATTAGTTGTCTGCTCAGCAGCAAATGCTAGCCAATAAGACTGGATTTCCAGGAGAGCAAAGTGAGAAGCTGTACGGTTTTTCCCATTTCTGACGTTTGTATGTAACAGTAGTAGTAATGATAAAAATAACAACAAGGTGGTACTTGTTAAGTGCTTATGTGCCGAATACTGTACTGAGCATTGCGGTAGATACAAAGCAATCACGTCGAACGCAGTTCTTGTCCCACATGGGGCTTACGGTCTAGTGGTAGTAATAGCATTTATTAAACACTTACTGTATAGGGAGCCTTGTACTACGCATTGGGAAAGAATACAGAGGTGGGAACCAGATCCGGTCCCGGCCACCAAGGGACTCACGATCTAAGAATAGACAGCCTAGGGAGAAGGGACTGGCAACAGACACACAAGGAAAGACGGAGCAATAAAACCCTAAAGCAAGAGACAAGGACCAATGCACAAAATAAAAACAGACAAACTTGAGTTTTACTGGAAAACACAATAGCTCACGCAACTGAAATACCAACTCGACTGGGTTTATGATTGGCGTGCCAATTTGATTGAAGCGGTGGAAACACACAAAACGTCAGGTCCCGTGCCAATATTACCAATACCATATGCCTTTCTGCATTTATTACATGCCGGCATTCCACTATTTCAATAGTCAGGGCTTAGACCACTCAAAAACCTTGCTCTCAAAAGGAATTTCTCAGCTTGTTAGGCTTGAAACACTAGATCCCAACATGAAAGCTTCATTGAATAGAACAGCCTTGACTTCTTTTGACAAGGTGACTGCTGCCACATCTAAATTATTTGCATGCTTAAACAGAGTTCTGGGGGGCTATTGGGGTGTGGAAGTGGTGGTGGCAGGGAGGAAATGTCCAGAATAACTAGAATGTAGGCACTTGTCATATATTTCCCCAGATTTGGAGATCTTCCAATGCCAATTTTTCCATCGCCACTGATCTGCAGGAGGCCAAGTGACCGTTGCATGACTATCAAAGGATACGTGAGATGAGAGACATTGAGACCTGGGACAGCAATGACCAGATCACAGCCTGGACCTTCAGAAAGGGGGCTGTTCTCTCTGGTTTTGATTTTTTTTTTTGGTTCTTTTTTTTTAAAATGGTATTTGTTAAGCACTTATCATGGGTCAGGCACTGTATTAAGCGCTGGGATACATACAAGCTAATCAGCTAACACGACACAAGCTACTCAGATTGGACACAGTTCACGTCCCACAGTCTTAATCCCCATTTTCCAGATGAGGCAACTGAGGCCCCACGAAGTGAAGTGACTTGCCAGAGGTCACACAGCAAGTAAGTGGCAGAATCAGGATTAGAGGAGCCCAGGTTTTCTAGCTCTCAGGCTCATGCTTTATTTATTCCTCCTATCATATTTATTGAGCGCTTACTGTGTGCAGAGCACTGTACTAAGCGCTTGCTTTAACCATTAGACCACCATGCTTTCCAGTCTCCTCCCCTGTTCTCTCTCCCTCCCTCCAGGCTCGCGCCTCCTTCTGCTTTCAGGACATCACCTGGATGTCCTACCGGCACCTAAAACTCAACGTGTCCAAGACTGAGCTCCTTATCTTCCCTCCCAAACCCTGTCTTCTCCCTGACTTTCCCGTCACTGCGGACGGCACTACCATCCTTCCCGTCTCACAAGCCCGCAACCTTTGGTGTCATCCTGGACTCCACTCTCTCGTTCACCCCACATATACAATCCGTCACCAAAACCTGCCAGCCTCACCTTCACAACATCGCCAAGATCCGCCCTTCTCTCTCCATCCAAACTGCTACCACGTTAGTACAATCACTCATCCTACCCTGACTGGATTACTGCATCAGCCTCCTCTCTGATCTCCCATCCTCCTATCTCTCCCCACTTCGGTCTATACTTCATTCTGCTGCTTGGATTATCTTTGTACGGAAATGCTCAGGGCATGTCAAAACCCTTCTTCAAAAATCTCCAGTGGTTGCCTATCAACCTTCGAATCAAGCAAAAGCTCCTCACTTTCGGCTTCAAGGCTGTCCATCATCTCGTCCCCTCCTACCTCACCTTCCTTCTGTCCTTCTCCAGCCCAGCCTGCATCCTCTGCTCCTCTGCCGCCACTAACCTCCTCACAGGGCCTCATTCTCACCTGTCCACCGTCGGGCCTTGTTCTCACCTGTCCCACCGTTGACCCCCGGTCCACGTCCTACCTCTGGCCCGGAATGCCCTCCCTCTGCACATCTGCCAAACTAGCTCTCTTCCTCCATTCAAAGCCCTACTGAAAGCTCGCCTCCTCCAGAAGACCTTCCCAGACTAAGCCCCCCTTTTCCTCTGCTCCCCCTCCCCATCGCCCCAACTCACTCCCTTTGCTCTACCCCTCCCCGCCTGCCCCACAGCACTTTATATGAACATATTTAGAATGATAATTTTATTTATTTTTATTAATGATGTGTATATATCTATAGTTCTATTTATTTATAATGACACTACTGATGCCTGTTTACTTGTTTTGATGTCTGTCTCCCCACTTCTAGACTATGAGCCCATTGTGGACAGGGACTGTCTCTGAATTGTACTTCCCAAGCACTTAGTACAGTGCTCTGCACACAGTAAGAGCTCAATAAATATGACTGAATGAATAAATGCTTCTGCGTGAAGTACACCTTCAGTCTTCACAATCGTCTCAACCTTTCATTCCCATTTCCCAATTCCTTCTCCTGCGATTTGGTTACGGGTTCTTTTCGCAACAAGGGGGAAGTTCCTGGAAATTTCTGGCCTGGGGCTTCTCAACTGGTTCCAGCATTTGACTTCTGGGCATTCTGAGAGGCAAGCCATTTAACCGGTTATATTTTATCGACTAAACAGGCTTTCATCAGGATCAGAGACCCGGAGATCGGCCTTCAGAACTGAATGAAAAGTAACAAACGACCCAACCCCGCGGCAAGATCTTCATCGAATCCCCAAGCTAGAAGGATCCTTGAGAGTCCATCTGGCCCACCCTCCTGATAAGTACCAAACCCAGCGGGGAACAGGTGAGAGAGGGGGTGAGATGGCCTAGACGGAAGAGCATGGGCCCACGAGTCAGAAAAGTCAAGCTGATGATGATGATGGCATTTATTTAAGCGCTTACTATGTGCAAAGCTCTAAGCCCCAGCACTATCCCCAGCCTGCCATGTGGCCATGGGCAAAAATACCTCTCCATGCATGGGCCTCAGATTCCCCATCTCTACAATGGGAATCAATCAATCAATCAATCAATCAATCGTATTTATTGAGCGCTTACTGTGTGCAGAACACTGTACTAAGCGCTTGGGAAGTACAAGTTGGCAACACATAGAGACAGTCCCTACCCAACAGTGGGCTCACAGTCTAGAAGGGGGAGACAGAGAACAAAACCAAACATATTAACAAAATAAAGTAAATAGAATAGATATGTACAAGTAAAATAGAGTAATAAATATGTGCAAACATATATACATATATACAGGTGCTGTGGGGAAGGGAAGGAGGTAAGACGGGGGGATGGAGAGGGGGACGAGGGGGAGAGGAACAGGGTACTTGCTCTCCCTACCTCTGAAGAGAAGCAGCACGGCTTAGTGGCTAGACCACGGGCCTGGGAGCCAGAAGGATTTGCGTTCTAATCCCAGCTCTGCCGCTCATCTGCTGTGTGACCTCAGGCAAGTCACTTAGCTTCTCTGGGCCTCAGTCACCTCATCTGCAAAATGGGGGTGAAGAGTGTGAGTCCCATATGGGACAGGGACTATGTCCAACCTGACTAATTTACATCTTACCCCAGCGCTCAGAACAGTGTTTGGTGCATAGTAAGTGCTTAAAAAGTACCATAATTATTATCATGATGTCACAAGCCCCAAGTGAGCCAGACCTGAATTCAATCTATCTCGGGTCTACCACGGCACTTGGCACGGTGTAAACCCCATCATTATTATTTAAGATCTCTAGAGATGGCGATTCGACAACCTCCCTTGGTCATCCATTCCAACGCTTATTTCCCCAATGGTCAAGAAGTTCTTCCCCATTTTTAATGGAAACCTCCTCTGACTTAATTGAGGACTTGTTCTTTTTGTACAATGTTCGGTGGACACAGCCAATCATCAGTATCCTCCCCATTAAAAGCCCTCGTGTGCCTGGACTGTAATTAAGTCACCCTTTGCCCTCTTCTCTAAATTAAAGAACCACAAATCCTTTCATCTTCCCCTCATAAAGACTCCTCCTGCTCAGTACAGATTAAATAATAATAGGAATCCAGTCACTACAGAAACTAAACTAGGGCAATAAATACAGTAAGCGGGGTAAAAAATGACTTGTTTTTCATAGAAATGTAAACTTCACATGGACAAAATTATTAGAAGAGGTGACACCAAGGCAATTAGCAAATCCTACTCTGAACCCAAGCAATTGTCATGGATCTAGAACTGTGAACCTCCACACCTCGCCCTACCCCATCACCCTAAATCCCCACATTTATCAATTTGAAGGCTCCATTTCATAATGGTTCTCGTCGTCATTATGAAATCCTGAAGTGGGAGTGAAGCTTTTCATTAATGTTTCCATCCCACCTCCCTACCCTCGAGAAGGTGAAGGAACATATTGGAGTCTCTAAGGCATTATCCATGATTCTTTACGCCATCCCAGAACACCCATACTCTGACCTCCACCTTGCTGATCAACCAAAGGGATGAGGGGGTGAAAAAGAGCAAGGGACAAGAGGGAAGTAAAGTTATCTGACAGCCTCCCTCTATCCCCATTTCAAATCCCTTTCCCTTCTACCCCACCCATGTGGCCGAATTTGCCATGATACCCTACAGCCCTCAAATACTATGAAAGAGAGGCAGGGTGGGGTGTGTGCATGTAGAGAAGCAGTGTGGCTCAGTGGAAAGAGCCCGGGCTTGGGAGTCAGAGATCATGGGTTCACATCCCAGCTCTGCCGCTTGTCAGCTGTGTGGCTTTGGGCAACTGTGCCTCAGTTACCTCATCTGTAAAACGGGGATTAAGATTGTGAGCCCCACATGGGACAACCTGATCACTCTGTATCCTCCCCAGCACTTAGAACAGCGCTTTGCACATAGTAAGTGCTTAACAAATACCAAAATAATAATAATAATTATTATTCTTATTATTACAAGAGAGAGAGAAAGAGAAAGACACCGGAGATGACATTCGCTCACACCTCTGAAACGTAAACCAATGCTGAGGACACTCAGAGTTGCTGGGTTTCCGGGGGAGAGCAATCAATCAATCAATCAATCGTATTTATTGAGCGCTTACTGTGTGCAGAGCACTGTACTAAGTGCTTGGTAAGTACAATTTGGCAACATATAGAGACAGTCCCTACCCAACAGTGGGCTCACAGTCTAAAAGCAGTCCGTCTACTCCTCCCAGCAAACTACCCATAAGTGTCAGCCACTCATGTCTGCCACACCAACTGAGCATGCATGTACACGTTTTTCTATACATAGCATACATCTATGAACTTGTACTTCCCAAGCGCTTAGTGCAGTGCTCTGCACATAGTAAGCGCTCAATAAATACGATTGAATGAATGAATGAATGAATGAATGAATAGCAGAAGCTGTTCCCATCAAACTCTCTGGGTGGCTCAGAGACGGTTTCTAAGCAGCGGATGGTAGGCAGATGGGGTCGTCATAGGAGCAGGAGAGAAGCAGCGAGGCCGAATGGAAAGATCACAGACCTGGGGTCAGAGGACCCAGGTTTGAAGCCCAGCTCTCCTGCTTGCCTGCTATGTGACCTTGGGTAAGTCACTTAGCTTCTCTGGGCCTCAGTTTCCTCGTGTGCAAAATGGGGAGCACGCCCTGAGCCTCCTATGGGACAGGGGCTGTCAGATTTGATTATCCCAGCACTTAGTACAGAGTACGGGTTTTAACACATACGATTATTCATTATATTAGGAGAGGGAAAAGGAGAAGGAAGAGGAGGTGGAAAGAGGAGGGAGGTGGAAAGGCAGGAGGCTACAGTCTGAGGGCTTGTGGTCATCAGACAGTTGAGGGCGAGAGAATCCTGCTATAAAGGAAGCAGGGCTAGGGTCCTTGGAAGAAGCAAAGGCACCGTGAGTGAGATGGAAAGAAGTTGGGATGGAGTACACTTGGGCCCGGAGAGGATATTTCTCAACTATAAAACTCCCATACAAATACCTTACAGTAACACACTATGAGTTTTATAGCTCTTACGACCTTGCCAGAGAAATATTCCTAGAGTGAGATTGGCCAGGTGCGGCTGGGGGGGGAGAGAGACAGATAAGGAGAGGCATCTTTTTTTTTTAAACAGTATTTTCTAGAGTGTTTACTGTATGTTAGGCACTATACTAAGCACCGAGGTAGATACAAGCTGATCAGACTGGACACAGTCTATGTCCCACATGGAGCTCACAGTCCTGATCTCCATCTTACAGAGGAGGTAACTGAGGCCCAGAGAAGTTAAATGACTTGCCCAAGGTCACACAGCACACAAGTGGCAGAGCTGGGATTAGAAGCCAGTCCAGGCCTGTGCTCTATCCAATAACAATAATGATAATAATAATAATAATGGCATTTATTAAGCACTTACTATGTGCAAGGCATTTTTCTAAGTGTTGGGGAGGGTACAAGGTGATAAGGTTGTCCCACGTGGGGCTCACAGTCTTAATCTCCATTTTCCAGATGAGGGAAATGAGGCACAGAGAAGTCAAGCGACTTGCCCAAAGTCACACAGCTGATAATTGGCGGGGCAGGGATTTGAACCCATGACCTCTGACTCCAAAGCGCGTACTCTTTTCCACTGAGCCACATCATATCCTAAATGAAGCGCTTTTTTGACAGGGGAAAGGCATGCTCTCTCTGAAGCTTTCTCTCTGGGCAGCCAATCGTTTTAACCAATTCCAACAACCGATAATGAAAATCTGTGTTAACACTAGCATAATCTTCTATGGAAAGGGTCACTTTCCAGTTTGTGAGCGAGCCCTGAAGTCAGCCTCTCTACAGTCAGGGAGGGGAGGCAGTAGGGAGAAAGTTTCTCTTCTTGGCCCTTCTCTTTTTGAGAGGCCACCATCGGCCGGCCAAGAGAAGAGAAAAAGGGGCAAGTGGGCCGAGGAGAGGGTCTGCCGCTCTTTCCTTGGCTTCTGTTTCTCCCCTTTCCTTCCCCAGAGCAGCATAAGCCTGTCTGCTCCTTCCTTCTGCCCTGCTTGTTACCGCTTAAAGCCACATCCTGGATTGGGGCAGAAGCAAAGAGAAGCAGAAAGTGAAAATAGGAGCCAAAATTTTATTTGGGCCATAGGCCACCTAGCTTGTTCGGGGAAAGAGAATCAAAAATAAAATGAAAATTGGACTAGAACATTATCCGAACCAAGGCCATTCTGAATGATTTTTAGCATCTGGGGAGCTGAACAAAAACTGGGGGTGTACCTGAGATAAAAAAGCAATTTTGTTCATTGCCCTGAAGATCTGTTTTCTAGCGTGTTCAATGTTCAAGACCAAAGAGGTAAAATTTCCAGCATCAACCATGAGGAATGATTCGGAGATTTACACAGGAATAATAGAAGATACGTGGCATGACACAAAGGCTGCAAATGGCTACAAGCATGGTAGGGCCGGCTAGCGGTCATGAGTTCGGATCAAGACAAACAAAATGCATTCATTCATTCATTTGTATTTATTGAGTGCTTACTGTGTGCAGAGCACTGTACTAAGCGCTTGGGAAGTACAAGTTGGCAACATGTATCTCCACAGATTCAGCAATCTGAAGAAGCAAGTCAATTTTAGAGCCCAGGCCTAGAGGCCGGAGTATTTATTTTACTTGTACATATTTATTCTATTTATTTTATTTTGTTAATATGTTTTGTTTTGTTGTCTGTCTCCCCCTTCTAGACTGTGAGCCCGCTGTTGGGGAGGGATCGTCTCTATATGTTGCCAACTTGTACTTCCCAAGCGCTTAGTACAGTGCTCTGCACACAGTAAGCGCTCAATAAATTCGGTTGAGTGAATGAATTCTCCAGTCCTAGAGTAAATTTGTACTTCCTAAGCGCTTAGTACAGTGCTCTGCACAGTAAGCGCTCAATAAATGATTGAATGAATGAATGAATAAATGAATGAAGTATTCGAACATATGAAATCGTATGTTATGAAATAGTATCTGTTGAGCATTTACTACGTGCCGGACACCGTACTAAGCACTAGGGAATTTACAAGCTAATCAGGTTGGACACAATCCATGTCCCACATGGGACTAACAGTCTTAATCCCCATTCTACAGATGAGGAAACTGAGGCACAAAGAAGTTAACTGACTTGCCCAGAGCCACAGAGTAAGAAAGTGGCAATGCACAAAGTCTATCCCTAAAACTTTAAGCGCTTACTATGTTCAAAGCACTGTTCTAAGAGCTGGGGGAATACAAGGTGATCAGGTTGTCCCATGTGGGGCTCACAGTCTTAATCCCCATTTTACAGGTGGGGTAACTGAGGCTCAGAGAAGTTAAGTGACTTGCCCAATGTGATACAGCAGACATGTCTGTACATATTTCTGTTTGTACATATTTATTACTCTATTTATTTATTTTACTTGTACATATCTATTCTATTTATTTTATTTTGTTAGTATGTTTGGTTTTGTTCTCTGTCTCCCCCTTTTAGACTGTGAGCCCACTGTTGGGTGGGGACTGTCTCTGTATGTTGCCAATTTGTACTTCCCAAGCGCTTAGTACAGTGCTATGCACATAGCACAAGGCCCTGCTGAGGGCTCACCTCCTCCAGGAGGCCTTCCCAGACTGAGCCCCTTCTTTCCTCTCCTCCTCGTCCCCCTCTCCATCCCCCCGTCTTACCTCCTTCCCTTCCCCACAGCACCTGTATATATGTATATATGGTTGTACATATTTATTACTCTATTTATGTATTTATTTATTTATTTTGCTTGTACATTTCTATCCTACTTATTTTATTTTGTTGGTATGTTTGGTTCTGTTCTCTGTCTCCCCCTTTTAGACTGTGAGCCCACTGTTGGGTAGGGACTGTCTCTATGTGATGCCAATTTGTACTTCCCAAGCGCTTAGTACAGTGCTCTGCACATAGTAAGCGCTCAATAAATACGATTGATTGATTGATTGATTGACTGATTGATTGATTGATTGCTCAATAAATACAATTGATGATGATGATGTGGCGGAGCTGGGACTCGAACCCATGACCTCTGACTCCAAAGCCCGGGCTCTTTCCACTGAGCCA
Organism: Tachyglossus aculeatus; assembly: GCF_015852505.1. NCBI lineage: Eukaryota > Metazoa > Chordata > Mammalia > Monotremata > Tachyglossidae > Tachyglossus > Tachyglossus aculeatus. The sequence continues at coordinate 21,755,028 of NC_052101.1, read as the reverse complement.
CGCTGCTTCTCTAAGGTGACTTTCTGAAATGGCTATAGGCTTCAGCACCTCTCGGGGTCACACCTGGAGAGTTTCCAGTACTTTATCAGTCTTGGTTACGGGAGGGAGAGTCCAGCAGAGGCCTAAGCATCCCATTCCTGGCTTGGGAAGCGGCTAGCAAGTGGAAGGCCATCTGCTACAAGTCAAAACTCACCTCTGCTGGGCAGCAGCAGCACGGGAGAGAGTCGAGGGAGGAGACTAGAGTTTACTGCGTGGAAGGAGGCAGTGGTAAACCACTTCCAGATTTTTACCAAGAAAACTCTATGGATCCACTACCGGAACGATTGCAGATGGAGAGCGGGGCGTTCGGGGAGAGATTCATTCATTCAATCGTATTTATTGAGCGCTTACTGTGTGCAGAGCACTGTACTAAGCACTTGGGAAGTACAAGTTGGCAACATAGAGAGACGGTCCCTACCCAACAACGGGCTCACAGTCTAGAAGGGGGAGACAGACAAGAAGACAAAACATGTGGACAGGTGTCAAGTCATCAGAATCAATGGAAATAAATCTAGATGCACATCGTTAATAAACAGAATAGTAAATATGTACCAGTAAAATAGAGTAATAAATCTTTACAAACATATATACAGGTGCTGTGGGGAGGGGAAGGAGGTAGGGCGGGGGGGAGGGGGAGAGGAAAAAGGGGGCTCAGTCTGGAAAGGCCTACTCTGGGAGACATGTGTCCCGTGGTGTTGCTATGGGTCGGAAATGACTCGAAGGCATAAGACAAGATAGGCTTTAGGCTCCAGGACAACTGGAAATTCTCCCGTAACGCAAAAGGCGTCATCCAAAGGAGAAGCGGGAGGAAAGCTGACCAGCCACAATTTACTACTTGAAGAGGCGAGGGGAAACCCACTCCAATGCCCGCTGCTTGGAGTCTGCCTGACACTGGTGGTAGGAAACAAGGCAAAAACGCTCTACCACAGATCTGCCAAGAAAGAAGAACTTGCTAACGGACAAAATGAGTCGGGAAATTCTGGGTCCCTACATCCCCAAATGTGATTTATGAGGAATCCCGGGGGTCAGACTGCCTCTCTGGACCCCTTGAAGCTGCCTGCTGTTCTGGACGTAGGAGGGAACCGCCGCAACGAGAGTCCAGGCTGGATTGGAGAGGATGGTTTGTGTTCACCTTTCTCTTCCCTTCATTTCCGCCCCGGGCCTCCCTCCAGCCCATACAAAAAGGACTTAAACCACCTCCAGGATCATCACCGATAGTTCAGCCCATGTGGGGCAGGGGCTAGATATATTATTCTGCCTCAGATCAATCAATCCATGGTACTTCGGGAGCATTGGATGCTTGGAGATGTACGATACCCTGTCCGTAACAGCTTACGGTCTAAAGGATGCTCACAGCTGAGGCCTGGCACCCCAACAAGTAGAGCCAGCTCACCTGGGCAGGCTCAACTACATAGCCAGAGTTTTGCAGGTAGAAAGGAAACAACCATTAGGCTGGCAAACCCAGAAATGTACATGTTTCTCTCCCAATCGTACCCACCTATGGGCACCAATCCTTTCAACTGCCCGGGTTTTGACTTCCCTGCATCCATCTGTACCACTTGTATTAAGCAGGCTTCATGAACAAAAAAGATTAAGTAGAGCAAACCTACCCCAAAGCCACCAAAAGGGCACACTCCAACGGACTAGATGAACAAGGAGCCCTCCTAAGCCTCAGATGGGAAGGAGGGAAGGAGGGAGGGAGAGAGAGGGGAAGAGAGAGAGGGAGATGTGTGTTGCGGGGGAAGGGGAGGAGGAAAGGAGAGACAGCACAGAAGTCATTAATACTGGCAGGGTCCCATAGGAAGGCAGCCATGCCACTGGACAGGGCTGGAAGGGTGAGGGGGAAGAAGAAGAGCAGATTAAAAAAGGCAGTCTTCTAGCTGAAAAAGACGGAGCCCTCTTTTTATCTCCTCCCTACTTGACACAGGAGGGCACAGAGGCCTACGGAGCAAAGCCCAACAATGAATTCTTTCCGAGCAAGCCGGCTCCTCTCCAGGGAGGCGTTCCCTGCGGGTTTTGCAAGAGTGAATCCCGAGGCTGTCCGGAAGCAGCTACCACAGTGATCCTCTGGCAGGCCCCTTTAAATATATGATCACTTCGACAGCCAACATTTAATGCACTTCAGGAAGCCTGAGAAGCCAGAGAAAATTTGGTCAGATTAATAAGCAGGAAGGGGTGGGGGGAGTAAGGAGAAGACACAAGTCCCTATTTGATGAGACCATACTTTCCTTTCCATTCTTGGTGCCTGGGCAACAGTACAGTCCCCTAATCATGGGCAGGCACTCTATAAACATCCTCGGTAATAGCTTTTGATTTGTTAATCACAAAGTACATCCTACTCCCTCCCACCCCATCCCCATAAAACGAGGCTGATGGGGAAAACTGAACTGGAAAAGCGATGGCTTAAAACAGGCCTAGGGATAGCGAGCAGCCAACAGAACATTCGGTCAACCACTCCCAAACCTGTTCCTGCCAACCCACAGTGGAAGTCGTTCATTCCAGGTGAAGCTCTCACTCCTAGTGCCCGATCCCTTTCCCAGCTTGCTGCCAGGGAAGAGAGAGGAGTCGGGGAAAGGGTCACAACCCTCCCTGTGCCATTTTCCAAACTGATCTTGCTCCAGGAGCCAAGAGGAGCTTTGGGCCTCTTTGCCCCTATGCCGGTGGGGAGTTGCGAACTGAAAACAAGCTCCTACCTCTGCCCTCAGTTATAATGTCGGGACAGTGTGGTTGAAAGGAGGAGGGAAGGTGTAAGATTTCCCCCCTTTGACATTTACAGCAGTGGGACCGCTCAAATTTTTTTAACTGGGCACTGTGTCACGGTCTTCGGACACCGCTTTTCATACCGAACTACAGCCAGCACTAGGTTCTGAAATATAAGATTGTGTTTTTTAATCCATAGCCTTTGCTTTCTCCTACTTCACAGAATTAAATCCTGAGTCCAGCCCATGTTCCAAGTCTGCCTGGATTTCTATAACTTCCTCCTCACATGCCTCCCAATCTCACACTAAGAAGCGGCGTGGCTTAGTGGCCAGAGCACGGGCTTGGGAGTCAGAGGTCGTGGGTTCTAATCTCAGCTGGGTGACTCTGGGAAAGTCGCTTCACTTCTCTTTGCCTCAGTTACCTCATCTGTAAAATGGGGATTAAGACTGTGAGCTCATGTGGGACAACCTGATTACCTTGTATCCCCAGCACTTACAACAGTGGTTGGCACATAGTAAGCACTTAACAAATACCATCTTTATTATTATTATTAATATTATTTAAACAGTGGAAAAACTGCCACAGCCATCTTTCTTACCCCTTAACCCTTTCATTCATTCAATCAATCATATTTACTGAGCGCTTCCTGTGTGCACAGCATTGTACTAAGCGCTTGGGAAGTACAAGTTGTACAACTCTTTCATCCTCAAGACTCACCCACTCCCATTCCTCCACTGAGGGTGTTTCCTACAGGCCTTGCTCTTTTTCACTCTCCTACAATGTATCCAGCCCCCTCCCTTCTCCAAGAAAATCGACCGCTTTAGTAGCCAGAAGGGAAAGCAGGAACTGGTCCCCCATTCCAATCTGACACTGCGGCCCTAGGATGTTTTGGGCCTTCGCGGCTCTTAATTTTTCAGCGGTTCTTAATTTTTGCCACCTGGCAGGAAGGTCCAAAAGAAGGCATAGCATCTCTACTTCCTCACCGGGCTCTCCATGCTGACAGGAGAGCGTTTTTAAATCTCCCCCCGCTGCCCTAAATTTTCATCTTCAGTGGCAACGCCTGGCTTCCCAAACCTTGATTACCTCTGAAACAGCAGAAATGCGGGTGGTAGTGGAAGGCTGAGATGTAGGATCAGGGGGCCCGGGTGGGAGGACAGGAAGGGGTCTCTTCAAGCAATTTTGGGGCTCACTGGCTGCACCCCAACTGCCCTCACTTACACTCTTCCAACTGAATTTCCGTGCAGGCCTCCAGGACATTTAAAAAGCACCAGGATCCACATTCTATCCTGACTTCCTCTTTCAGGGTACGTAAAGTAAGAGCTCACTGCGCATACCCTCTGGCCTGTTTTTTAAAAACCCTTCCGAAAGGCTTGGGAAGCCAGGAGATGGGAAAAACTGGCTGAAAGTTGGGTCCCAGGGGCCGTGAAGCCACTTGTGAGGCAGAGCCATACCAATTCCAATGTCCACTATTCTATTTATAGAATCTTTTACATCTCAGGCAGCATATAAGTAACTATCTCAGTGGTTGGATTTCCATTCATTTTACCTCTGCTGTCGGTCCAGTGGATACAGCGATGCTCTGGGAATCAGGATACCTGGGTTCTAGGCCCAACTCTACCAGGAGCCAGCTAACGTGGGCTAAGACTGCAATGCACTTTGCCCGCTCGTCAACCGATCCATCAATGGTATTTATCGAGCGCTTACTGCCCACCTATTCACTCTTTACACTCCATGTCCCAGAGGGAAAACCAAGTGGCGGGATGAGAGAGTGTGTGGGTGGAGCCATTAGTGCTAGAATCGACGTCTCTGCTCAGATTCTCAGTCCTGAGACCCCAAGAGTGAGACTTAAAAGTCGTCTCTGAAGGGAGACGCCCATCCACTTCATTTCATTACACAGGTACTCTAAACATCGCTGTTTTTTTTTTATAATCTAGTTCTCCAAATCAAGCCAACACTAAACCACGTGGGGAAGAGGATTAAGTAAATGGACAAAATTGGGCAGGCACCTGCCTAAATAACTGAAGAAAATTAGATATGGCTCTCAGAACTTCATTACCTGGATAAGATAAGCCTTGGACACCAGGTCATTTGAATAACTGACTTTCTTGCTGTAAGACTTTTTTCCCCCCCAGGAAACTGCACGCCTTTGAAAGGCAGGGAATGTTCTCGTTCAATCTGCTTTGTTTAGTATCAAGCCAAGTGCCAGGACACATCATCATCATCATCATCACCATCAGAGGTGTTTTACTGAGTGTCTGCTGTGTGCAGAGCATGGTTCTAAGCACTTGGGAAAGTACAATACCAGAGTTGGTAGGCATGTTCCCTGCCCGCGGTGTGCTTAGGTTAAAGGGGGAGACATGTCGGTCGCTTAGACTGTTAGACGATGGTGAAAAACCTGCCTGGAACTGGAGCTGTTCTAGTTTGTGAACTGGCATTCCTGCTCAGTCTCATTTTGGCAGCCTCACCTCCACGGCCAATTTCAGCTGTCCCCTGACCCTCAGATAATTCCCGGGCAGATAATGCCATTTTCCTTGGGAACAGCCCGCCCCAACCCAAAACAGAAAATGCTGTAGATGGCAAGTCAGGAACTCAAAGATGGAAGTCCAAGCAGTAACCCCACGTACCAAAGAGTGAGCCCCTGAAAGAGCTCTTGGGAGCCTGCCTCCCTACGCTGTCACTTCAGACCGGAATCGACGGCTCAGTGGAGAAGAGCCCGGGCTTTGGAGTCAGAGGTCATGGGTTCAAACCCCGGCTCCGCCAACTGTCAGCTGTGTGACTTTGGGCAAGTCACTTCACTTCTCTGGGCCTCAGTTACCTCATCTGTAAAATGGGGATTGAGACTGTGAGCCCCACGTGGTACAACCTGATCACCTTGTAACCTCCCCAGCGCTTAGAACAGTGCTTTGCACATAGTAAGCGCTTAATAAATGCCATCATTATTATTATTATAAAGGGGCCCCGACTCCGGCCTAGCAGCTGCGGCTTTGCTCCACTCGGTCTGCTCTAGGTGAGACCTTTGGTTCCGTGTCACCTGATTCACTGGCGCATATATCATCATCATCATCATCAATCGGATTTATTGAGCGCTTACTATGTGCAGAGCACTGTACTAAGCGCTTGGGAAGTACAAATTGGAAACCGTTTTCCTCCCATTGCTCAGACACTTTACCAGTCAGACTTTGATCACTCCCCTTGCCCTGTTCCTGCCCTCGCTTTCCTTCTCCACCCCCCATCCAACAGTGGCCTGGGCACCGGCCACTGGAGTAAGGCAGGAGAGCTTTCCAGGACTCTCTGTGCGTCTGCATGTCTGAAAGGGAACCACTTTCTATCTCTCTATTCTTTTAACTGGCTGCCTCCAGGCGAGGTCAAAAATAAACTGGTTTTTGTTTGCTTTCTGAGGTTTCAGTCTGTAGAGATTGGGAGGCGGGGTTGCAGGTATCATTACTGCTGTATGGAATTCTCCCTTACCTCACAGGGATGGTATGAGGAACACTGACCCACTCCTAACACTTTGAACTCTCTGGAAGAAAGATCCTCCACAAAATATTTTTTTTTAACCTCCAGCTGTGAGACTGGGGGATGGGCATGACTTTTTTCCAAAAGACACTGACCCAGAAACCAGAGTGCGAAGCCTCAAACAGTTGGTCGGTACAAGCGGCAGAGGCAGGATTGCTTTCTTTTTTTAAATAAACCCACGCCTCCTCCATCCACATACCATTCCCTAGCCTAAGAGATGTGCTTTCCTGTTGTTGCCCGTTTACATTTCATGAGCAGCAACTGCATTTTTCATTTCTCTCACCAAAGAGGTGGTGAAATTTGTTCTGGTACATACTGATGGGGCTTTTTGATTTGGGTTTTTTTTTTAATATACTACTGTAATTGTACTACATTACGTGAATTACCCCCATTATCCCTCTGATTATTCAGGATGAGCCAATTAAAGATCTCCACTGGCAAAACCTCTCGTCAATCCAATGATACAGTCTCAACGATCCCCCTGAAAGAATCCACCACTTTTCCAAGTGAAAATGTACATTTCTCACATTTGCTAATAGTGGCTGTCCGGGCCACACTGAAAACTTCAAAAGAGCTGAATAAACAGTGGGAAAACAAGAGAGTAAGAGCCGAGAATACCTCCAGCTACAAGGGGCCAGTTCTTGCAGTCATGACCTTAGTAGAGCCTCAGCGGGTCAGGTTTGCTCTACATCAGCATCTGGCAGGACACCCCTAAGAAATATATGAAGCATTCATTACCTGGGTTGGTCTTTTTGTCTTCTGGCCTGGCTCTACACATCATCTACTGAAATGACTTTCTCAAGTAACTGTTTCCCCCCTTGACGGACTTAAAAATGGCTCGTTTTAGCTTGGTCTACCCAAGGTGGAAGTAAATCGCTAGCCGGAAATTCCTTTCACAGACGCATGCAAATCATTCACTGGTGCAGAAGGAAATACAAATGACTGGCACCTCCAAGTTGGAGTGACGTCCCCAGGCTTACCATTCTGCACCTCTACGGACGGCCGCAAATGGTACGCTCTGGTAAGACGTACGGTTAGCGACTTCCTGAGATCCAGGGCCCGGTTTCATACGGCTTTTGGGTTTTCTCTACCGACGGGGACCCGGAGACGGAAGAGCAGCAGGCGCAGCTGCAGTGCGAACAGCCTTTCTGCTCAGGCAGGGTTTGGTAGTCTTCTTGTTTCCCTCCTGAAACTCCCCTGTGGCTCCAGCATTACATAGAGGCGGCTTCGGCAGTGGATGGAGCTTCCCAATGGGTTGGGAACAGCTGGCTGCTGAAGCGTTTGCCGATAAAAGGACTCTTTCATTTCCTCCACCCTCTCGATCCCTCTACCCTCCCTACCCTTCGCTTTCACAGAAGAGAACGGAGGGACAGAATTTCCCAGTTGCAAATTAAAAGGCCGCTTTTGCTAGCGGATGATTCGCAACCGATCTCTTCGTCCACGACCATGGTCGCTGGAGTGATGCAGGTCTGCCCCTGAGAGCCGGTAAGACTGTCTGGCCCTTCCATCATCAATCATCATCAATCGCATTTATTGAGCGCTTACTGTGTGCAGAGCACTGTACTAAGCGCTTGGGAAGTACAAATTGGCAACATATAGAGACAGTCCCTACCCAACAGTGGGCTCACAGTCTAAAACAGGGAGACAGAGATGGCTTCCAGGATGGCTGCCTGCTCAGGACTTAAGCACTTTCGTAGGAACGGTATGACGGTGATCACAAGGCGCCCAGGCTTATTTTTCTGCTTCCTCAAACCCACCACAGTACACTCACCGGGTTGGGGAGACTGATCTGCTCCATATTTCACTCCTGAAGCATTATGAACCTCTGGAGGTGATCCAACAGAGTTAACAGGAGAGCCCCGAAATTCTCTCAGGCCATGGAGAGAGGCATCTTAAAGAGGGCTCAAAAGTGACTGGGGATTTATACTTAATAATGATGATGGTACTTGTTAAGTGCTTACTATGTGCCAAGCACTGTTCTAAGCACTGGAGTAGATACAAGGTAATCGGGTTGTCCCACGTGGTCCTCACTGTCTTCATCCCCATTTTACAGATGAGGTGAATGAGGCTCAGAGAAGTTAAGTGACTTGCTCAAAGTCATACAGCTGACAAGTGGTGGAGCTGGGATTAGAACCCACGACCTCTGACTCCCACGCCTGTGCTCTTTCCGCTAGGCCACCTGCTTCTTCTAATATAAATTGATAAACCCTTCTAATCCTGGCACTCAGCCAAATTTACATCATAACAGGTTAAGACTAGGATTATGGTTGAGGCTACAATTTGCACTCAGCCAAATTTAAATCATCCTAACGGCTGAGCACAGTGAGAGATGTGATCAGCAATCAACTGGGAGGCAAAAAAACCTGAGCATCACCAAAATTCTTTTGAATCAGTCTTTCGCGATCTGCTAAACCTGATGCCCGTTCCCCTGAAGATGTGAGAAGCAGTGTGGCTCAGAGGAAAGAGCCCGGACTTGGGAGTCAGAGGTCATGGGTTTGAAATCCCGGCTCTGCCACATGTCTGCTGTGTGACCCTGGGCAAGTCACTTAACTTCTCTGAGCCTCAGTTACCTCATCTGTAAAATGGGGATTGAGACTGTGAGCCCCATGTGGGACAACCTGATCACCTTGTATCCCCCTCAGCGCTTAGAACAGTGCTTTGCACACAGTAAGAGCTTAACAAATGCCATCATTATTATTATTACGTGCAAACCATACCACTTGGCAGAATCAGCAAGTACTACTAACAACGGGCCCAGAAAAGACCCGAGCCAAAAGGGACCGAAGATACCTTGATAAACCAAATAAAATTTATGCCCTTCGGGATTAGGTGACACTAATACACTACCACACCTCAGACCCCACTGAAGAGGTACAAGATTAATCAATGGTATTTACTGAACACTGTACTAAGCGCTTGCTTGGGAGAGTCCAGAAAAAAAACCCAAAAAACCACAGTTGAGAGTCACATTCCCTACCCAGAACGAGCTTACAGTCTAGAGGGACAGAGCTGAGAGACATGATCCCTGCTATTTAACGACTAGTCTTCTCCGAGCCTGGGCACTTTGACCCTCCTACCCCTTACGCACCGCTTACCTGTCATACCTAATATCAAATACCAAGATCGGATCACAAACAATGAGATCTTGGAATGCAATCGGTCCACTGGTACAAAAGCAATGCTTACTGCAACACAGCTGGCTTAGCAAGACACGGGAGGAGAACGGATGACGGGGAATGGATGACACTCAAGCAGTTGCCGAAAACCGAAAAACCCAGGGAATCCTCCGCAAGGAAGACGGAAGAAATGTTTTAAAATACAGCTTCAAACCACAGCCAGGGACTACTGGGAGGCAACGGAGCAGGAGAGACCGATGTGGTGAGTGACAATCAGGAATAGCTGCGGCTTCAGGAAGACCGCGATACTAAAAGGCGGGATGAAAACCAGGCACGGGGAAGGGTGCGGCAAGGGCAATTTTTGAAGGTGGAAAAGTGAGGCAAGGGCGATTTTTGAACGTATTTTTTCTAAGTGAAGAAGGGGCTGCCGGTCCTTTCAGCCACGTGGGCAGATAAAATCAATCAATCAATCATATTTATTGAGCACTTACTGTGTGCAGGGCACTGTACTAAGCGCTTGGGAAGTACAAGTTGGCAACATATAGAGACAGTCCCTACCCAACACGTCAGTCCCATCATCTTTAGCCCCAGGAGGGCTTCCTAGATCCTAGACACACGTACTGATCTGGAGAAGTATATGAAAACTCAAAGGGGAGGACCACTTTTAAATGTGTGAATTCCCCACTGACGAAACCGGGAATGTTCAGTCGGCCGGGTTGCAACACTTTCCTCCCGAAATATCTATCGATGGAAAGAGCGCTTCTTGTTCTCGCCTTTCCCTGCTCCAGCCTGAGGTTTCTCGTCAAACTCACAGTTCTCGCAGGCTTCTCTTCTCCACAGAGGCAGCCACCAGATTGGCCTCCTTCTCTTTTGCCTGGAGGGCAATGAGATAGGGGTTTTCCTTTCCAGATCTGTGGCTTCATTCCAGGCGGGGTATCACCTGGACTTGAGCCAGCAGACCCAATCTCTCTTCCTTCTGCAGCTGAAGAGGGACATCCCAGCCAACTCTCCCAATCAATCAAACAATCGTTTATTTGCTGAGCGTTGACTGTGTTAAGGGCACTGCACTAATTGCTTGGGAGAGCACAACGCACCAATGTAACAGACCCATTCCCTGTCCACAAGGAGCTTACAGCCTCCCCAATGCCTCGTTCGCAAAAGGCCCCTTCCCCAAGGCCCTGGTCGGGCATTGTACCTGCTCTCTTTCCATGCTACAGGCGACTAGAGTGGGATCAAGGTTTGTGGCCCGGGGCGAGGAAGTGACATTGGTGGGCTGGCAGGGCTCAGGTAAATGTAGCTCGAGCTCTCCGGCCCCTCTCTCCAACCTCTCGGCAACCAAGAGCTGGGGCAGCACTGCCAGCGGCTCCGGGGGAGGCCGACCGGGCTAGCTGGGTGTGGAAGGGGCAACAGGGGGGCAGACCTCGCCCCACCTGCTTCCCCAAGGGTGATAACACCGGCAGGCCCCAGAGCCCCTAAATCCAGCGTGTCCAACTCACGCCTGTGAATGGGCCACTTGGGTCTCTGGGCTTTCCTACTACGCCTCAGTTTTGTTGACATAACTTGGAATCTGTAAATCGAACAAAAGGAAACTGGTGCGCAGAACTACTTCGACTCATTTTGTGCCGACAGATTATTAGTGAGAAGAGTTTCCGTAGGAATAACGACACAGATCTGTAATTCGGGGGGGAAGCCGGAAAGAGATACCGCACTCCCTGACTTCTTCGCTTACTCTCATACACCCACACCTTCGAATTCCCCCTTCATCTCCCTCTCTCCCTCCGCCCCCACCCCCAACCTTCCTATACACACGTAACCTTCCGAATAGCAGGAGAGAACCATGACCCCTTCCTTACCTCTTTCCCAACCTAGCACCTGTCTGGGTCAGTGGTGGACAAGGTTTTGGGCCCCGGGTGTGGTGGACAAGGCACCTTCCCAGAAGATCGGAAATAACACCTGGCAATGGCAATCACAGCCCTTGCGGCCCGGAGCGAGGAGGCAAGGCTAATGGCAGAGGCAGGAGAGAGCGAAGGGTAGCATCTCTTTCCCCGCCTGTTTCTTGGTTGCCTTCTGTCAGAGATACACATGCAAGTTGTCCTTCAAAATCCCAATGGACCACACATTAGACATACCCGACCTAAGCTAAGGAGACCGTGGCCACCAAGGGAGCAAGGCTAAATGGCAGATTGGGGGTTCCTTATTCCCCTCTCCACTCTTCTCTCATTGCTCCAACCTCCTCCCACTCCAACCTCACTACACTCTTCTTCTTCCTCAGTAGAGACCAGTGTGGCTGTTCCTTCTTCTCGATTATCAGCTTCTCCACTTCCACACTCACCCCCATTGGCCACCTGATCAATGTTTCTGCTGCCACCTCATTGCCATCCGCATCAACCTCATAAATAAGGAGTGGATATAATCCACGTGAAATTTGTCAGGGTGACTGACGTTGTGTAATACCCAAATTCCCCCGGTGGATTTCATGGTTGGGCAAAGCCAAAACTTCCTAAAAACACCTGGGCTATTAAAAGCATACCACTATTCGCAAAAACTGATCTCCCCAGCAGAAACCATTCTTTTACCAATGGCCTTAAATTGTTCAATCCCCTCCTCCCTCACTTGGCCGATTTCCTACTACAGCCCAGCCCACACACTTTGCTCCTCTGGCGGCAGTTCGCTCACCGTGACCCAATCTTGCCGCCGACCCATTTCCTACTTCTTCCCTCTGACCTGGAATTCCCTCCACCTCCATACACGACAGACCACCCCCCTCCCCACCTTGAAAGCCTTATTAAAGTCAAATCTGCTCCAAGAGGCCTTGCCCGACTAAGCCCTCATTTCCTACTCCCTCTCTCTTCTGTGTCACATAAGCACTTGGATCTGTAGCCTTTAAAGGACTTGATATTCCCCTCACCTTCATCTCCACAGCACTTATGTATACAGCTGTAATTTATTTTAATGTCTGTCTTCCCTTCTAGACTGTAAGTTCGGTGTGGGTGGGGAATATGACTCCCAACTCTGTTGAACTGTGCTCACCCAAACGCTTGAAAGGAGTGTTCTGCATACATTAAGTGCTCAATAAACACCACTGATTGACAGGTTGAAAGGTCCGCAGAACTCCAAAACCCTACGAGCAGCAATTTTTAAGATGTACTGAAACAAAGCAAAATGACCGTGTGGAGAGAGCATGGGCTCCAACCTCACTACACTCTTCTTCTTCCTCAGTAGAGACCAGTGTGGCTGTTTCTCCTTCTCGATTATCACCTTCTCCTCTTCCACACTCACCCACATTGGCCACCTGATCAATGTTTCTGCTGCCACCTCATTGTCATCTGCATCAACCTCATAAATAAGGAGTGGATATAATCCACGTGAAATTTATCAGGGTGACTCGTGTACTTTTTTCATTATTTTAATTTTTTTTATGGTTTTTGTTAAGCACTTACTATGAGCAAGGCACTCTACTAAGTAACGGGATAGGTACAAGTAGCGCATATGTGGCTCAGTGGAAAGAGTACTTCATTCATTCATACTTCACTCATTCATTCATTCATTCATTCAGTACTTCCCCAGCGCTTAGTACAGTGCTCTGCACAGAGTAAGCGCTCAATAAATACGATTGAATGAATGAATGAATGCAGAGCACTGTTCTAAGCACTTGGGAGAGTCCACTATAAGACAGTTGGTAGGCAACTTGTCTGCTATATGACCTTGGGCAAGTCACTCTCTGGGCCTCAGTTACCTCCTCTGTAAAAGGGGAATAAAGACTGTGAGCCCCATGTGGGACACCGACTGCGTCCAACCTGATTACCTTGTAAAAATAATCATAATGATGATACTATTTGCTAAGCGCTTACTACATGCAAAGCACTGTTCTAAGTGCTGGGGAGGTTACAAGGTGATCAGGTTGTCCCAGCGGGGGCTCACAGTTTTAATCCCCATTTTACAGATGAGGTAACTGAGGCACAGAGAAGTAAAGTGACTTGCCCAAAGTCACGAAGCTGACAGTTGGCAGAGCCTGGACTTGAACCCATGACCTCTGACTCCAAAGCCCGGGCTCTTTCCACTGAGCCACGTACACGCTGCTTGTACCTAACCCGTTACTTAGTAGAGTGCCTTGCTGATAGTAAGCGCTTAACAAAAACCATAAAAAAAAATTAGAATAATGAAAAAAGTACACGAGTGCCTTTCATCCACTCCTCTTGGACTATATTAGTGATAGCTAAACTATGGTATGTGTTTCTTATTAACAGGCATAAAGTTGTATCAAGATTTCCAGTCATCTCGACTTGAGGATTCGTGAACAGTCTCAACTGGGTGCTACCCAAATTTAACCTATCAAGCGATGGGCTTCCAGGAAATTTTCAACCTTGTTATAAACTATACATTGTAAAATGGCATATGAATGACCACTTGCCCATTGACCAGAATATCTTACAAATTACGCTGAGAGTGAGAATTCCTTCGGGGGCGGGAGGCATCACTGCAGATGGCAACTCCCAAACCTGGGAAAGGACTGCTTCCACAGCAGCTCCCTGGTGGTCCGCTGCAGAAAGAGCTTTGAACTCTTACCTGCCCATCAACAAATGGTATTTACTGAGCGCTTACTGTAGGCTACCTTATATTTGCATGATTTTACAGTTTAGTGATAAACGATAAAAAAATTTTTGTCTAATTACAAAATATCTTTTCACATTCTGTTAGTTTGGCTTCAACCTTAAAGCCTTGAACTTACCGTCTCTATATGGTGCCAACTTGTACTTCCCCAGCGCTTAGTACAGTGCTCTGCACACAGTAAGCGCTCAATAAATACGACAATGAATGAATGAATGCAGAGCACTGTTCTAAGCACTTGGGAGACTCCACTATAAGACAGTTGGTAGGCAAGTTCCCTGCCCACAACCAGGGCCAGTCAGCAGGATCAGCCACAGCAGCTGTATATATGTATATATGTTTGTACATATTTATTACTCTATTTATTTATTTATTTTACTTGTACCTATCTATTCTATTTATTTTATTATGTTAGTATGTTTGGTTTTGTTCTCTGTCTCCCCCTTCTAGACTGTGAGCCCACTATTAGGTAGGGACTGTCTCTGTATGTTGCCAGCTTGTACTTCCCAAGCGCTTAGTGCAGTGCTCTGCACATAGTAAGCGCTCAATAAATACGATTGACTGATTGATTGAACAGCGAGGCCTTGGAAAAGGAGGAGGGGATGGGAAAGGTCCTCCTGAGGAAGCAGCTGGTCTACCACTTTTCCTGAACCTTCTCCTCTTACACTGCCATTCATTCATTCATTCATTCACTCACTCATTCATTCAATGAATTCAATGCCACCTACCAGAGACAGAGACACACAAAGACAGAGGCAGAAACAGACAGAGAGAGCGAAGGCAGAGCTCAATTGATGCTTCTACTATTCCTTCCCGACAGAAACCAAACCCTCCCAATCAATCGATCGTGTTTATTGAGCACGTATTGTGTGTAGAGCACTGTACCGAGCACTTGGGAGAGTACAATATAACAGTTGCTGAGAACGTTCCCTGCCCACCACAAGCTTACAGTTTAGAGAAGGAGATGAGAGCTGAGGGAGTGGGAGTGACAACAGCAGGGCTCTGAGCATGTGATGGGAAGGGAAGGGAAGGGAAGGGAAGGGAAGGGAAGGGAAGGGAAGGGAAGGGAAGGGAAGGGAAGGGAAGGGAAGGGAAGGGAAGGGAAGGGAAGGGAAGGGAAGGGAAGGGAAGGGAAGGGAAGGGAAGGGAAGGGATCATGACTTTATCCTACAATTCCCAGCCTAGAGTGTTTTACAATTTGTGGTTTTTCTTTAGGGAAGCAGGACGGCCTAGTGGAAGAAGCACGGGTCCGGGAATCGGACCTTGGGCAAGTCACTTCACTTCTCTAGGCCTCAGCCGTAAATCCTACTTCCTCCTACTTAAGACTGTGAACCCTAGGTGGGATAGGAACTGTGACCAACCTGGTAAACCTGTTTCTCCCCCAGCGCTTAATAATAATAATGATGGTATTTGTTAAGCGCTTACTATGTGCAAAGCACTGTTCTAAGCGCATGACACACAGTAAGCATTTAAAAATTCCACGGGGGGAGAGGAGGAGAGAACTGATGCTTTAACTTAATCAAAGGTTTTGTCCTTTTCTTCTAATTCAACGAATGATACAGGTTTGATAAGATCCCCTACATGATTTAACAGAGAGCTGTGATCCATATGGGGAGGAGGAAAACGTCACTGGATCTGCTTTTATCGAGCTGAGCCCGGTGGTGGCACTTCTGGAGGGGAGGCTCGCCCGCTCTGAGTCACACTGACCGAACCTGCTCGCCTTGAGGTGCTGCTACATGATGAGGTTTTTAACTGTGATTTCAGAACAAGTCTCTAAACCATCATTAACATACACCGACGTTTACATTTAGTGATTAGGTTCATCCGAACGCAAACACAAGCTATCCAAATCCTTCAGTCCAACAAGAACCTACCCGGTGCCTCACGTAAGATTAAGATCATGGAATCCTAAAGAAAAAGCTTAGAAAGAACCTCCTCCACCTACCCTAACAGAGCTCCGTTGAACTGATTTCATCATCTTGGCCTTTTTGGTTGGAAAAAAAGTGTACTAATATCAGATTAGTTATTCACTCACGATACTGGCCTAAGTATAGAAGATGGGTACTAATATCAGATTATTCACTCACGATACTGGCCTAAGTATAGAAGATGGGCTGAATTCAAGTCTCCTGCTTTCATTATTCATAAATCCCAACACATTCCAGTGGGAAAAAACCCACTTTACACATCCACATCTCCCCATCAAGGACCCATAATTTGTTTGTGACTGCATCTCAAACCCCAATCTTCCACTCGACTGCGTGCTCAGGCTGTGCCCAGGGGACTCCACGATGGAAAACAGTCCAGAGATGTGGTCATAGATCAAGTCGGATCAATATTAACCCAGGACACATCCTCAATTATCTACATCCTCCACAGCCACCTCCACTCTATTATCACATTCCCAAGAGGCTACTCCTGGGACCCAGATATTCCTAGGGTCATGGCCCTCACCAACGAGATAGCATTCCGGTAAAAACAGCCTCGGCCCCGGCGGGGAGGGAGAGGAAGCAGCCTGCCAGGGGGCGGGCAGAGGGTGTGGATGGGGAAATGAGGGTGTGGGAACAGGTAATTGGACATTTAGGGACTCTGGGTGTGCCTGTGTGGGTGTCTGCTTGACTGTGGGTGTGTGATTCTGGGTGAAAGATCGAGCGTGTGCATCTGTACTTACGGGTTCCATTACAGGCTGGCCCGATCGACCGATGCCATTTGGTGGCAACGGCAGCAGGGAGGTAACAGCCCCCAAAGGAAAAATCCCCAACTCATCCACCTGTCGGGAAGACGCCCCTCCTCCGCCATGGCCTTGACTTCTACCCCCATGTGGCGTTGAATACTTGACAGATTTATCGATTGCTTATTTGCTGTCGGGCACACGGGTGCATAAATTACATGAAATGGATCGCGACGGCCCCTTAAACACAACTAGCAACCTGAACCTCATCAAACCCCAGGCGCTGAAAGAGGATGGCTGTTACCTGCACTTTTGCATCACTGATTTGCTCCCCTTCATTCACCCCTTCCTCAGCCCCACAGCACTTATGTACATATCTGTAACTTTTTTGTTCAATTGATAGCTGTCTCTCCCATAGACTGTAAACTCGTTGTGGGCAGAAAACGTGTCTACTAACTCTCCCGAGCACTTAGTACGGTGTTCTGCACACAGTAAGCCCTCAATAAACACGACTGATTGATTTATCGTCTAAAATAGCCCGAGTGGCAACAGTGGGGCCGTGATGGGGGAGACGCGGGGAGGCAGAAAGTGGCAGCAAATAGCTTGTGCCCTTTAACTGTTCTGCTAAGACAACAGAGCTCCTGCTTATCCCTTTATGAAGGGTGGTGGCGGCCCCTGGATCTCCCCTGGCCGGGAAAGCGGGGTCTTCAGGGTTCCCCCCTCCCCATCTCTACTGGTGCTAACTGGGGGGCCCCCCAACTAATCTAAGGAGGCTAACCCCGAGGGAGGAGAAAGCGTGCTTTTCTGCATATCACAGCCTTTTCCCTCTCGGCTGCTCCTGGCCTGCATCCCTGGCCCAGATGATTCTCCCCTCCATCCCAAAGCCTCAGGGTTGCTGCCCAGAATGTGGGTTTTTGTTTTTTAGGGTATATAAGTGTTTTTGACGTGCCAGATACTGTACCAAGTAAGTGCTTAACAAATACCATCATAATAATAATTATTATTATTATTACCAAGCTCTGGTGTAGACACAAGCTAATCAGATTGGATACAGTCCATGTCCCACATGGGGCTCGGTCTTAATCCCCATTTTCCAGACACCGAGAAGGCCACACAGCAAACAAGTGGCAGAGCTGGAAGCAGAACGCAGGTCCTCTGACTCCCAAGCCTGTGCTCTTCTCACTAGGATATGCTGCTTCCCATTTCCTGAGCGGACTCAGAATGGAACGAAATTCATGAAGCAAATCAATCAATAATCAATCAATCATATTTACTGAGCGCTTACTGTGTGCACAGCACAGCACTAAGCGCTTGGGAAGTCCAAGTAGGCAACGTATAGAGACAGTCCCTACCCAACATCATCATCATCATCATCAATCGTATTTATTGAGCGCTTACTATGTGCAGAGCACTGTACTAAGCGCTTGGGAAGTCCAAGTTGGCAACATAGAGAGACAGTCCCTACCCAACAGTGGGCTCACAGTCTAGAAGGGGGAGACAGAGAACAAAACCAAACATATTAACAAAATAAAATAAATAGAATAGATATGTATAAGTAAAATAAATAAATAAGTAGAGTAATAAATATGTACAAACATATATACAGGTGCTGTGGGGAAGGGAAGGAGGTAAGACAGAGGGATGGAGAGGGAGGGCAAGGGGGAGAGGAAGGAGGGGGAAGCAAAGGCATGGACTGAGCGCTTACTGTGGGCAGGGCACTGTACTAAGCACTTGGGAGAGGGCATTCATTCAACCAATCAACCGTATTCCAGTGCCTACTGTGCACAAAGCACCACACCTAAGCGCTTGGAAGAGTACACAGAACAGTGCTTTGCACATAGTAAGTGCTTAATAAATGCTATAATTATTATTATTACAATACAACAATAAGCAGACACGTTCCTCACCCACAATGATCTTCGGCCTAGAGGGAGGGAGACGGACATCAACACAAATAAATAAACGATGGATAGGTACGTAAGTACTGTGGGGCTGGGAAGAGGGGGAAGAACCAAGGAGGCAAATCAAAGCTTACAGGTGGGGAACGGGCAGCTGCCCCAATTTGGGAGATGAGGGAGGGCCCAAAGCCTGAGTTTGATTGACTGAGTCAGGCCAGCACCAGGATGAAGCCTTTACAGCTCCCGGCTGGGTCTGGGCAATTTTCCCTAACTTGGGTAGACAAATCCAACGTGAATTTGCCGACTATCCAACTGGCTGTGGGACTACACAATGTCCAAGCTGTGTATGTGCAGCCAGGATCTCCTGGGCCAAAGACGCTTTTGTCCCTTTAGGGTCTTACCATTCTGCGCCAGGGCATCTTTTCAAAATTAGAGAATGGCTCTGAGTGAGTCATACGGCTACTAATTTGATCAAGACTGGAGGGATCTGGCCCGTCCAAAGCTCTATTCAGACCAACATCACAAAGCAGGGACGGGCAGGAGGGAGAGAGGGGTGAGGTTCTCCCTGGGTGGTAAAGACCGGTTAGAAGTCTGGCTTCAAACCTCTACTTTGTGACTGAAGCGGGGTGAGGAGAGCGCGATGAAAGGGTCATCCACTGACTGGCTGGGCTCTCTTCAGCAACCAACCGATGAAACCAAGGATGGAAAGGTGGGTTGAGAAGGAGCCAGACAAGCAGAAGAAGACACAAAGGGACACTGGGGAAATGTCTTTATAGTTTGTGTGGCATGCACACACGTAAACACACACACACACACACACACACACACAAATTCACACAAACCGGAGTGATGGGAAAACGTCAAAAGTCCTAAAAAGGTAAACACATTTAAATCTGTACGTGTTAAACTGATCATTTGAAAGTTATTTGGAAACAACTCCGCAAATAGAAGTTCTCACATTTTTTGCTTTCAACCTTTTCTCAGAATCTTCATTTCTAAACTCCCCACTAATATTCTGGTGCTCACGTGGCTTCAAAAGCTTAGACTGCCAAGTCTCTTGGAGAAAAGATGCTACAATAATGTCGAAAGGGAACTCAACTCCATAATCCCAGATTAGCCTCATCCAAGGCAACAAAAAAAAATCCTGCTTGGCATTTCACTTCTATGGGTATTCACTATCAAGTAACCTGTTTTCACTCATCTCCCCTAACAGGACAGAAATCATCTATCATTATAAAGGTATTCATGGACTTTGAAACGTGTTATTTCTATTAAAGTCTGCCTCCCCTTCTAGACTGTAAATTTGTTATGGGAACTTCTCTACCAACTGTCAGATGTACTCTTCCAAGCACTTAGCAGGGTGGTCTGCACACGGTAAGCACTCAGTAAATACAGCAACTATTCAGCTTACTGACGATATACAGAGAATTAAATCTGGAGACACAAAATAAAGGAAGGCGTTGATTTTAGTAACCCGGCTGGTAAGAATGTGGGGTGAGAAAGCTTTTGTCCCAGGAGGGAATACAGTGAAGAACCACAAGGGATCTGCAGGAGTCGGAAAGGAGGTGGAAGAAAGAGAGGGAGTTGACTGACAGTGGAGGGAAAACAGGAGCCGGGAAGAAGTGAGAGCTGCAGGCAGGAGCCAGGGAAAAATATCTCTGGGCAGCCGGAGGATGGGGACAGCAGAGGGAGGGGAGGCGGCCAGGAGCTGAGTGCTACATAGGTGTGAAAAACTGGGTGGGCAGGCGGAGTTGCAGGCACCTTCCCTGTCCAAGCCCCACAAAAAGCTAGCATATAAACCTCCCTGGTGTCCACCTAATAAACACCTTGCATCTACTAGCGTGATTCCTTGCATATGTCCTTCTCCTCTGAGCTCAGATCAACTCGGATATCTGGTTCATAGATGAACATGGACCTGAAGTAAAAAAAGGAAAAAGGCGCATCAGTGTGTCCTAGAAGTGAGTGATGCAGTTTGGAGGCTAGTCCATTACTGCATAATTAATTGGAGATCAATCATCCTAGTTGAAGGGGGAAAGGAAGTTTCTCTTGCCTTCGATAACACTGTCTGTAAAGTCATTTTAGATAACCAACTGCTATGCCTGAAAGATCTATTTTCAGTCAACCTGCTCTCAAAAGTCCCACCCCCTTGCTGCAAGGTAGCAGTAAAAAGGTGCCCAGGTGACTTTCTACAAACCCTAAGGTTCCTCCGGCCTCCAAAATTTAACTCAATCAATCGTACTTACTGAGAGCTTACTGTGTGCAGAACACTGTATTAGGCGCTTGGAAAGTACAATTCAGCAACAGATAGAGACAATCCCTACCCAACAACGGTTTTATTTGTATCGATGTCTCTCTCCCCCTCCTTTATTCATTCATTCAATCACATTTTTTGAGCGCTTACTGTATGCAGAGCACCGTACTAAGCACCTAGAAAGTACAATTCAGCAGCAGAGAGAGACAATCCTTGCCCACAATGGGCTCACAGTCTAGAAAGGGGGAGCAAGACATCAAAACAAGTAAACAGGCATCAGTAGCATTAATATAAATAGATAGAATAAGAGATATATATTCACATCAGAACAAGTAGAACAGGTATTAATATAAAGAAATAGAATTATAGATATGTACAAGTGCTGTGGAGCAGGGAAGCGGGTAGAGCAAAGGGAGCGAGTCGGGTGATGGGGAGGGGGAGCTGAGGAAAAGGGGGGCTCAGTCTGGGAAGGCCTCCTGGAGGAGACGAGCCTTCAGTAGGGCTTTGAAGGGGGAAAGTGAGCTGGTTTGGCAGATTTGAGGAGGGAGGACATTCCAGGCCAGAGGTAGGATGTGGGCCAGGGGTTGACGGCGGGACAGGCGAGAACGAGGCCCAGTGAGAAGGTTAGCGGCGGCGGAGGAGCGGAGGGTGCGGGCTGGGCTGGAGAAGGAGAAAGGGAGGTGAGGTAGGAGGGGGCAAGGTGAGGTGAGGTTATCACTTGAAGTGTTGTGATTATTATTGATGTGATTATTATCATTGTTGTTCTCATTATTGTGTACGTAAATGTAATCTGATTTATAAGACTAATGATAATGATGGTATTTGTTAAGTGCTTACTATGCGCTAAGCACTAGGGTAGACACAAGCAGATCGAGTTGGACAAAGTCCCTGTCCCATGTGGGGCTCAGAGTCTCAATCCCCACTCCACGGATGAGGCAACTGAGGCACAGAGAAGTGCAGTGATCTGCCCAGGATCACACAGCATCCCTTTGCTCTTCCCCTACGGACAGACTAACGGATGGCCAGATGGGCGGACACATAGATGGACTGACGGACAAAAATGAAAGGGGAACAGAAAGACTTCACTGGAAACTACATGGCTCTAAAGACAGAAAACAAACATCACTATTCCACAGAGTTTGGTCCCTTGTTACCTGAGTTTAGCAACTAATTCACAAAACGGATGTGAACCGCCAGCAAATGCTCTTATTTTGTAAGCCTATCTCCTACTGGCATATAAATGGCATTTCAAAGATCAAATCAGTCCATCCATTGGAGAACACAAATCAGGTCCTGCTCCCAGTACCACCCAGGGAGATGAGCTCATTTCTTATAGAAAGTCAAAGAAAATAAACTGGTATTTCACCGAAATCTTTGCACCTTCAGAATCCAAAGTATGCCCGGGTGATCCCACGATAGAAGTCTGTACATTAAGGATCAGATCTGTTTGTCTGAAAAATCTTTAGTTTTATCTCCCATCACCCACATTACCCCATTCTTTTTCAGATTCGATTTCACTACCTAAATTAATGTTGTTTCCTCTTTCTCTACTTATAAGGAAAGCTTCTCACAGTTTTTTTTTTTTTTAAATGAACCACTTCTTGAAGCTCTTGGTATTTTCCAAACAGTTTCTAAGGAACCACCAAATTTGAAGTTAACACAGGAGGTAGTGTCTCTCACTTTTGCATATCAAAGGGGCCTGCTTATTCCCCTAGTTATTCCTCCTGATGATAAAAATGAATTGATACTTAATCGACTGACCATCTTCAAAGAGGAATATTCCAGCAGGACAAGGGGGATCTAATTGAAAGTGTGGGCTACAGGGTCTCCGATTCAGCCCACTAAGGCAGGTTGGGAGTTGGAGTGAGACAGGTAACAGAGAGGATGTAGTCAAGGGGAGCAAGAGATTGCTATCCATTTCATTCCACATCAAGCCCGGCCACCCATTAAAACTTAAAAGTGGTGGGCTCAACACATCAGGAACCACTTTTTCACCCACCAAGTGGTAAGCAGATGGAATCTGTTAGCACGAGAAGCTTTTCAGACAAAACAGGAATAGGTTCCAGAATGGTTTCCTGGACAAGATCTATAATGGGCTACTAGAGGGGAAAGGGAGGGCGCTTGAAGGAGGACTGCAACAGATTCCAAGATATTGGATCCTTGACTGGGAGAGGGAATTAGGAATCTTGAAAGGTCCTGAAGTCTCAGTCAAGGATCGCGGCTGATCAGGCAGTCTTCAGTGCCACTGTTGAAGAACGTACCGTCCCAGATGCCATGACACTGAGAAACCATGGCTATCATTTCCCAACAATAATAATAATAATAATAATGGCATTTATTAAGCACTTACTATGTGCAAAGCACTGTTCTAAGCACTGGGGAGGTTACAAGGTGATCAGGCTGTCCCACAGGGGGCTCACAGTCAATCCCCATTTTACAGATGAGGTAACGGAGGCCCAGAGAAGTGAAGTGACTTGCCCAAAGTCACACAGCTGACAACTGGCGGAGCCGGGATTTGAACCCATGACCACTGACTCCAAAGCCCGGGCTCTTTCCACTGAGCCACGCTGCTTCTCATAATAATGATGGTATTGTTAAGTGCTTACTAAGTGCAAAGCACTGTTCTAAATACAAGGTTTTCAGGTTGTCCCACGTGGGGCTCACAGCCTTAGTCCCCATTTTACAGATGAGGTAACTGAGGCACAGGGAAGTGACTTGCCCAAAGTCATCCAGCTGACAAGTGGCAGAGCTGGGATTTGAACCCATGACCTCTGACTCCAAAGCCCATGCTCTTTCCACTAAGCCACGCTGCTTCCAATACCCAAGTCACAGCAAACCAAATGTCATCCTCAGCGCTTCTGTATTTGATTTAAGGCCATCCTCAGCACTTGGGTTGTGTATGTATATTACATTAAATATTCATTCAATCATATTTATTGAGCACTTACTGCGTGCGGAGCAATCACTCATTAGGCTTTTTCATTCTAACTGTCGAGCTACTATCTGTAGTACTCTTGTTCTTACGGCTCGCACAGTTTGAATATAATCTGGGGCTGCCTGCCTCCCCGATTAGACAGGGAGCCCTTTGAGGGCAGGGATCTTGTCTGGTATACTTTCCCAAGTGCTCAACATATGGTGGGAACTAAATACAAACCATGGAATGATAGTAGCCATGCTTTGACTTGTCCCAGGTCCAAGTGCAAAACCATTTCTTTCTCTTCCACTATCTACCCAGAACAAACTCAGGTTGTGGGGACCATTCTATCCAAGTAGTGTAGTAGAAAATGTACATTATAGCAGAATTGACTGAATTCTGGACCAAATGGGCCAGCAGTCCATTCTTCTGCTTTTCTCTGCTGCACGGAGTAGCATGGACACTTCCCTAAGCTTGCAGCAACCACACTGACACTTTGGGGTTTTGGTTTGGTTTTTTTTTCTGAGAAAGTGTTAAATCACTGTCTGGAAGAGAGGGGATTCCCCCCTCTTGGCTCGTGTTCAACTCAATTAAAATGCCCAAAAATGGTGAGACTATTTTACTTTTCCAAGAAATTCCATATTGGTTAGTGGAATACAGATTGGTTGTTTTATAACATCATAGACACCAAAATACTAATCACATAGCAAAGTTTTTGAACAGCGCTCTGCACATAGTAAGTGCTCAACAAATGCTATTGATTGATTGATTTGGTATTAATGTTACTGCATCACTTGGACCAAACTCAAACCGGGGACGAGCCGAAACATAAGCTACAAGAACAAAACCACCCAAACAACCTCTGAAGCTGGCATGGCAAACTCACTCCTGACCATGGGCTGCAATTGCCATTATAAAGGAGCACCTAGATGCTACTTGTACTAAGTGGCAAATTACTAACGAACTCTCTATAAATTCATCAGCAATTTGTACTTCAGGGAGCTTCGGACATTTTCCTGCGCATAACGGCTGTTCGATAAATACTACTATAAATAATATTATCAAACAGAGCAAAAAGAAATTGGACGGATGGATTCGACAATTACTTTCTTACGGCTACGACGATAGCGGGCGGGGCGTGGGGAAGTGGAGGCGGCAGAAAAGGAGACACAGAAATAGAGACAGGGATGAGTCCCGGAGACAGGCCCAGGATCCCAGAGGCTATCGGAGCCCGCGTGAGACTCAGAGCCCAGAGACGAGACAGAGAGGGAGAGCACAAAACACACTCACCCACTCACAATGACGACTTCTCCCCTGAGACATAGCAGGAGGAGGAGGAGGAGGAGGAGAGGCAGCTGTCCTTCTCCGGCTTCTGCTGAGCAGCCCTGGTTCCAGCCTAGAGGAAGGAGCTGCTCAATCCAGCCGGGCAAAGATGGGACAGGAGCAGAGGGGCACCTCCCCGTTGCCCTGTTACAACCAGCTGTCCGGCGGGGGTCCTACAGAGCCCCAGAAAAAGCTACATGGGGGTCTAGGCGCTGCAAGTACGAAAACAAGCATTTCCCCGTGTCTGCTTTTAATCGTCCGGGCCCAAACCCTGATTTCTGTCATTCAAACACCTTACATATGGGGAAAAGTGCAAAAAAAATAGTATTTTGGTGAAACTTTAAATCTCTTTTAATCCACACAGTCCTCCACCCACCCTAAGAAGTTTCACAACAGTGTCCCCTCGACTAAAAAAGCAGAGCTACTGTAGTCTCTCTATGCTCCCATTTTGCTGATAGATATAAGTGATCGATTACCTTTAATTCAAACAATACGTGCTTCTAAGAATCATTTAAAAAGATAAGTTCTTCTAGACTCAAATTTCTAGAACCTGATGAAACTGGGTCACACAACTGAACCGTTTGGCTGATGGATGTAAGTGATCGATTATCTTTAATTCAAACAATATGTGCTTCTAAGAATCATTTACGAAGTTCTTCTAGACTCAAATTTCTAGAACCTGATGAAACTGGGTCACACAACTGAACCGTTTTGCCGATGGATATAAGTGATCGATTACCTTTAATTCAAACAATATGTGCTTCTAAGAATCATTTACGAAGGTAAGTTCTTCTAGACTCAAATTTCTAGAACCTGATGAAACTGGGTCACACACCTGAACCGTCTGGCTGATGGATATAAGTGATCGATTATCTTTAATTCAAACAATATGTGCTTCTAAGAATCATTTACGAAGGTAAGTTCTTCTAGACTCAAATTTCTAGAACCTGACGAAACTGGGTCACACACCTGAACCGTCTGGCTGATGGATATAAGTGATCGATTATCTTTAATTCAAACGATATGTGCTTTTAAGAATCATTTACGAAGATAAGTTCTTCTAGACTCAGATTTCTAGAACCTGATGAAACCGGGTCACACAACTGAACCGTTTTGCTGATGGATATAAGTGATCGATTATCTTTAATTCAAACAATATGTGGTTCTAAGAATCATTTACAAAGATAAGTTCTTCTAGACTCAAATTTCTAGAACCTGATGAAACTGGGTCACACAACTGAACTCGGCAATGGCACAACATTTAATTAACGATTTTTCTGATAAACAGCGCCAGAGTTAGAAACTATGACTACAGCGCAAATGCTGTGTCGCATTCATTGTAAAGTAACAAACTGAGAACATGCACTAATGTCGCAACATTCAGAAACGGTTCCGTGTGAACGCCAGCTACATCCGCATGCTCAGCGAGCTATATTTCGAAATACATTTAAATCAGTTTCCATACTGACAGTGTTCTGAATGCCCCGTCATTAAATCAGGCCAAGAATATACCTGCCCAAAAAGAACAGGATTTCTCTTCCTGTCTCCGGGACTGATTTATACAGTTAGTAAATCATGACGGAATGGGGATCCTGGAAAAACAATCAAGTCTCCAGCACCGCTGCTGGTGCTCCTCTACTGACGTTCATCATTTTAGACAGACGGAGCAGTTGGAACATGCCATGACAAAACCACCATGCTGCTACCACGATGGAAATCCCCAGGCATCCTCGGGCTGTAATTCAATGACTCGGACAAGATCTACCTTTTCATTTACTGATTTCAAGTGGTCAAATCTGAGACGGTGACAGCTTGAAGCTGGGATTTTTGTACTCTGATCTTCCGTTTGCCGACTGCTGCTCGCTAAGTTGTGTTCTATATTTTGGTGTCCTTGCACCCTTCTGTGTTTGCATCCTGGGGTGGTAAACCAAGAGGGATGCAGCTGTAGAAATGAGAGTGATGGAAACTATCAGAACATTCCGTAAGTTTGGTTTGTTTTGGTTTTTTTTAAAGAGTCGGACCGAAGGATTAAACTAAAAACGTGAAAGCAAACGGGGATGAACAACATGCACAACTAGTTGCTACTGGAAAAACCCCAGGGGGTGGAACACAAGCAATGGGAACAAAACCGCTCCCCTCATGCAGAGCTCGGACCAATTTACTCTAACGGAACCCACTTAAAACCTAACTCCCAGGCTTCACGGTTGCTCGGGCTATTTCAGAGGAAGACGCAAGACGAACATTTAGCAGACTTTAACAACCGGATTAAACAAGCTATTGAGCGTTCAACACATGATCACAGCATACGCATAACACAATTACAACAAGAAAGAAGAAAGGCACCTGGAGACATCTGACACTGGGCATGCTCTGCAGGCATCTCAGTGCGCACATGCTCTCTACCAGGTTGGAGCAGCCTAGCCACAAAGACCTTGGCACAGAACACTGCAGGGTGACAAAAAGGAAGGAAGAGAAGAAGCAGTTAGATGCCACAACGAATCACTCGACTCAGGCAAACTCAAAACAGTAGCGGGATCGGTGGGGAACTGTTTTTACACAACGGGATTGTTAGTAGCGGCCAGCCAGTGACAACGTACCCGAGGGAAGACCTTCCAAGGGTGTGCCAGGGTTCGGGGCCTAACGAAGGGAGTCCCCATCCCCGCGGCTCACTGTTCGTGCCCGATTTAATAATGCAGGGGATCCACGAGGTGGTTAAAAATCAGTGCGGGTTGTACATCTCGAATGTCTAAAATCCATTATGGAGGTCTGGAGAAGCAGCTGCGGGAATTTTGACTTCCAGCGCCATACGGTATCGATTCTATCTTTTTTTCCTAACTCAGAACTGAATTATCCATCCCCCTGTATCCTAAGATTTCAGAGAGTGTTGTATTATTTTTAAGCAGAGAGAAAGCATACACAGCAGAGCAAGGAACAGTCAAGGGAAGAGTCAGCCCTGACCAATGCATTCCCATAAAGCGTTAAATCCTAAAGAAGTCTGATTTACAGTGTCACTACTTAGCATCTCCGCCTTTCATTTAAAAAGCTATTTTTCTCATCTTGGCCTTTGTTTAGTTCTTAAATGGCTTGGCCAAAGGCGAAAAAGCCCATTTTTATCCACCCCTCCTAAAGTGACCTGCCAGTGTGAGAGAGGAATTTCGAAGAGAGAAAAGTAAAAACGAAACTTTGAGAAATAAATGGACATCTACATTATCACTTAAGGAGATCATAAAGCTATATTAAAAGGGAACCAAAAATGCAGTGCAAGACTATTCTGCCGACTCTAGATCCGGTGACTTTTGGTCTTACATTTTTGCAAAGCTTACCACATATCCTAGGAGTAATTAATATCATTGCTCTGCACACAGTAAGCGCTCAATAAATACTATTGATTGATTTAGCTGCTGATTAAGTATTCTGCAGACATTTGTATACATACACTGCCCTCATGGGTAAAGTGTGAACAAGCAGACACACACAAATAAAAATAAAATTAAGATATCCATTCCAGCCCAAATTTACAATGCAATCTTTCACAACAACCCTATCTTCTTCTGGTTCAGTCTTTTGGGATTTTTTTTTTTCCTTTAACCTCAGTAATAATCACTGAAACCACTGAAATGCAAGAGAATATTTTCAAGCTCCTAAACGTGGCGACTGACATTTTCCACTAAAAGTCTACAAATGAGGTGCCATAGTCTATTAATGATAGCCTGGGTCACTAAAGTTCCCACTTCAAGAGTTAATAATTACCAAAAAATAAGCTTCTGTGACGGGAGGTGACAAAGGAGATAATAAATATACAGTATCTCATTCTGCCAGTGTCTTGGGTTACAGGCTTTAGAGTTACGCTTGCAAAACTAAATTCTAACTCTGTTCACGTCGAGAAAATGACCTCTCTTCCACAATGAGCTAGAAAATACCATGCCTGGGCAGAAAGATCAGAAATGATCTAAAATCAGGGCCAAGCCAAAGCTCATCCTCTGAACTTTAAAATCTCTATTTGTCATTGTGCCTGAAAAGACCCCTGCACAACCAACAGCTCAGACCGTCCTCATACATGCAAAATTTCCCCTTTCTTTTTTAAAATGGTATTTCTTAAGCGCTTCCTAAGTGCCAGGCACTGTACTAAGCGCTGGGTAGATCCAAGGTAATCAGGTTGGACGGAGTCCCTGCCCCACATGGGGCTCACAGTCTTAACCCCCATTTGACATATGAGGCAACTGAGGCCCAGAGAAGTGAAGTGACTTGCCCAAAGTCACACAGCGAACAAGGGGCGGAGGCAGGATTAGAATCCAGGTCCTTCTGACTCTCAGGCCTGGGCTCTATCCACTAGGCCAAACGGCAGTGCCTCCTGGTATTTTAAATTTGGCCTCTTCTTCAGCAGAAGATTGAAAATCTTAGATCTCTGGGAGCGAGCAGTGGGGACATCTTCAGTTGCTGCAAACCTTAGATTCATTCACTCCATCGCATTTATTGAGCGCTTACTGTGTGCAGAGCACTGTACTGAGCGCTTGGGAGAGTACGATACAACAATAAACAGACACGTTCCCTCCCACAGCGAGATCATACGGATCAAAGGGCACGGCCTGAACATACCGCAATCTTGCATATCGAATCCAAGTTTTAAGTATTCTCTGTTTATATAATATATAAACATATATACACGCCTAAGTCTTATATAAACAAAACGACAAATGAAACTTCCCTAGATGCAGCAACACGTCCCCGAGTTGCGCCCTGCGAACAGCGGCTGTGGATTTGGGTTGCTTTCAAAGTACATTCAGTCCAGGCGCAAGATGTGCGATCGCTATGCTTTTTAGCTAGAGGTCTGCTAGGGAATCAGGGGAATGTTCATCACACAACACAAGCCTGTTTGGAGACAGTGTGCCATGGTGTCAGAAGAAAGCGTTTTGGGCATGTGTCTGGTGTCAGGCACGATGAGTACTTCAGCACAAGCTGTCCTCGATGCCGGGTTTTACAAGAATGCAGCCGTTGTGAGGCAGACCTGGGTGTGTTGGAGGCTAGAGAGACACTGAAAGGAAAGCCATTTCTAATTTGGAGATAAATTAAATCAACAAACTTGCAATCATGGCAGGTGACGTTCCATTAAAGGTGCCAACACGATTAAGATGCCGGGTTTTACAAGAATGCAGCCGTCGTGAGGCAGACCTGGGTGTGTTGGAGGCTAGAGAGACACTGAAAGGAAAGCCATTTCTAATTTGGAGATAAATTAAATCATCAAACTTGTAATCACGGCAGGTGACGTTCCATTAAAGGTGCCAACACGATTAACCAGAACCCATACTGGACACAGTAATCCTACAGGAACCCTTGCTGGCACATCCCATCACTAAAAGCGTGAGCAGGATAGAGCGTACAACGTGGCTCGGTGGAAAGAGCCCGGGCTTGGGAGACAGAGGTCATGGATTCTAATGCCACATGTCCGCTGTGTGACCTTGGGCAAGCCACTTAACTTCTCTGAGCCTCAGTTATCTCATCTGTAAAATGGGGATTACGATTGTGAGCCCCACGTGGGGCAACCTGATCACCTTGTATCCCCCCCCAGTGCTTAGAACAGTGCTTTGCACATAGTAAGCGCTTAACAAATGCCATCATTATTATTATGACCCTGTGGAAAGAGCACGGGCCTGGGTTCTAATCCCAGCTCGGTCAGTTGCTTGTTGCTTGACCTTGGGGAAGTCACTTAAATGAACCTGGCCCCCTTTTTTATGGTATTCATTAAGGGTTTACTGCGTGCCAGGCACTGTACTTAGCACTGGGGATACTACAAGCTCAGTTCTCCTGTTCTCCCTTCTACTTACGCTCTGAGTCCCATACAGGATAGGGACTGTGTCCCCAACCTAATTAACTTGCATCTACCCCAACTCTTACAGCAGTGTTGACAAATACCTTTTTTTAAAAAAAAAAAAGGCTTCAGGAACAGTTCCAGTTTCCAGCTTAAAGCTGACAGAGGAAACTGGTAGGAACTGTCATGCACCAGGGGACCGAAAACGGCTGGTTTCCCATTGCAGAGAGCCCTCCCTCTTCTCCGCCCCTGCCATCCTCTCCTCGGAAACCGTAGCCTCATGGAGGAAGACGAATATCAACGTTAACACTCGTTTCCCTTACGCTTTAACATACTCAAAACAGCTCCTAGAAGGCAAATATTTACATCTCCTTTCGGAGTTCCTTAATAATGATAAATAATAACGATTGTGGTGTTTATTAAGCACTTACTATGTGCCAGGCACTATACTAAGCGCTGGGGTAGGTACAGGCTGATCAGGTTGGACACAGTCCCTGTCCCACGTGGGGCTCACAGTCTTCATCCTCAGTACTTCCCAGGCGCTTAGTACAGTGCTCTGCACATAGTAAGCGCTCAATAAATACGATTGATGATGATGATGATTTCACAGATGAGGTAACTGAGGCCCAGGGACGTGGACTGACTTGCCCAAGGTCACACAACAGACATGTGGTGGAACCAGAATTAGAACCCAGGTCCTTCTGATTCCCAGGCCTGTCCTCTATCCACTACACCACGGGGATGCACAGCACTGTACTAAGCGCTTGGGAGGGTACAAAGAAAGGAGAAGATTGAGCCGATCCCTACTTACAAGGAATTTACACACTGGAGTACAAGTTCTGGGGTGGATGAACCATCTGGGCCAACTGGAACCCGACTTAAAAGCTACCACAGATTGGACTCACCTAGTTCTTTTGCCTGAATAACTTTCTAAAGCAAAATAAACAAGTGCTTCCTCAATAATACCAGGACCCCTCCGAGAGGCGGCCTGCTTGGCGACTTGTACTTCCCAAGCGCTTAGTACAGTGCTCTGCACACGGTGAGCGCTCAATAAATACGATTGATTGATTGATTGACTAGGGAGGGCTTTTGAGAGGGCTGTTTTGCCGAGATTTGGTGGAGGGAAGAAAACCGACGGACGCAGGGCAGCCAGGCTGCAAACTCTACAGCGGAGGTGTGGCACCATTGAGGACACAATAAACGGGAACATGGTAAAAGTCTTATCTGATAAGAGAAGTGCCATGGAATCTATTTGATAGAAAGGCAACAGACAAAAACACAACACGCAGCAGGATGAAGCAATTAATCAGGAAATGATGCGACTAGAGAGGCTATAAAATTGGACGTGTACTAATAACGAGAATGTTCAATTATCCTACAGAGACTGGCTGAGTAACAACGGAAAAGGAAGGGGAAGCAGGGGTAGCATAAGTCACTATTTTCTTGAACGGCCTGTCCTAAAACCACGAAGGAAAGCTAATGCGTTGGATTTGATTCTTAGTAGTTAGTGTAGGAAATACATCCTGAAGAGTCACTCTACAATGGTGACAACTTGATTAAAAAAAAAAAAATTCAGCACTCTTGCTGCTGGAGAGGGGAAATCAAAATAAACCCAAATGCTTGGATATTTAACTTAGAAACTACGGGGAAATGTGGGCCTTTTGGGAAAAGCTGAAAGGGTTATTTTTAAGAGACTCGCTAAAAACGGAGAAGCAGCGTGGCTCACTGGAAAGAGCACGGGCTTTGGAGTCAGAGGTCATGGGTTCGAATCCCGGCTCCGCCACTTGTCAGCTGTGGGACCTTGGGCAAGTCACTTAACTTCTCTGTGCCTCAGTTACCTCATCTGTAAAATGAGATTAAGACTGTGAGCCCCACGTGGGACAACCTGATCACCTTGCATCCCCCCAGCGCTTAGAACAGTGCTTTGCACATAGTAAGCGCTTAATAAATGCCATTATAAAAAAAAAAACCTCAGAGGTTACTGAGAAAACATTTAAGACGTCCTGGTAAAAGTACATGCCACGGAACAAAACAAAAGCAAACAAAAACCCAGGTGGTCATACAAATCCTCCATTAATATCTGGGAAATTCACTAAAGGAGATTAGCCAAGCTTGGAAAAAACTGGAAAATGGCAGGCACGTGCAAATTGGGGGGGGCAAAAAAGGAGTTTCAAGAGTTTAGTACAGCCCTGTGGGTTTATAACAGTGCTTGGTAAATACTACTGAGTGAAGAGTGCCTTGAAGGGATGACATTACCAATAATAAACACTCTTCATCTATACCAAAAGCAGGGAGGTGGCTATGGGATCACTGGGGCCACTTGAGGATTGCTAACGGCATATATATGCCCAGCGATGAAAGGAGGGAGTGGAAAGTCAGTGAGTTCTCTAGTCTGCTCATTACACCGCTTCCAGTGACAGTCCTGGTTACTCTACATCAGGTAAGCCTCTCTTCTTCACCTGCCGTAAGAGCAGAGGCTACAATTACACTCAGGTTCAGTCTATCTGGGGGAAATGCAACATGTTCCTGCACGTGGAAATCAACTCTCCTTAAAGCTGCTGGAGCTCTTTGAAAACAGCTAATAAGCACTTGATTAGAGGGGACGAAATGGGTTTTGATTTTTCTAAAGGCCTCTGACTAGGTTCCACCCCAGAGGCTTTTAAAAACTGAATAATCATGGGATTGGAGGGTTCGGTCATGGATGGAAAAACTAACTAGTAGATAGAAAACAAAAAGTCAAAAACAAGGCTATTCTGGGGGGGGGGGGGAATGTAAACAGTGATCAGTGCTAGGACCTATTGTGCTCAGCATCTTCATAAATGAGCTAGAGGATGGAGTGGGCAAAGAAATCTCAAAGTTTCTTCTTTGGGTGGTGAAATATCATTCAGACAGGCTAAAACTCACAAAGATCTCAAGCTCACTAAGCCTGAACTGGCAAAAGGGCTTCGATCATCATCAATTGTATTTATTGAGCGCTTACTGTGTGCAGAGCACTGTACTAAGCGCTTGGGAAGTACAAGTTGGCAACATATAGAGACAGTCCCTACCCAACAGTGGGCTCACAGTCTAAAAGATGTTAGCAAGTTCACGGAAATGACATTTATGAAAAAAATAATCCAAATTACAAGTAAGCGTTGACGGGCTTTGAGCTAGTAGCCAACTTGTACTTCCCAAGCGCTTAGTACAGTGCTCTGCACTCAGTAAGCGCTCAATAAATACGATTGAATGAATGAATAGTAGTAACAATTCCAAACAGAGATCTCAAAGACATTGTTGACTGCTCTTTTCAATCAATGGGTCCAAAGCTTGAGACGCTAAAATCGCTGTGGGCAGGGAATACGTCTACCACCTCTGTTATACTGTATACGCTCCCAAGAGCATAGTACAGTGCTCTGCACACAGCGAGTACGCAATACGATCAGTTGACAGCAGCCCCAAAACCCAAATACGGAACTTCATCAGCAAAGAAATATAAAAGAAAACCAAAGGCAAAGTCTTCATGCTGGCACCGGGAATACTGCATGTAGTTCTGGCTGCCACCGTGTCGGAAGACCATGTTAGAGGTGGAGAAGATACACAGAAGGGCAGTCAAGATGATCAAGGGGCACGGAAAACCTTCTGCTGAAAATAAAAGAACTCTTCAACCTAGAAAATCTTAGCGAAGATGCAATGAAAGTCTACAAATCATGAAAGGTGTGTAGAGGGTGAGCAAGCTCACAGGAGGAGGGGATACTTTCTGAAACATGAAGTACATGTATTAATAACAATAATAATAATAATTTGTGGTATCTGTTAAGCACTTATTACATGCCAGGTACTATACTAAGCACTGGGGTAGATACCAGTAAATTAGGTTGGATACAGTCCCTGTCCCACATGAG
Source organism: Tachyglossus aculeatus (assembly GCF_015852505.1). NCBI lineage: Eukaryota > Metazoa > Chordata > Mammalia > Monotremata > Tachyglossidae > Tachyglossus > Tachyglossus aculeatus. The sequence continues at coordinate 21,720,305 of NC_052101.1, read as the reverse complement.
GCTCACAGTCTTAATCCTTATTTTACAGATGAGGTAACAGGCACAGATTAAGTGACTTGCCTAAAGTCACACAGCAGATAAATGGCAAAACTGGGATGAGAACTCAGGTCCTTCTGACTCCACTAGACTATGCTCCTTATCAACTGAATTACAAACAAACCGATGAAAGGAAAGAAACTGGGAGTGGTACATATGTAAAAATAAGTTAACACTGGCTACCTGCAGGTCTTCGAATCAGGAGGTTCGAGAGGGGTTTGGGTCAATTCAGGGGCGATTCGCCTATGAGGAATTACTTGAGAGAAAGTTAAGGATGTTGGACGGATCAATAGATGTCAACGAAGGAATCATCGCACAATTCCTCCAAACAATCTATCCCCATTAACCGAAACAGGATACTAAGCTAGAGGGAAGGTTGACGTCCTGTGGTAGTGGCATTTCTTACGTCAAGAGAAGTTTGAAAAGGAGTGGCACTAGACGAAGGGTCATGCTTCACAACAGATCAGAAACAGCATCGTCTAGTGGTTAGTGTACAGGCCTGGCAATCAGAAGGACCTGGGTTCTAATGCCAGCCCCACCACTTGTCTGCTGTGGGACTCAGGGCAAGTCACTTACCTTCTCTGTACCTCAGTTGCCTCGTCTGTAAAATGGGGATTAAGACTGTGAGTCCGTGTGGGACATGGACTATGCCCAACCTGATTAGCTTGTATCTACTCCAGAGCACACAGTAAGCACTTAAATACCATAAAAAAAAAGTCATTGCACGCCTAGGTCCCTCTGTTGCTCGGAACAACTAGGTAGGACACTGAACCAAATTACAAGTGATGAAAACAGTTTTTTTTACTCAAGGGTTATCAGCTAGTGTCACAGCAATTGATATCTCAGAGTTGTTCACCGAGTGTGCTCAACATTTTCAGAGAATGAAGTATCACAGCTGAGAAAAATTGTTTTCTTTTCAGTTACGAGCCTTAAGCATATTTCCAATGCCTTATGCTGATAAGGGACTGTGACCTCGATGAAACGCTATTCACTCTTTGATATTGATATTTACACCAAACCTCTAGTAAAACGCTAAGCATCTTAAAGCCCCTAATATCCATTTCCTGACTTCTCCTGAAAACCAGATCAACCCATACTGACTTAGGCCTCTCTCTCCCCCCTCAAAGCCTTACTGTAGGCACATCTCCTCCAAGAGGCCTTCCCTGACTAAGCCCTCTCCCTTCTGCATCTCCCCAACTTGCTCCCTTCATAATAATAATGACGGCATTTGTTAAGCGCTTACTATGTGTGAAGAACTGTTCTAAGCGCTGGGTGGGGGGGAGATACAAGGTAAACAGGTTGTCCCACATGGGGCTCACAGTCTTAATCCCCATTTTATAGATGAAGTACCTGAGGCCCAGAGAAATGAAGTGACTTTCCCAAAGTCACACAGCTGACAAGTGGCAGAACTGGGATTAGAACCCATGACCTCTGGCTCCCAAGCCAGTGCTTTTTCCACTGAGCCACGCTGCTTCTTAACACCCACCCCAGCCCCACAGCACTTATGTACATACCTGTAATTTATTTATTTATTTAATGCCTGTCGCCCCTCTAGACTGCAAGCTCACTCTGGGCAGGAAATGTGTCTATTTATTGTTATATTGTGCTCTCCCAAGCACTTAGTAGAGTGCTCTGCACACAGTAAGTGCTCAATAAATATGACAATGGATGAATGAGTCCAATCAGGCTCAAATCCCCAAGTGTGGAGACTATCAGAAACGACACTGAGGCGACATCTTTAAAAGACAGGGGGCAAAGCAGCAGAAGTGAATATCTCGCAGGTGCATGTTTGACTTTTCCAAATAGATTACGAATCAATACTAGTAGCATAGAGTTTTGAAGGGCACAAAGCACCTCATCAACAGGTTTGAAAGATTTGTGTCTCTAGAGTCCACCTAGACGGAAACTGGTCTTAAAACAGAGACAGAGACTCGCTCCACTGCAAACTGCACCTGCGCCCCTAGAAGAGGCCCTTGCGTGGACCAGATCGGCCCGCGGACCATTTTCCTGTGGAACTGACTCTTACCAGCACAAAAATGGTTACACTAGACCAGACTTCTACCGCCTCCTGTATGGGTACCCCACCGCCAAATGGGAAGTAAAGGCGCTAAATGCATAATTTTAAAATTGTCTATTGTGGCTTCGGACTCCTCCAATGAGGAAAAAACCCCACTTAAACCAGTACTTTCTCCTCCAGAACAGGACCCCCGAGTCTGTTGTTTGCCACTACGGCCAAGAAGCAACCATTTGAAGGGGAAGGGCCTCTAATATATCTTAGTTAAGGTAATTCAGGGATTCGGGCAGGATGGGTTCCAAAAATACAACCCATTCAGGGTTTTACCCTAGAAACTGTATTTACTGAACAGCAATTATTCACCTGGCCCAGATGACATACACAAAATATACTCCAGGTTCAACAGATCCATGTGAGCTTCTGGGAGGCTTGTGAGAACTAACAAGTTGAAGGGAAAAGGAAAGAGCTTTGGTTGGAACAAACTGGGCTTTGCCTAAGGCACCATGATAAATGGATTTAGTTGTTTTTTTTTTAATGCTACTTGTTAAGCGTCTTCTATGTGCTGGGGACTGGACCAAGCCATGGGGTAGATACAAACTAAGCAGACTGGACACAGTTCATATCTACATTTTACAGATGGGGGAACCGAGGCCCAGAGAAATTAAATGCCTTGCTCGAAGTCACACAGCAGACAAGTGGCGGAGCCAGGATTAGAACCCAGGCCCATGCTCTTTCCACTAGGCCATAATGCTTCTTCTACACTCTTCCACGCAAACATACACCCACACACTCACACACTTCCTTGCTGTGTGCTTCGATTTTCTCATCTGAGGAGTAAAAGTGAAATGATTTTTGGCAAAAGATGTATATATAAGGCTATCTGTTAATTAACAGTATTTACTTAGTGTTTACTTTGTGCAGAGCATTGTTCTAAGTGGTTGGGACAGTAAAATGGTTAGCAGACAAGGTCCGGCCCTCAGGGAGTTTATAATCTACCACATACTCTGGAATGAAATGGATAGAACTGCAAGACGTAACTACTACTGGTAGATTAACACTAACCTCCTACCTTCATGAATCGAAACTGTCGACATAACTCGTTGGGCTCTGATTTCAAACCGCCAAAGTCAACTCCTCTGCCACAGAATTCGAAGGCGTAATTATGCGAAAGCCCGTTATTTTCATAACTGGTTCCACGAATAACCAAATATTGGTTCTCAACGGGAGTGGTTTCCTCCAAGGGGAAAGTGTACAGCCCCAAACCAAAATTCCAACAAGAGTTCTACTGTCAAATGGCTAATCGCATTTTCCAACAGCTACAAGTTATCAACTGAGTGGGGCACCATCCCTGTTGCCAAGGAAACCAAAACGATCCCACAGGAGGAGAACCTGGCAAAGGCTCCCTCTCTTCCAGGAGGCAGGCACTGTGATGCCCAGTTCCACAGGGGACCACGGCTGGCCTTTCATCCTGAGACGCCTCCACAGTCTTCTGTTTTGATTCTTAAGGGGGAAGGGAAAAAAAGGGAAAAAGGAAAGCTCTTTTGACCAAGAAAGAAGCTGTTCATGACTGATCTCCCATAATGGCTGAGCTTTTGGAAGAAAAACATTCAAAGTCTGGCTTGCAAACGGGTTCCAGAACGTAAACTGGCCCAGACACAATGATCACTAAACCATACTGGCCAGCTCCCTAGGGATGATGCTTTGGATTTCTAAAGAAAATCCAGGATCGTGAGCTGAGGGTCCTTTCTTATTTACTTTAAGCCTAACCTAATTTATGTCAGAATTGAGTTTGTCCTAGGCTGCACCACTGCTAACCTATCGAGAAAACAGAAAATGACAAAGTATTTTCTGATGGAAAGGCACGGCACAGTGAGAATCGACAAAAAGAACACTGGCTCTGGACAACAATGCAGAGTTGACCTTTTCATCAAAAGTACTTACATTTTAGGGTTATATTTTTCCAGGGCTTTTCCTCCAAGTTAACCTGTGCTTCTTTGGAGGAGGTAAAAACTGCGCTACAAGGCTATTATTAACTAGCCTATAGAGATGGAGTGGCAATAACCTCAACTCGCAACCACTAGCCATGGCAGGAAGAGGCCAATCTTCTCCTTTTCCCCACCTGGTCTCCCCACTCCTCTCAGAGTACAACCATTAATGGTTCAAGGAGTCTAGGAGCAGTTGCCCAGGGCCATCATGAGGGCAGCAGGATGTGTCAGTGCAGGACTCAGGGAAACAGTCCCTAACTGTCTAAGTCTGGGGTGCAGAAAAGGGGGTGTTGCAATTCAAGGGGCAAAACTACTTGCCACTGTGAGCCCGCTGTTGGGTAGGGACCATTTCTATATTGTGCCAGCTTAATACAGTGCTCTGCACACAGTAAGTGCTCAATAAATACGATTGAAAGAAAGGAGGGGCAGGACGGCAGGGCTAGGGAGGGACCTGTGACCTTAGATCCATGACCCTTTCCACGGCAGTCAAGGAAGATGATCCAGGGTCATCTGGTCCAAGACTGCAACTGAAGAAAAGCTGGGGCGGGCCCAGGCGTGTTTGAAAGCTTCTCGACCAAAGGGACCATGCGGTTCATTTTGGGATTTTTCCTACATCCCCACCCCATAGTGGCTGGATCACTTCCCCCGAGGGCATTCAATGAATTCATTCAACTGAGGTAGCTGGCAAGAACAGTGCAAGTTGTTACTTAGGGACAACTGAGGACTTTGTGGCCAGATTGTTCAGGCCCAGACAGACACACAGACAGACACACACACACACACACACACACTCTCTCTCTCTCCTGTTGATACTCTATCTCTCCCCATCACCTGAGAAGGAAGTGAGATTGACTTGAAATCTGACAACCTTGGGAACCACTGGGCACATTTTTAGGGGCAGGACCGGCTGGATTCAACATTATTTCTCAGTTGCACAATACAGGTAAAGTCAAATTAAAGTAACCGCACTCTTTTTTGGTACTACCCCATATGCTCCTCCTCCCCCCATTCAGCCATTTCTGAGCATGATAGCCTCCCCTTTATTTTTTTATTGCATTTGTTAAGCACTTAGCATGTACCAGGCACTGTACTACGCGCTGGGGTAGACACGAGCTAATTAAGTTGGACATAACCCACGTCCTGCATGGGGGTCACCATCTTAAATCGCCATTTTACAGATGAGGTAACTGAGGCACAGAGAAGTTAAATGACTCGCCCAAGGTCACACAGCAGACAAGTGGCAGAGCCTGAATTAGAACTCAGGTCCTTCTGACTCCCGGGCCGGTGCTCTATCCACTAAGGCACAATGCTTCCTCTTGTCTTCCCTTTCTCCTGGTCACCATTAAGACCGTCAGAAGTGCATTTATCGAAGGCTTAGTAGGGTCATTGGAATATAGAAACTGCTTAAAATACAATTACTGTTCTTCTTTTTATTATGGAATGAAATTCACATTTACAGCTCCATCCATGTTTTCAGCATAAATCAGTAGCCCTGACCAGTTTTGTTTTAAGTACCCAAATGAACTTCCCCTTGATTCAAGCCATCTCCTCCTTCACCCTGTTTCAACCCCAGATTTAACTAGCACCCCTCTCTCTCCCCCATCTCATTGAGGTTCAGCGACAAGAAGGTTAACACAGCTGCCAGGCATCACGTTACATTCTACGGTGACTAATGGACAACAGTTCGCATAATGCCCACTGCAACCATGGCAATTTGGTTTCCAGAAAATGAACAACTACAGCGAGGTTGGAAAAGCGCTGAATTTTCACTTGTGATAGATCTTACAATTGCGGTCTTAAACTACACACACACACACACACACACACACACACACACACACACACAATCAAGGAATAAAACCATATGGCCACCCTGGGATATTTGAAATTCTACTGGAACATCTCTATTCCTTGGCATTACAGCGTGGCTCAGTGGAAAGAGCCCGGGCTTTGGAGTCAGAGGTCACGGGTTCAAATCCCGGCTCTGCCAATTGTCAGCTGTGTGACTTTGGGCAAGTCACTTAACTTCTCTGTGCCTCAGTTACCTCATCTGTAAAATGGGGATTAAGACTGTGAGCCCCTCGTGGGACAACCTGATCACCTTGTATCCCCCACAGTATACAACATGGCTTAGTGAAAGAGCCCAGGCTTGGGAGTCAGAGGTCATGGGTTCGAATCCCGGCTCTGCCACATGTCTGCCATGTGACCTTGGGCAAGTCACTTAACTTCTCTAAGCCCCAGCTATCTCATCTGTAAAGTGGGGATTACAATTGTGAGCCCCACATGGGACAACCTGATCACCTTGTATCCCCCAACGCTTAGAACAGTGCTTTGTACATGGTAAGCGCTTAACAAATACCATCATCATTATTATTACCAGTACGTTCCTCAAGGTGACCCCAAGAAGACTAATCAGTCAGTGGTATTTACTGAGCACTTACTGTGTAAAGAGCACTATACTAAGCGCTTGGAAGAGTACACTACAACAGAGTGGGTAGACATGCTGTGATTCCTCTTCTACATGGGTTTATTACCACCCACCTCACTTAAAAATTCTTCCTCACAATCACAACGACCCAATCTAATCTCTTTCAGCTGCCTAAATGAAAGCACTGACTTCAGACTGCAAGCTCCTTGAGGGCAAGGAACACAAACCTTGCTTCTGTTGTTCACACCTAAGCATGCAGTTCCGTGTTTCACACTCAGCAGGCACTCAAATACCACTGGCATATCGTCTATATCAAAATGACTTAGCCAGTTACTTTTTGATATATGGTGTTAATCTCCCCACTCACTTACCCGAAGTAAGTGCTCCTCACTGGTGAATACAAAAGCTAAAGTGTACAACTTTTACTTCCATAAACGGTTATTCTTATTTCTCCAAGAGGTGCATTTTTTTCCCCCAACAACAAAACCGAGTAGATACATACGCTTTCCAAATTTTGAATTCTACCACTCTTCTCCTCGCTGGATATGAGAATTGTGTCTTTTGGTGCTCTGCACACAGTAAGCGCTCAATAAATACATTTGAATGAATGAATGAACTGGGGGAGGGAGGGGAAAGTCTCGAATTTGCAGCTCAGCCTCTTCACTTCTTGGATTGCATGACACCTTTGATTAAAAACAGCTGCACCCTGATTGCCCGCCTCCATCATTCTCCAAAGAGCTGTGTTTTAACACTTTTTTTTCTGCCTGATAATCCTCAGAAATCATGTAAAGCACCTCACAGTGTGAGCCTAGAGCTTCCATTTATGTTCAAGAAACTGCAGATTATTTTGTGACAACACTTGGGTAAGTGAGGGGAGGGTAAAGAAAAGGAGATCTGGAAAAGAGGATAGCACGGGGGGGAAAAGCACGCTGATCCTTTTCCCAGAGCTTCCCTTACACAGCGGAGGGGTTCATACCTGCTTCCTCATCTACATTCACTCCCTCCCTCAGTCAAAGGTGGCACAAAGAAAACATAATAATAATGATAATGGTATTTGTTAAGTGCTTACCACGTGCCAAGCACTGGGGTAGATACAAGGTAATCAGGTTGGACACGGTCCCTGTCTCACATGGGGCTCCCAATCTTAATCCCCGTTTCACAGATGAGGGAACTAAGGCACAGAGAAGTGAAGTGACTTGTCCAAGGTCACAGAGCAGACAAGTGGCGGAGCTGGAATTAGAACCCGTGATCTCTGACCCCCAAGCCCATGCTTTTCTAACATCTTCTCTTCCCTCTGAACGCAATGGCCAGGATGGAAGAGGGAGTCTTACACTGAGCCCCTCGGGTCCACAGTCTAAGTGTCCAATCCCTGGGAAAAGAGGAGCCCCAGAAGTGGGGTGCCCTGCATGAAGAAGGCCCTGCCTCATGCACCCCCCAACTCAAGGCGGAAACTACTAGCAAAGCGCCAAAAAAAAAGTCATTCAGTTGATATAGTACTTATTGAGCACTTACTGGGTGCAGAACACTGTATTAAGTGCCTGGGAGAGAAGCTGATGGAAAAGAAAGTCTGGTCCCATACGAATAGTTGTGTAAAATCAAAATCAGAACGAGCTTTTGTACTGTACTCAGGTATTCAATCATATTTATTACACACTTACTCTATGCACAGCACCGTACTAAGCGCTTGGGAGAGAACAATATGGGAGAGTTGGCAGACACGATCCCTGCCCACAAGGAGCTTCCAGTCTAGAAGGGGAGATGATTATTAATATACATACTGCATGCAGTCTACAAGACAGTTACCATTTGTTTCATATGCCTTGAACCCTAAACAGTCAAGCTGCTGAATTCTGGATGGACAAAACAGCCAAGTAGTCTACGTACAGTGGTTCCGTGTACAGTACATTGCAATAACCAACCTGGGGACTGTAGAAACAGAAATCCATGTGGCAGGGTAGAAATTGGAAAAAGAAATGGAAAAAAACCACAGCCAACAGAGAAGGTTAAAAGAGACCCGCCTCAAAGATCCGTTTCTGGAAAGGTGTGCAAATCTTATTCTGAAAATAATTCCAATTCAAAATGATAATCAGTGAACACACTGCTGGCAAACAAAAGTCTCCTAAATTCTGCAAAATAAGAATGACGATGATGATGATGGTATTTGTTAAGTGCTTACTATGTGCCAAGCACTGTTCTAAGCACTGGGGTAAATACAAGTGAATCAAGTTGCACAGTGTCCCTGCCCCACGTGGGAGGCTCAGTCTTAATCCCCATTTCACTGATGAGGTAAATGAGGCACAGAGAAGTGAATGACTTGCCCAAGGTCACACAGTAGACAACTGGTGGAGCTTGGATTAGAACCCAGGTCCTCCTGGCTCTCAGGCCGATGCTCTATGTACTAGGCCATGCTGCTTATCAAAAGCAAGGACCTCCAGAAAGATCACGGTTACAGCGGAAGGCCTTGGGTTCAGTAAAAATGAACGCTTCCTAAAATAGGTACGCTACCTTTTCCAGCAAGTGTAAAACTTGAGCTCATTAATTTTTTTCAGAAGGGCCCGTGTTAATACAGACAATCTACAATCTTACACGCATTTCATGTAGATGATGTTTTTACAAGTATATTCACTTCTAAAAACTACTAGCTAGAGCTAAAGAAAATTACTTGATTGTATATTTCAACAGTGCCTTTACTGCCCTTCATTATGAGGTTTACACCTATAGACCATGCTAATATAGAGATTTCATGGCTGTGATTCGGTACTGTGGGTGGATATTCTGAATTAACATGAACTGTAGATAACTGAATTTACATTTGTCCATGTCGTCTCTTTCCTGAACTACACTCCACCACAAATGTTTTCCGAAACATTTTATTTGCTCTTCCGCAAACTGAAGTTGTAATTGAAAGAAGAATATTCTATTATCCCAAAGTGCTATATGAACAAAAAGATAAGCACAAAGTTTTAGACTGTAATAGTTTCTATTGCTGAAATAACCTGAGGTTTATTTTCTTAAGTCAATGCTTCTCTGTTCTGATGACAGCTTGCTGTTTTTAGCCTTAACAACAGAAACAGGTGCTCAGTATGGTTTTACAATGAGCATTTCTCTCTTTCCTAGCAGACTGTGGTGCTACAGTTTGAGGGAATGCCAGAAACAGAAGACCAATAAACTAGAATATGAAAAAGGCTTAAAAGTGTACAAATAATTAAGCAATGTGAAGCTCACAGTCCATACACTCTATAGGAATATAACCTCCTGACTAAACAACACTGAGGTTCCTGAATACAAAAATCTTAAGGGAGCATAAGTACCTTATGATCTAAGTCTAGCAAATTAGGGCAGGTCAGAGCCTTAAAAAAATCCTAGGCAATGAATAAGAATTTAGGTAAAAATTGAAAATGCACCTTAAGGAAGCACCACTCCACTACTTCTTCAGGGCACTAACACTCACTGAAAACAGATTTTTTTTCTCCCTCATTGGGACTTTGTGAAGTTTCAAAAAAGCAGGTGAAATTGGAGGAGAAAATCCTTAAGGGAACTGAGAAAAGACACTATGGAGTAGAGAAAGGGGAAATTTAAAAGACTCTCATGCAACAGCTGCTACTTTTGAAGAACTCTGGCAGATACAATGAACAGTCAGCTCTGTATAGTCATAAAGAAAAAGGAAGAAAAATGGGTAAAGGCTAATGGTAGTCTCATGCTGTCACTTAGGACAGTCTATGATCCTTCACTCGAGTTGATATGAGAATCACTGCAATAAGGAAATAGCTGCTACACTCAGTCTAAGGTGGGGCAAATAGGAATAATTCATAAAGAGTAAATGAACCTCAAATGCAGAGTGCTGCATAGTTACAGGAACATTTAACCAGAAATTATTTTATTCACTATATGAAAATGACAAGTTTGAGAACTTCCATTCTGGAAAGAAACTCCTCCTTTGTTGGGGGTAACGGGGAATAATCACTTATTTGGTGCTAAAGAACCTTTTGGGTTGACTCAAGCAATACATTAGCAGGCAAGAAAAGATTGAAGCTGTCAATTTTATGAGGTAGTAAACAATCTGAAACAGAGCATAGTTCCTGGTACTGGAAATTCTGAAATCATTTTTCAAAAACAAAAAATTACACATCCTCTCAAGGGGCAGAACTACTACTTCTTGGGGGGGGCGGGGGGGAAAATCAATGAAATGTGTAAAGCTGGCAAGTTAAGAAAAGTCATTCTATATTACCAGATGGATAAGAAATCAAGAAACTCTATTAAAAGGGACATTGACAGAAGCATGAAGTTAACTGTGAGTTCATCAGATCCACAGCTATTTTCCTGTTCAGTTAATTGATGAAATATTTAAAATACATTTCCTCTCCTATACTTTCATATTTTATATGAACTTGAAGCTGATGATAATATTTACTGAGCGCTTACTATGTGCAGAGCACTGTACTAAGCACTTGGGAGAGTACAATGGAACAGAGTTGATAGGCATGTTCCCCACCCACAAGGAGCTCCTACTGTCTTCCAGTTAATTTTTTAATCACATAGGTAAAGCAGATAATACCAAGGTACACATTCCCTCTCCCAACCTGACTCTGACACATCAACCAAAGCAAGTTTTCTTTTTTTTTAAAAAAGGACACCTCACTAAACCAGCTAGGAAGGATTATATTGAAGGGTGAAATCAGAAAAGGCACCTAAACGTTACTTTGGGACCTCGAAAGGGAGCACTAAGCAACGGAGTCCATAATATTGTACTACTGAAATACTTTATGACCAATAGGTAACCTTGAAAAGCTTCTTAAAATTAGGTATCTGGTTTTCTTTTCCAGCTTTCCCCACCCCATTCCCTACTCTAAAATAAGCAGAATCACGTGAGTTAATCGGCTTATTAACTATTCCCTCCTGTTCCTGTTAATTACACGTAGTCATCTAATTTTGGCCGAGAAAAAGTCTCAAAATTGTGTTCTTAATCCCATGGTTTGCACTGGAATGAAACTTTCTACCAAAACACTTTCTCAAATGCCATACAACACACGGATCCAAATCTGAGCGTTCAGACTAATATCTAACGGTGATTCAATATGCTACTTAAAGTGGTCTTGAAGAAAACGAGTGAGGTTTTTTGCGGGGGTTGAAAGCCACGAAACAAAACATACAGGGTAATTGCTTACCTGGAAAATAGTTTGTACTTCAGATCCACCAATCCAGAATGAATGGGGTTTTTCCCTTTCAGACTAGTCTGAGAAAAGACAGCAGTCAATCATCTTCCAAGATTCCTCCAGCTTACTGTATCCAGCTTTCTTCAACCAAATCCCAAACATGCACTTCGGTAACTGTTGGAAAGACAGAAAGCAATCCATACACCCACCATGGCACCAGTGGCAAAGAATGGCCACTAAGTAATGGAAGGGTCAATGGAGTGGTGGATCTGAGGCACGGAAAAATGGTTATGGGCAAGACCTGCTCTTCACCAATCCTGAGGCAGCGGATTTCGTAGAAATGATTCCGTATTAAAAACAGTCTGTATCAGAGATTGGCAGAAAGAAAAAGAAAAACCACAAGGCACACAACCTTACCGATAACCAAAGAATTTGCCAATTTCCACTTGCAAATTTGGTAACTGAGCTCCTCTACCCGGCCACCCAACGTTTCGCTCATTGAACACGCCCTACCGGCCATCCAAATTGGAGCCACTGGGATATGACAGGCATTCCTTGCTCCTTTTTCACTAATCGGTTCTCCATCAAAACCATGACAAAGTTTTCCCACCTTAGATTTGGAACAGGGGCATCCAACCATCTACTAAATGGCCCCCCCAGAGGAATCCTCTGTTAGCAGGAGGGCTGGTTCAACCACTGACCACATCACTATCAACCAGCCCGAGAACGAACAATGCCGTTACTGAGCCAAGCAGAATCCAGACTCCAAGTGCAATAGTTGAGTGGTAAGATAATTTTACTTTCTTGGGTCACTTTCTTTAAAAAAAAAAGAAAGCCGAATTATAGCTTTAGCCAGCCACTAAACTGCATTCTCATTCAAACAATCCAGTATGTTCATGACAGTCACACTGCTCCTGGTGCCCAGCCTACTACTTAGACTTATAGTTTAATGGGCTGAACTATCTTATTTCGCTGTTAAACTAGCTCTTTCATTAACCTGTATGCAAAAATGACAAAACTGGGATGGAAACATTTCAGAGCGGTATTTACAGGTTAGTGGAACCGGTTAAAAACCCCAAGAGTAATTTTTTTCATAAAGTCACAGATTTCAACTCAAAATTACGAGGATTAAATCATACTGCGTCAGAATGAACCTCTGCCGAAAGAGAACAGTACTGAGGACATCCTGGCCTTGCTTGGCGACTTTAATCTTCATCTCCTTTCATGTCAGAGCTAGAGTTCAGTTGAACTCTGCTGCCTCGGCAGGCAACTGAACAGTACAGTAACGACTGACAGAGAAATGGGAAATCAAATTAAGGCAGCCAACTTATCTTTTAGGAGGCTGAAGGCACAGAGTAATGTCAATATGGCAAATTCTAGGGCAGTGTAGTATCTGAAATATTAAGTCTGAACCAATTTTAAATCCCTGATTTTTTTTTCCTTCTAAGGTATCAGGATTCTTCAGTCCCCCTTTAACCCGGGATGGAGCGTAATTGGTGATTTCTTCAGATGCTTCACCAATGTCACCTACAGGTTATTGTTAATATTAAAAGGCAAAAGAAAGTCTTCAGCAATGAAGTCTTAGAATGTAAGTCACCATTACTAAACTGATGATTGCTACAGTACAAGCCCTCCAGACAGGCCCTGGGAAGGGAGTAATGATAGAAAAACAGCCAAATTTGTGCTCCATGTTTAGCTGGAACAGAGCAACAACACACAGTGAGTGTAAAATTGTCCTTCCCAATTGTCCTTCCATCCCTTGCACTTTAAGGGCATGGTGAAGCTTAACACAGAGAAGCGGGGTGGCTCAGTAAAAAGAGCCCGGGCTTGGGAGTCGGAGGTCACGGGTTCTAATCCCGGCTCCGCCGCTTGTCAGCTGGGTGACTTTGGGCAAGTCACTTCACTTCTCTGTGCCTCGGTTACCTCATCTGTAAAATGGGGATGAAGACTGTGAGCCCCACGTGGGACAACCTGATCACCTTGCGTCTCCCCCAGCGCCTAGGACGCTGCTTTGCACGTAATAAGCGCTTAAAAAATGTCATTATGATGATGATGTGGCATAGCAGTGGGGTGGGATTTAATAGTGCCAGAAAAGTCAGCTTGGCAGACAGCAGAGAACAGCTGACTGATAATGGTGTCAGGAAGAAAAAGAGTCCCAGCACCAAGCTGCAAATGGTGTCAGGCTCTCTGGTGAACAGTTGCAGATCAAAACAAAGGACAGTCTTTAGGGGTGGAGCGGTTGGAAGCGACTGTTGAATCACATGTCTTTTTAGCACACGGATCAATAGTATCACTGTATCTCGAGCTCGTCCGCCTCGCTGCCGACCCCATTTCCTCCCTCTGGCCGGGAGCTCCGGCCAACACTCTTCCCACTTTCAAAGCTTTATTGAAAGCACATCTCCTCCAAGAGACCTTCCCTAACTCGCATTTCCCACTCCAGCCCCGTGCCGCTTAGAGACATATTCTTACTCTACTATTCCCCTTGCCTCTAATTTATTTTAATGCCTGTCTCCCCACCTAGAGTGTAAGCTCCTTTTCTTTTTTTAATGGTATTTATTAAGTGCTTACTATGTGCCAGGCTAATCGGGCTGGACACAGCCCATGTTCCACTTGGGTCTCTATATGTTGCCAACTTGTACTTCCCAAGCGCTTAGTACAGTGCTCTGCACAAAGTAAGCGCTCAATAAATACGACTGATTGATTGATTTTACTTGTACCTATCTATTCTATTCTATTCTGTTAGTATGTTTGGTTTTGTTCTCTGTCTCCCCCTTTTAGACTGTGAGCCCACTGTCGGGTAGGGACTGTCTCTATATGTTGCCAACTTGTACTTCCCAAGCGCTTAGTACAGTGCTCTGCACAAAGTAAGCGCTCAATAAATACGATTGATTGATTGATTTTACTTGTACCTATCTATTCTATTCTATTTTGTTAGTATGTTTGGTTTTGTTCTCTGTCTCCCCCTTTTAGACTGTGAGCCCACTGTTGGGTAGGGACTGTCTCTATATGTTGCCAACTTGTACTTCCCAAGCGCTTAGTACAGTGCTCTGCACAAAGTAAGTGCTCAATAAATACAACTGATTGATTGATTGATTTTACAGGTGAGGTAACTAGGTCCAGAAAAGTTTAGTGACTTGCTCAAGGTCACACAGCAGACATGTGGCAGAGCCGGGATTAGAACCCGGGCCTGACTTCTGGTATCACACTTTATTCACTAGTCCATGCTGCTTCCCCTGAGGTCAGTATGCATTGAACTCTCCCAAGTATTTAGTTCAGAGCACTCAATAAATACCACGGTTTGCCTGATGAACATCTTGGAACATGAAGCTCCTCAACACATCTACGCCCAGCTCCTACGCAACGCTCTTAGGTATTTATCCCTCCCTTCTTACATGCATATCCTGATACTGGGTTACCTCCCATACCTGAAGTGCATTTTAATGTCTGCGTCACTCCCTAAATTGTTAGCTCTCTGAGGGCAGGGATCTTTTCTGTGTAATAATCATAATGCTGGCATTTATTAAGCGCTTTCTATGTGCAAAGCACTGTTCTAAGCGCTGGGGAGGTTACAAGGCGATCAGGTTGTGCCACGGGGGCTCGCAGTCTCAATCCCCATTTTCCAGGTGAGGGAACTGAGGCACAGAGAAGTGAAGTGACTTGCCCAAAGTCACACAGCTGACAACTGGAGGAGCCGGGATTTGAATCCATGACCTCTGACTCCAAAGCCTGGGCTCTTTCCACTGAGCCACACTGCTTCTCCTAAGCACTGAGGGAGAGTACAAGCTCTGCACACAGTGAGCCCTTAATAAATACCACCGACTGACTGATTTGGGCTGTTCCAAGGACATGGGTCAGGGCACCCCTTCAAACAATTCGGTTCAGATCTCTTCTTTTAACTCCAGCCTACTGTTGACTCGTGTGCTGTAGGCCAGTTCTACAAACTAAGGCTGGCTGGTGCTTCCCGGCAATTCCTTCCATCCAACTTAGGAAGGGGAGAAAAAACAACCCTAAGGGAGCAGATTCACCGAAGGAACACGTCGCCCTCCGTATCGTGGATCTGCAATGTTGAAAGATATAAGCCACAGAACTGCTGCTAACGCCTCTTCTCCTGAGGAACTACGCTGCTCTAAAGACAAGAGGGATGTTTTACAACCATCCCAGTTTGTGGATCGAGCATGGAGTCAACTGGAGGCCTTTCCACCCAACCCGAGGAGAGAGAGAGGGATTCTTGGAACAACGGATCCTCCTTTCATTGGATCTAATTAGAACCCAAAAATACTTTCTGCTTCACTTGTGGTACTTGCTTGCCTCTCCAATCAAATACGACAGAATGAAGGAGTGAGTGATAATAATAATAATGATGGCATTTGTTAAGCGCTTACGATGTGCAAAGCACTGTTCTAGGCGCTGGGGAGGATACAAGGTGATAGGGTTGTCCCACGTGGGGCTCAGTCTTTATCCCCATTTCCCAGATGAAGTAACTGAGGCCCAGAGAAGTGAAGTGACTTGCCCAAAGTCACACAGCTGACAATTGACGGAGCCGGGATTTGAATCCATGACCTCTGATTCCAAAGCCCGGGCTCTTTCCCCTGAGCCACGCTGCTTCTCTAGTGCCTGTTTTGCTGTCTGTCTCCCCCCTTGTAGACTGTGAGCCCGTTGTGGGCAGGGAGGGTCTCTCTTTGTTGCTGAATTGTCCTTCCCAAGCGCTTAGTACAGTGCTCTGCATACAGTAAGTGCTCAATAAACACGAATGAATGAATGATGCCTGTTACATGTTTTGCTGTCTGTCTCCCCCCTTCTAGACTGTGAGCCCACTGTGGGCAGGGAGGGTCTCTCTTTGTTGCTGAATTGTCCTTCCCAGGCGCTTAGTACAGTGCCCTGCACACAGTAAGCGCTCAATAAATACGATTAAATGAAATGAAATCAAATGCCTTAGCATTTATGAGCTGTTAACTCTTGTGAGAAACACCAGAACACTATAAAAGGTTATAAGCCAATCTGAATGGTTGGGAACGATTAATTCTACTTGGCTTATAACCAGCATTATTCCCCTATTAGAGAAGCAGCCTTAAGAGCTTGAAGGTCACGGCAAATGACCCTGGGACTCTTGCCAGTACAGTGACTTACAACTCTTCACCCTCTCAACTCTTGCAGCTTCTCTTCTCCTCCACCCCCCCCCAACCATTACCCCCGCCTCCCACAAGTTCCGACACGCCAATCTTTCTGGCTTTTCTACAAGAACTCTGATTTGAGATTACAGACTTTTCAAATAAGGGGCTATGGCCAGAAACTTTCCACCTGCAGGTTTCATCCACTGGGCTAACAACCCGGATATATTTAGAATTCCATTTTAAAATCAAGTTAGCTTGCCAAAATGGGACGTTGGGCACCTTCTAATACTTAGAACGCTCGTTGTTAGAATTACATCTCCTTAGCAGATCAAATCCGCTTTCTCCGATACACTTGAACCATTATTTGGAAAAAGAAACGTCACTCTAGGCATTTAAAACAAAACGCTCCCTTCAGTAGAAATATTTTACAACCTTTAAGTTTTCTTAAAATAATGAAGAGATGTACGCTAAAGATGCCTAACTGGATAGTCAGGGTTATCTGGTTCATTTATTTGCCTAAAGAGGCAGCTCTCTGAAAAGCAACGTTGATGAGCTGAAATTTAACAAAGTAATAAACAACAGGCTGGGTTTTTTTTTTATACAGTAGAAAACAAAATTACTATCGCCCAGGAAACAAGAGCTTCAGAAATCAGACGGTCACAGTTCTTTATGGCCAAACACAAGCAATCATGCTGTATTACTGAAGGAAATCCCTGGGCTAGGAACACCTCACAGTAGTAATTCCATTCGTACAGTTAGTACAGTGCCCAAGCGCTTAGTACAGTGCTCTGCACACAGTAAGTGCTCAATAAATACGACTGATTGATTTGAGTGCCCACCTGGTGCAATATACTATACCAACTGCTTGGTACAAGGCATGTTTCCTGCCTTCGGGGACTGAAAAGAGCACAGACCTGGCTTCTAAGTCCAACATTGTCACTTGCCTGCTGTGACCCTGGGCAAGTCAATTAACCACTTTGTGCCTCAGTTTCCTCATCTGTAATATGGAGACTCAATTCCTGATCTCCCTCCTAAAGTGAGCCCCACGTGGGACAGGGATTGTGTCCAAACTAACAATCCTTTTCTACTCCAGTGCTTAACACATAGCAAGTGCTTCACAAATGCCACACTTATTATCACTGCATTCAAACTGGGGTGGGATATAGAAGTGCTTACAAGTAGAATACTAGGAACAGATGCCTTTACAATCAGATATTCATATAATCCACAAGTGCTACGGATGAGTGTAAACACTGACTGTTCAGTTGAAACGACTTTGGGTGCTGAGACTACCTCGGGGAGGCTTCTTGGAGGGTTTTTAGAATTTAGGAAGGTTTTAGGGGGACTCAGGAGGGCTCTGAACCTGAGGGAAGCTGTGGTCTCACGGGTTTGGCACAAAAAGTATTCCCAGGCTGGAGGAACAGCATGGGTGAAGGGACGGAGACGGGAGATCTATTCACGAGTGATGTACAATTAGAAGATGAGGTTGGGTGGAAAGCAGAGAGCTTGCTGGGGAGTAGTGGATGAAGAGAGCCGATAAATAAGATGGCCCTCACAATCCAGGCTCTTGAGAGTGCAGAGAAGCACAGAACTACAACCCACCAGCGTCGTTAAAAGGGGAACGAGGAGAATCCTGAACCATTCAATGAGTCCTAGCTGGTCTGAGGACTTCTCTGAGCCCAGGGCACCACAGTTTCCCCTGGAAGGCAGCGGGCATTAGTGGAAACTGGGCAAGAAACACAGGCTCCACTGGCCAAAAGCAGAGAGCAGCAGCAGCTGCCCAGGGCCTCTCCCTAATCAGTGCTGCCTCGGTTCCGCCCTGTCTCCATCCCACTGGACTCGGCCAGCCTGGGGTGAAGTTGGAATCGCTGCTTCACACCTCCTCTCCGGCCCCTACAGTAGCACGCAGACCCAAGCGGAGCAGTCTTCTCAAGCAATAGCCACCCAGAGACCGCAAAAATAACAGCCCAGGGCTCCGGGGACATCACAAATGTTCCCATCTCCTGGGTCCAATCCAGGCCCTGCATTAGCATCGGGCCAGCTCTGAAGACAACCAGGCAACTTCTGGACAGACTCGGGGAACCACCAAACTGCATATGCCGAGCAGGATAAGTGACACCGTTTCACCGACAGGCGATCGTATTTCTCTCCAAAAGAATCCGAGCGGCCAATTCGGTGAACCATTTGAACTGCCATCTCTCTTCCTTCAGACAAGTCCTTTCAGATGTAACTGCCCAATTACCACAGTCTGTCCAAGAAGACCATACCCACAGTAAAGTAGGATCTTATTTTTAATTTCACAACCCAAGAATGATGGCAGGGGGGGGAGGGAGATACTGATGCTTCCAATCTATGGGTGATAAGCCTTTTAGTCACCTCTGGGGAGAATTACTTTCATTGGGAAGGGGCAGGTGGGGGGAGGGAGGGAAGGATGGTGTCGGAAGAGGGAGAAACTATAAAATGCCATCACAATTCACCTTTCAAAGGAGGCTCCACGGAGTCAGCGATCAGAAATTCCCGAAGCGGCATCCAACTCTGCATTCCTAGGCAACTCCCTCAAACCCCCACCTGATCTCCACTAACTGTACCGTCTTCCCTAACCTCCTCCGTCTCAATGCACCCTCCGTTCCACTCTCTACCCCAGTCACAAAAACTGACTCACTGTCCTCTGAACACACTCTTTACCTCCCAGCCACGGTGCATACCATTCCCTGGGTTTGGAACATTCAACCCTTTCCTCTCTGCCAAGCCACATTGGTTCCTCCCCTCCTACAAGGCTCCACCAAAAACCCAGCTCTCCTATTGTTCCCCAATGAAGCCCACCTGAAGCCACTTCCAATTCCCCCAGAGGAACCGTGTCTCCCCACCTCTGTTTACCCTCTCTACCTCTATCTCCTCCTCTCTTCCTTGTTTTCTTCTCCCCTCCTAATCTTGTCCCCCACCCCGCAGAAGACCTACCCTCTAACACTGCTGTCTGCAAGACATTATTAGAGATTGTTTTGTTGGTTGATTTCATTTTCTTGTGCCCCCTTCAGCAAGAAAACAGTAGGTTGGTATTTTTTTTTTTTTTACAGAGCTGTCAATTTCTACAAAATTCCTGGAGGAGGTGTGTCCCAAGGGCAGCTGTAAAACCGCCGAGTGTGAGTCCGTCCACGGGAATGAGCCTGACACATATGCCCTGGCGTGGTTACCTCTAAATGAAGCATACGGCACGGATGTCATCTTTCCTTAACGTCAAGGCCTCTCCCGTCACCACCCCGCCCCCACCATGCAGAGTGCCTTGCACACCTGGTGAATCCTCCGTAAATATTACCTGACCTCTTCTTTCACCTGCAGGTGAGGACCCAACTCCACTAGGACAAGAAGGCAGCTGTTCCCAGAGCCCAGGAGTCTAAGAGACTTCATCCTTGCTTGCAGGATGAAGTCGTTCAGGTTCCCAGGGCGCTGAACCGAATCCTCACCCACGGGAAGGAAGGGACGGCTGCAAACGAGCGCTCCGTAAACACCACTGATGGACCGATTGATTCGCCATTCTAGGCTTTGAGGCTTCAGGTGCTGCTGCCTGGCCCTGGAGTTATTTCTGCAAGACTGCTTCCAACTCGGTGGACAGAAAGCACACTTCACAGCTCTGGCCCTCACCCCATCTTAGGGGAAGGTTCTAGAAGGAATTGTGTGTGGCTGCCCTCCTACATCTGCTTCTTTCCTCCATCAAGAAGGCTGAAGGCGACGCCTTTGAGATTAGCCTCAACTGACACTATGCAGCCATGCTTCCTGGGCCAGGGTTGCCCCCGGTGACACGCGTCCTCGGCCGACCTGACGAAACTCTGCAGAACCAGAGCTGATTCCAAACTTGCGGCTGGGTGTTTCCTCTCCGTTGCTCCCCCCGTGCACCAGGTCCTTGATAATGGCCAAGGCAAGTGGCAGGACAATCTGTGCGGCATCCCGCAAGCTTTTCTGATCCTGGAAGAATTGCTGCTACTCCTCTGGGTCTCAGACACATTGAATTTTAACCATATTACCTTCCAAGTTTAGAAAAAAAATACTGTTACTCCACAGAGAAAAGTTAACCCACGCTAAATGCCTGCCATCACCCAACTCCTAATTGTTAACACGAGTGCTACAGGGATCAATTTTCCATTGGAGGTTACGGTAAAAAAAGTACAATCAGTGCAGAGAGGGGACAAGGTACCATAGCCACCACCGTGAATCACTGAGGCAGGGGGGTGGGGGAAGAAGGGCGTAAACTCATCTTGAAACTGTAAACTCGTTTCGGGCAGAGAATGTGTCTAGTGACTACTGTATTCTCCCAAGCGCTTAGTACAGTGGTCTGCCCATAATAAGCGCTCAACACGTTGATTAAGATGTGTACAATTTAACCCAAGTAGTAAAATGCCACACAAGCATCCAGACTTTACAATATGTTAACAATTTCCTGCTTTCTTAAATGAACTAACTCTGCCATTAACACAAGAGCTACTCCAATAAGAGCCCCCACGAAAGCCTCCCAATTTTATACAAGCGTGCCACTTCGGTATTAGTGCCATTTCTACCACTTGGATCGACTGCTTAACTCTGAAAGACAGAAAACACTTTCTCACCTATCCCCTTATTACTCAGTACGTGGGGGAAACGGGAAATGGAGCACACTCAGTGTTTCCATTGCACGGGCTCCCACTTCGTGTTTTGGAGAGATCGCTGAGGGAATAAGGAAACGTTCTTCTCACAGAACTCACTGGCCTGGAAAGAGCGTGATGAAACGGTGGAGGAAATGGTGACCCGCAGGGCCTCGGTGCATGTACGAAAACATGAGTTTTCTTCAACATGGGCCTCGTCGAGAATGTTACCCTCACGTGATCGGAAAACTGAGGGTTCTCCCATCTCCACTGACAAGTGATGAGGCTGTTGCCCACAGCAGGGAAGCCACTGGCCTAATGCCAGCTAACAAGCCAACGGCAAATCTTGAATCCAAACTCATACTCCCCAATTCCTAGTCTAGTGAGTGCTTGGTTCAATAAAGCTCCTCTGCCTATCCCTAATAGTCATCTTTACGGGACACATCAAAGAATCTTCAGAGACGCTATTTCAGTCAAAGCGTATTTGCGTCCCCCCTCATCCTCCCTAATGAGAATCCCACATCAAGAGCTGACTACATAGTAATGGGGGTAGGGGGGACATGCACTCTTTATAGAACAGAAATAGGGCACAGCTGAAAGTCAGTTTCTTGGCTTTAGTTTTGTAAATGATAAAAACAAGGATCCGCACCCCAGACTAGAAACCCAAAGCCCAGCTCAGTCCAAACCAGGCCCCACCTGGACTCAGAGGCTGCTACACAGTTGGTTAGCATCCCAAATACTTTAAAGATTTGTAACCTAGGGGTGTGTTCCTCCAGATTCTGAAACAAATTAATAACAGTATAAATTGAGTGCTTGCTCTGTGCTGAGAGCTACACTGAGCTCATGGGAGAAACAATGCAACCGGATCAGATTTTGAGTATCGATAGTACATCTAGATTTTAGATGAGCCCACGGAAAAATAAGATGGCCTGTTTGCGAAACTTGATCGTTTTAGTGATATCATAAAGTTAATTATAGGTCTAAGGGTACCTAAAAAATCCCTCTAACAATAAAGCGAAAAGGTAATTGTCCAGCTGCAAAGAAAGCAGGAAAGCAGCAGAACAGGGAATACTCAGGGAGCCTCCAGGAACCTCAGTGACAACACCCACCAAAATGCAAGGGTGGGTTAAAAATCCCACAGTCGGAAACACACTTTTCTCTTCCTTACCCTTTTCAAAAATGACATAGCTATGGATGACTAATGAAGCTGCTCACAGCTGAATGTGAGGTCTAAATCAATCTATGACATTTATGGAGCCCTTGCCCTTGTGCAGAGTACTGTGCTAAGCCCTTAGGAGAATTCGATGCGAAAGAGTTGGTAATACTGATGATAATGACAATTTTAAAAAATAATAATAAGTACTGGATTAATACAAAGCACTGGACTAGATACAAGGCAGTCAGGTCCCACATGAAGCTCACAGTCTAATGGGGAGGGAAAATTAAATCCCCATTTTGCAGACGAGGGAACTGAGGTCCCGAAGTTCAGTGACTTGCTCGAGATCACACAAGAGGTAAGTGGTGGGGCTAGGATTAGAACCCAGATCCTCTGAGTCCCAGGTCTGTGGTCTTTCCGTTAGGCCAGGCTGCTTCCCTGCAAATGCAGATTCACGACCTGCCGAAACTAGGGACGTGGGAGCCAACGGAGATTCACGACCTGCAGAAACTAGGGACGCGGTAGATGTGATCCCTGTCCACAAAAAACTTACAGCCCACAGGACGAGACAGACACACAAATAAATTACAAATAGGGGAAAAGCTCTCCCAGCTTGATTGGTTAGGCATGGGGTGACCATAAATTTGGCACTGGTGGGCCTGGAAAGCTCAATTGTCATGACGGGACACCGCTCCATTAGCTGAACTAATGATTGATTGATTGATTGACTGAACGAGCCAACATCACTGGATGTTGCCAAAGGCCTGAATGTGCCCAGATTCACCTGTATATATGTATCACCTGTATATATGTATATATGTTTGTACATATTTATTACTCTATTTATTTATTTATTTATTTTGCTTGTACATATCTATTCTATTTATTTTATTTTGTTAGTATGTTTGGTTTTGTTCTCTGTCTCCCCCTTTTAGACTGTGAGCCCACTGTTGGGTAGGGACTGTCTATGTTGCCAATTTGTACTTCCCAAGCGCTTAGTACAGTGCTCTGCCCATAGTAAGCGCTCAATAAATACGATTGATGATGATGATGATGATTCCGTCCTGGACTAACAGCTCCCAGAAACACTTGCTTGGGGAGAAAACCCAGAACGCTGACCACGCTCTGAGCGGTACTGCCCAGAAAACCTGGCATTCTGGGGCTGTCCTTATCAATCCATTTTATAGGTTGCCCTAGGTACACACCACCACCCCTTTCGGTCTCCAATAAGCTCCCCAAACACGGAAACAACGCTTGTTGCACAACCCCACCAGCCTGGGGATGGGCAGAGGATGACAGGCAACAGGGCACCCAAACAGCTGCTAAACGAGCTAAAATGGCACAACCACAAATAGGATAGGTCAATCAGAGTTGAGCAAAGATACGGCAAAACTTAGGTTGTTAATCACAACACAGCTATACGTTACTAAGGAACAGATCGGCCTCTCCTGCAGCGATCGGTGAGCTATTTTGGATCAAAAGCTTCAGGAAAAATGTGACCCAAAATGGCAGCTGCGAACAGCAGCTACGGGACCCTGTCAGCTCAGACACCTTCTACGGTGTCAAATAAACGAACAATGTAGATCATTTCTTGGTGCTGATTATCAGTGCTTTAACTCCCTTTTCTCACCAGCAGAAACCGTGATGGCCTTGATCCTCAGGAATGGATTCGTGGAAACAATGTATTTATTTCAAGGACATCTTAATCCCTGTTCTCAAACCACCTAAGAATTTCACAAGGGTTCACCATTTCCAATGTTAACAACAAAGGCACAAAAAGAAAAAAAAAATATATGATCAGTCGCTGTGATAAACCTAAACCTATAAGGCACGAAAAAAGCTGCCAAACAAAAAAAAAAGTTAAGATCTACCACAAACAAGTAATTTTTAATACTGATAGGTTTTTACCCTTGGAGTTGACAATCTAAAGTATAAAGAAAGCACATACACATCACACAAAAGGGTTTATGGTCATTTTTGTTTGGTTTTGATTACTGTCGGTCTTTTTGAGGATTTACTGTTTAGCTTTTAAATTTGATAAGACACGATATGGACACTGTCAAAAACAGCAAATTCCTAGAAAAGTGGTCAGCTTGAAGTTGACTCATTAACCCTGCATCCCTTTGCTTGGTTCTAATGTATTCTTTGCAACTCATTAGTGTGACTGGTGGCCAGCGCCTTGTTTGAAATTTTTCCACTTCTGGCTCTGAGGTTCCTCTCCCAAGTCCCGTCACCCCATCTTCCAAACTCACTTCCCCACAGCCATCCTTAAAAAGGAAGGTGCAGACCTCCACACCAACACTTACACCCCGCCACAAGACACAACCCAAACCGAAACAGGCTATAAAAATTTTAGCCTGCCGAGAGAGAGAGACAGACAGAGAGACAGACTGAGACTTGGTCTCCTGGCTTCACAGCAGATTTGAGAGGTAAGTGATGAGGTGAAGCAGGAAATGGTTTTCGTTGGGACATGGATGAGGCAGGGTGGAATGGGCTGCTCGGAGGCCCAGGGATTGGGAAGGGAGGGAGAAATCAAACTTCTATCAAGCCACTCCTCTCCTGTCAGGAAAATCTCTCTCACGTCAATGGGGCACGATGGGGGCGGATAGGGGAACCACCCTCTCCACCCCTTATCTTGAGGAAACAAGGGTCAGAAGATGCGGCGAGGTGGAAAGTTGTGGCTAAAATAGCTCTCTCTACTTTCTCGCCTTGGTTTCAGCTCCAGCCTACGACTTCCACCGGCAATACAGCCCTGAGGAAAAGAAAGAGTTGTGGCCCAAGGGGACCCTCACCTCGACGGCACAGGCTTCCGGCCAATCAACCGCGGGCCGAGCAACCAATCAATCAATCAATCGCATTTATTGAGCGCTTACTGTGTGCAGAGCACTGTACTAAGCGCTTGGGAAGTACAAGTTGGCAACATATAGAGACAGTCCCTACCCAACAGTGGGCTCACGGTCTAAAAGGGGGAGACAGAGAACAAAACCATACTAACAAAATAAAATAAATAGAATACATATGTACAAGTAAAATCAATCAATCAATAAATAGAATAATAAATATGTACAAACATATATGCATATAATGTGCTAAGTGCCTGGAAGAGTACAACATGAATTGGCAGGCACGATCGCTGCCCTGGAGGAGTTACAGACCAGGGGGGTAGATGGACATTAAAATAAATCACAAATGTAGATGTACATAAGTGGTCCGGGGTCGGGTGAAAAAATCAGAGTGCTTTAGGGGCCAGACCCAAATCCAGACCACAGAGAAGGGTACTTCCCAAGTGCTTAGTACAGTGCTCTGCACACAGTAAGCGCTCAATAAATACCATTGAATGAATATGAATGAATGCAAATCTGGCAAGTGAGGGTTTAGACAAGTAGGCCTCAAAGTATCAACAATTTTAGCAGGATTTCCTGGGCAAATAGAGAAGCAGCGTGGCTCAGTGGAAAGAGCACGGGCTTTGGTGTCAGAGGTCGTGAGTTCAAATCCCTGCTCCATCAGTTGTCAGCTGTGTGACTTTGGGCAAGTCATTTAATTTCTCTGTGCCTCAGTCCCCTCATCTGTACAATGGGGATGAAGACTGTGAGCCCTCCGTCGGACAACCTGATCACCTTGTAAACTCCCCAGCGCTTAGAACAGTGCTTTGCATATAGTAAGCGCTTAATAAATGCCATCATTATTAAATAGTGAATTTCACCGGGGAGCTACCGATCCCCAAATTCTTGAACTCTGGAACTCAGCAGTTCTCCGAAAGTGGGTAGTAAAGTAGATGATGGCTATGGCTTTATCCCGGTCTCAGAGCAGATCTTTTCTTCAGACTCCAGGGACGATCGATAGCATTTAATGAGCCGTAAGTCTGTGTTCAATCAATGGTATATATTGAGCACTTATGGTGAGCAGAGTACTGTACTGAGCACTTGGGAAAGTACGTATTAGCAGACGTAATCTCTGCCCAAAACAAGTTTACAACCAGGGCTTGGGACTGCACGCTAGCAGATGTGCTCCCTGCCCAGAGTTCTTAATCTAGCGGAGAAGACCGACGCTAAAATAAATGCTGTGGGGAGGAAGGATTTCAAGAAGGCTTTGAGGATGAGGAAGTCATGACTTGGTGGATCTGAGCTGGGAGTTCCAAGCACAAAGAAGAGATTATACAAAGGGTCAGAGATGGGAGAGTCAAGAATGAAGCACAGCGAGAAAATCAGCTAGAGGAGAACGAGGAGTATGAGCTGAGGTGCAGTGGGATGAGAGAGTGTATTCCTAAGAGGGAGACGGCTGATTGAGTGCCTTAAAGCCAACGGTGAGGAATTTCCGCTTGATGCAGGGAGGAAGGGGTACCAGTGGGAGTTTTTGAAGGCTGGAGAGACACGTGAAGAATGGATGCTTCAGAAAAGTGAACCGGGCAGCAGAGTGAAATATGGCCTGGAGATGTAATCGGCGAGTGACAGTGGACACATTCGGGTCTCTCGTTGAGAATGACGGATGGGGCTCGCTGAGATTTCAGAACCGAAAAGCCTCACGGACGAAATAGTTAATGACACGGATCGTGGTTTGTGGCACCAAGACCCAGCACCGGCACCGGGTCGCCGTCACTTCATCCAGTGGTGGGTCCTGCCTGTAAAATCTCTCTGCGTGAGTGCCATCCCTGCCCAGTGGCACTCCGTGTCCAATGGAAACACGGCTCACCCATTATCTACATCATCATCGTCGGTTCTTGATTTAATCAATGATTCAAGTGGTCAGGGAAGCCTATCAGAACACCAAATTCCTACCGAATGATATCTTGTCACATTTATTAAAAGCATTAATGACCTCTCACAACGTTACTCTTTAAAAATACAGAAGGAAATGATAACAAACACAAAAAAATAATAGAAAACGGTTTCCTCCACCTTCGTCAAGTGGCATTTTACAACAATAGACTGAATACACTGGGACTACCGATAATGAGGACGATGTGACGACGTATTAGAAGTGCTCATAACATTCTGACAAACACTCCCTAAAACTCTACTCGACGACAGTCCCACGTCCACTTGATGGAGGGAGGCGGGGAAGGGGTGGAGGAGGATTCGTCGGCCCTGCTGACCACTCACCACATACTGCACGAGACAATGAGGCGGCCAGTGGCGAAGAGCAGGGGACGGGTGGCCACTTCCACCTGCCTGACGGCCAGCCACACGTGGTTGCGAGCCCCCAAAATGCCATCGGTCTCGGGGTCCCGTCCCGCCCGGTGCGCCGGGAGGCTACTCCCTGCATCGGCAGCTCGACTGGCCCGAGGTAGAAGCCCCGGCTGGGGAAGGATCTAGCACAGAGCAGGCCGAATCCAGCCCCCAGGCAGGATTACGAAGCGTGGTCGGGCTGTTTGGCTCACCCATCTATTATTTCAGGGCCTTTGTTTGCCTCCAATTATATATAATATACACGCAATAAATACGATTATTAGACAACGAGGGACAATCCTAGTCTACCAGATCTCATAGGTTAAAAAAAAAATGACTAGAATATCACTTTTCAAAGTGTTTAAAATGGATGCTCAGCTGTACTCTGAAATTCCAGGTACACCCATTTTATAGATGGGGAAACAGAGACAAAGAGAAGGGGAAAAACGTTAGTCCAGGGTAAACTTGTCACGAGCCAAGTCAGCCCTCACATCCCTTATCCAGACTCCTAGGCCAGAACTTTCCCCCAGATTTTAACCTGTTCTGAGAACACTGCCACTCTCTGAATTGACGTTTACTTTTATAAGTGGAACTTACTAGTAACGCTTTGCTAAAACTGCAAGTCAAAACCTGAAGCCAAAAGAAAGCACGTACCTGAAGAGAACATTTCCTTTTCATACACCGATAGGAAGAGCTTTCCTCAAATAACTATAAAAGACAGCTACCGCGACATAAAAGAACCACTTTTTAATTGGGCCCAACAAAAGCTGTGAGCTAAACAACCCACGGCATTTACTGAGCATTTACTGTGTGCGGAGCGCTGTACAAAGCACAGATTCATGTGGAATGTCTGCAACTTTTGATGGTACTAAATGGGGATTTATTTGCTTGGCCGCTTACGTCACTTGGGGAGCTGAGAAGTCCAAGCCCAACCTGGCATGGTGACACGTGAGGGCCTGAGGACTGCCCGCTTGTCCCTCCGTCCAGTGTATTCAGTCTATTGTTGTAAAATGCCACTTGATGAAGGTGGAGGAAACCGTTTTCTATGACTTTTTGTGTTTGTTATCATTTCCTTCTGTATTTTTAAAGAGTAATGTATAGTGTACGCTCGTTGTGGGCAGGGAACGGGTCTACCAACTGGTGTATTGTCCTCTCCCAAGCGCTCAGTACGGTGCTCTGCACATGGTAAGTGCTCAGTCAGTAAGACTGAACGATTGATGTCCAAACGCTGA
Source organism: Tachyglossus aculeatus (assembly GCF_015852505.1). Lineage (NCBI taxonomy): Eukaryota > Metazoa > Chordata > Mammalia > Monotremata > Tachyglossidae > Tachyglossus > Tachyglossus aculeatus. The sequence continues at coordinate 21,691,412 of NC_052101.1, read as the reverse complement.
GGAGGAGGAGGAGGAGCAGAAGATCCCTGGAGGAGTTGTCACACAGTTCCCTTCCTTTCTACACCTTGGTGCCCCTTTCAGGAACAGGGAGCTTTAGGGGCTGAACCGGAGCCCGGGCGCTGGGACCGGCAGTTCTTCCCACGGCCCCTCCCACCATCCTTCATTCATTCCTTCAACCGTATTTATTGAGCGCCTACTGTGTGCGGAGCACCGTACTAAGCGCTTGGAAAATGCAATCCGGCAACAAACTGGATCCCTACCCAACGGAGGGCTCACGGTTTTCAAAGTCGGGCCAATCTAGGGCTCTAAACTGTAAGACCGCTATGGGCAGGGAACAGGTCTGCCAACTCTGCTGCGCTGTACTCTCCCCAGGGCTCAGTGCTGCGCTTGGCACATAGTAAGCGCTCGGTAAAACCCCTCATTTCACCAACTGGCAGGCTGCGGAGGAGCTCTGACCCACCGGGCAAGGTGTGAGGCGAGCAGGATCCCTTCAGGTGGCCTACAATTCGGGACCCCTGTGTCGTCGGGCTGAGATGCCGTACTGGGAGAGCCGATGAGTACCCCAGCCCCTGCAGAACCAGACAGTGGGAGACACTGTAACACAGGGGGATTACCTAAGAGAGGATGTTACTACAACCGGGTGTTATTCTTTCAATCATATTGATTGAGCCCTTACTGTGTGCACAGCACTGTAGTAAATGCCCGGGAGGCTACAATACAACAATAAGCAGACACATTCCCTGCCCAAACCGAGCTTACAGTCTAGCAGGGGGGAGACAGACATCAATACAGATAAATAAAACGACAGATATATACATAAGTGCTGTGGGGCTGGGGCGGGGGGGGGGAGGGAGAGCAAATGGAGCAAGTCAGGGTGACGCAGAAGGGAGTGGGAGATGAGGAAAAGTGGGGCTTAGTCTGGGAAGGCCTCTTGGAGGAGACGTACCTTCAATAAGGTTTTGAAATGGAGGGAGAGTGACTGTCAGATCTGAGGAGTTATTTGCACTTCGTTGAGTTCCACTGCTTACGAGTGTGTCTTAGTATTTGTGAGGAGCACCAGGATACTAAGCAATTTAAACTGATCAAAGTTGTATTCTTGAAGAAGGCTTAATTCGTGGCTTGAAGTATTTCCTGAGCGCACCTGGCTTTAAAGTTTGAGGCAGAGGGATTAAAATTAAAAGGTGAGGAGGCAGAGGCCAAAGGCAGAAAAGACCACGGGCATGGGATTTGCTTCTAAAAATTTTTTTCATCTAGTGCACATTAGAAGCACAGAGCATCCTCACCAAAATCTGCAATGTGGTTGCTCCTTTTAGAACCCTCGATGCTTCATACTTTGGGTTTTATATTAAAACAGAACATTTTCACAGCCCGCCCTCTTCACTCCCATCAATGAAATCTGAAACATATGCAAATGTTCTGTCAATCTGAAAAAAATCTAACAGTGACCCAATGTAAGGAGAACGCCCGATGTAAATAAGCGAGAACTTATAGCTGTTCATCCCTCGATTCAGTGATCGGTTTTCCACCCCCAGGTGCAAACATTTCATTGTGGAAGAGGTTTTCATTTTTTCGTTACGAGTTTTCATTTGTAGGGGCCATCAGATGTATTTAAATGAAGCATCTACTCAAAGTTTGTTTGTATTCACAGCCTATCTACTAAAATTGCTCATGGACTCTTACCATTCAGCTACATACATAAATACTGTATTTCTAATATCCTAGAAGGCTATTTGAGCTCACTGGGACCAAGGTATTTGGGATAACCTAAAGCCTTAGAAAGATGCATATAGCAGTAGCAGTAATACGATTTACACGCTTATTGGGTGCAAAGCACTGTGTTAAGTGCTGGGGAAAAAAATAAGCAGGTGAACACTGGATGGTCCCTGGACTCTAAAGAGACTGGTAAAAGGAAACTTTTTTTTTTCCATTCCTCACCCTTTCTTCCACCTAGCTTCATTGTGAACAACTGGTCAAGTAAATAACCCAAGATCAACTTTCTACTGCAGTTCAGTTGGCACAAAGACCCAGGGAGAACCTTTTGTCTTTAACTTTGAGATTTCTTTTTTTTTTTAAGTGGCCCTGGCCCATTAAAGTGCATTCAAATTCACAGGGGGGAAAGGTACTTTAGTCTACTGGGAAAAATATATTAGAAATAGAGGAATTTTGTTCCTTGAAAAATTGACCCTTCAATGCTGACAGCCTTTACTAGTAAACACGGCCAATCCAAAATGCACAGGGGGAAAAGGTACTTTATTGGGAAAAATATATTAGAAATAGAGGAATTTTGTTCTTTGAAAAACTGGCCCTTCAATGCTGACAGCCTTTACTAGTAAACACGGCCAATCCGAAATGCACACTAAGTTGATCTTTAATTGGGAGTTTCAAAATTCCAAGATGGAGACTGGCTCAATAGTTTGGTCTAAAGCCTCCAAACACTTGGAAGTAGATTCTCCAAATGCACACTAAATTGATTTTTAATTGGGAGTTTCAAAATTCCAAGATGGAGACTGGCTCAATAGCTCGGTCTAAAGCCTCCAAACGCTTGGAAGTAGATTCTCCAAATACACCGGTACTAAGATGCCTTCAGGTTATCGAAATTCAGATAAATGACCATTTGGGTTGCTTGCCTAATTTTGTTCAGTTATCCAAGATATTTTTCCAACTAGCTCCGGTTTGAATAACCGTCCGGAAGAATAAATGTCTGAAAAACCAGACTTCTACTACGCATGGTTGCAGTTACAATTACTAATCCTCATTAATTTTGAAAAACGCCATCTCTACCAGCGTTACTTGGGGTTGGAGCTGCAATTATCCACTGTCAAATGCTTTAAAAGACTCTTCAACACAAGAAAAAAGAAAACCACTAAATAGGAAGCTACCCGACAAATACTCTACCATCAAAGCAACAGCTGGATTTCTCTGAATTTTTTATTGCAGAACTGCGCCTCCTTTTCGAGACAAAAATCTACTTATTTTAAGACTGATGATAGCTGCTGGGCTACCTTCACAATTACGCTATTGTCCTTCCATTTCTACGCGTAAGCAACTCCGCCAACCAAGCTGTCTTCGTCTGCGGGCATGTAATGTGTCACCATTCATTATTTAGGGCATTAAAATGTGTACGAGGCTCTGACGTCTCCCTCGTTTCACGGCGGAATCACTGACTCAGTCCCTTCCTTCATTAGGAAGAGACGAATGGGGTCCAGAAGCTTTGAGGGCCCCTCTTTAACCACTTTCTCAGGATGCAGCTTGTTGCGTTACTTTGTTACACCAGGCATCAAAAAGCTTTCTAGGTTTCTGTGGTAAAGCGGGGGACTGTGTGAAGCGATCTGCCGGGAGGGAACGATTGCCAAGCATTTTCCAAGGGGGAAGAAAACCGGGTGCGGGCCACTCCGGCTACCCAGCCTTAGAACCGGTCCCTCGCTCGGGATACCCCCCAGAAATCGAGGCCTCTCCGTTGGAAAAAAACATGATTTCACTTTGGTTCCATTTCTCCCGCCGCTTTGCTGAGTTTTTTTTTTTCCAAGGCCTCTCTTATTCACTTTTTCTCGACGAATATTTAGCCTCCTCCTCACATAGTTAAAACCATCTTCCATTGTGGAGGCCGGCGCAGTGGGGGGGCGGGAGAACAGGACATTCATTCATTCATTCAATCATATTTATTGAGCGCTTACTGTGTGCAGAGCACTGTACTAAGCACTTGAGAAGTACAAATCGGCAACATATAGAGACAATCCCTACCCAACAACGGGCTCCCAATCTATACGGGGGGAAGACAGACAATAACAGACAACAGAACAAAATAAGTTGACAGGAAACAAAACTACTAGACATTTAGGGCCGAATCAAAGGGTGGGTTCTGCGATGGAACAATCACAACCCATTTCTTGGGGTGGGGGGGGAGGTTGTGACAGTCGTGATGTCGTAAACACTTAATCCGGGGGTCTGCATTCATTCATTCAATCGTATTTAATCCCCAAAAATGGGGATTAAGGCTGTGAGCCCCCCGTGGGACAACCTTATCACCTTGTAACCTCCCCAGAGCTTAGAACAGTGCTTTGCACATAGTAAGCACTTAATAAATGCCATCATCATCCATCTACCCCAGCATATAACATAGTAATAAAATTTTATAAGCGCTTAGTACAGTGCTCTGCACACAGTAAGCGCTCAATAAATACGATTGATTGATTTATTGAGTGCTTACTGTGTGCAGAGCCCTGGCCTAAGCCCTTAGGATGTACAAATGGGCACAGTGCTAAGCACAGAGTAAGTGCTCAATAAATACGGTTGAACGAATGGGCAACATATAGAGACGGTCCCTACCCAACAACGAGCTTCCAGTCTAGAAACGGGCTGCACCCGGTAAGTGCTCAATAAATACCGTCTCTATAGGTTGTCGATTTGTACTTTCCAAGTGCTCAGCCCAGTGCTCTGCACACAGTAAGCGCTCAATAAATACGATCGAATGAAGGGGCAACATACAGGGAAGCAGCATGGCTCAGTGGAAAGAGCCGGGGCTTTGGAGTCAGAGGTCAGGGGTTCAAATCCCGGCTCCACCAATTGTCAGCTGTGTGACTTTAGGCAAGTCACTTCACTTCTCTGGGCCTCCGTTACCTCATCTGTAAAATGGGGATTAAGACTGTGAGCCCCCTGTGGGACAACCTGATCACCTTGTAACCTCCCCAGTGCTTAGAACAGTGCTTTGCACATAGTAAGCGCTTAATAAATGCCATCATCATTATTATTATTATTATAGAGAGACGGTCCCTACCCAACAACAAGCTCCCAGTCTAGAAACGGGCTGCACCCAGTAAGCGCTCAATAAATACCGTCTCTATACAATGCCGATTTGTACTTTCCAAGCGCTTAGTCCAGTGCTCTGCACACAGGAAGCGCTCAGTAAATACGAATGAATGAATGTCCCCTCCAGTTTTAGGGTCCAGGCATAACTCCTTCCCTCCTGACGGGGTGGGCGGCCTCCTGGGGCCCATCCTTCCTTGCTTCCTTCCTTCCTTCTTTCCTTCCCTCCCTTCACGTGAGGCGACGGCGGCCTGGGTTTGTGGAAGAGTCCGTTATTGGGTAGGGACCATCTATGCTGCTGACTTGTACTTCCCAGGTGCTCAGTCCAGCACTCTGCACACAGTAAGCGCTCAGTAAATACAACTGAATGAACGAATGAATGTCCCCTCCAGTTTCAGGGCCCAGGCACAGCTCCTTCCCTCCTGAGGGGGTGGGCGGCCGCCTGGGGCCCGTCCTTCCTTGCTTCCTTCCTTCCGTCCCTCCACGTGAGGGGAAGGTGGCCTGGGTTTGTGGAAGAGCCCATTACTGGGTAGGGACCGTCTCTCTCTGTTGCCGACTTGTCCTTCCCAAGCGCTCAGTCCAGTGCTCTGAACACAGTAAGCGCTCAGTAAATACGAATAAATGAATGCATGTCCCCTCCAGTTTCAGGGCCCAGGCATGGTTCCTTCCCCCCTGAGGGGGTGGGCGGCCTCCTGGGGCCCGTCCTTCCATGTGAGATGACGGTGGCCTGGGTTTGTGGAAGAGCCCGTTACTGAGTAGGGACCGTCTCTCTCTGTTGCCGATTTGTCCTTCCCAAGCGCTCAGTCCAGTGCTCTGCACACAGTAAGCGCTCGGTAAATACGAATGAATGAATGCATGTCCCCTCCAGTTTCAGGGCCCAGGCATGGCTCCTTCCCTCCTGAGGGGGTGGACAGCCAGCTTTCTGAGGCCTGTCCTTCCTTCCTTCTTTCCTTCTCTCCCTCCACGTGAGGCGAAGGCGACCTGGGTTTGTGGAAGAGCCCATTACTGGGTAGGGACTGTCTATGTTGCCGACTTGTCCTTCCCAGGGGCTCAATCCAGTGCTCTGCACACTGTAAGCGCTCAGTAAATACGAACAAATGAATGCATGTCCCCTCCAGTTTCCGGGCCCAGGCATGGCTCCTTCCCTCCTGAGGGAGCGGGCGGCCGGCTTTCTGGGGCCTGTCCTTCCTTCCATCCCCCCACATGAGGCGACGGTGGCCTGGGGTTGTGGAAGAGCCCGTTATTGGGTAGGGACTGTCTATGTTGCCGACTTGTCCTTCCCAGGCGCTCAATCCAGTGCTCTGCACGCAGTAAGCGCTCAGTAAATATGAATAAATGAATGAATGAATGTCCCCAGGCATGGCTCCATCCCCCCTGAAGGGGTGGGCAGCCGGCTTTCTGGGGCCTGTCCTTCCTTCTTTCCTTCCGTCCCTCCACGTGAGGTGAAGGCAGCCTGGGTTTGTGGAAGAGCCCGTTACTGGGTAGGGACCGTCTCTCCCTGTTGCCGACTTGTCCTTCCCAGGCGCTCAGCGCAGTGCTCTGCGCACAGTACGCACTCAGTCAATACGAATAAACGAATGAATGTCCAGTTTCAAGGCCCAGGCCCGGCTCCTTCCCTCCTGAGGGGGTGGGCGGCCTCCTGGGGCCCGTCCTTCCTTCCCTCCCTCTACGTGAGGCGATGGCGGCCTGGGTTTGTGGAAGAGCCCATTACTGGGTAGGGGCCATCTCTCTCTGTTGCCGACTTGTCCTTCCCAGGCGCTCAGTCCAGTGCTCTGCACACAGTAAGCGCTCAGTAAATACGAATAAACGAATGAATGCATGTCCCCTCCAGTTTCTGGGCCCAGGCAGGGCTCCATCCCTCCTGAGGGGGTGGGCGGCCGGCTTTCTGGGGCCTGTCCTTCCTTCCATCCCTCCACGTGAGGAGACGGTGGCCTGGGGTTGTGGAAGAGCCCATTACTGGGTAGGGGCCATCTCTCTCTGTTGCCAACTTGTCCTTCCCAGGCGCTCAGTGCAGTGCTCTGCACACAGTAAGCGCTCAGTAAATACGAATAAACGAATGAATGTCCAGTTTCCGGGCCCAGGCAAGGCTCCATCCCTCCTGAGGGGGTGGGCGGCCGGCTTTCTGGGGCCCGTCCTTCCTTCCCTCCCTCCACGTGAGGCGACGGCGGCCTGGGGTTGTGGAAGAGCCCATTAGCATCATCATCATCAATCGTAGCCATCAATCAAGCCCATTACTGGGTAGGGACTGTCTCTGTGGCCGACTTGTCCTTCCCAGGCGCTCAGCGCAGTGCTCTGCGCACAGTAGGCGCTCAGTCAATACGAATAAACGAATGAATGTGCAGTTTCAAGGCCCAGGCAGGGCTCCATCCCTCCTGAGGGGGTGGGCGGCCGGCTTTCTGGGGCCCGTCCTTCCTTCCATCCCTCCACGTGAGGCGATGGCGGCCTGGGGTTGTGGAAGAGCCCATTACTGGGTAGGGACTGTCTCTGTGGCCGACTTGACTACTTCCCAGGCACTCAGTGCAGTGCTCTGCGCACAGTAAGCGCTCAGTCAATACGAAAAAACGAATGAATGTGCAGTTTCAAGGCCCAGGCAGGGCTCCATCCCACCTGAGGGGGTGGCTGGGCAGCTTTCTGGGGCCCGTCCTCCTTTCCTTCCCTCCCTCCACGTGAGGTGAAGGCGGCCTGGGGTTGTGGAAGAGCCCTTTAGTGGGTAGGGCCCGTCTCTCTCTATTGTCGACTTGACTACTTCCCAAGCGCTCTGTCCAGTGCTCTGCACACAGTAGGCGCTCAGTCAATACGAATAAACGAATGAATGTCCAGTTTCAAGGCCCAGGCAGGGCTCCATCCCTCCTGAGGGGGTGGTTGGGTGGCTTTCTGGGGCCCGTCCTTCCCTCCCTCCACGTGAGGCGATGGCGGCCTAGGGTTGTGGAAGAGCCCATTATTGGGTAGGGACTGTCTCTGTGGCCGACTTGTCCTTCCCAAGCGCTCAGTCCAGTGTTTTGCACACAGTAAGTGCTCAGTAAATACGAATAAATGAATGAATGCATGTCCCCTCAGGGCCCAGGCAGGGCTCCATCCCTCCTGAGGGGGTGGGCGGCTGGCTTTCTGGGGCCCGTCCTTCCTTCCCTCCCTCCACGTGAGGCAATGGCGGCCTGGGGGTTGTGGAAGAGCCCATTATCATCATCATCATTAATCGTAGCCATCAATCAAGCCCATTACTGGGTAGGGACCGTCTCTGTGGCCGACTTGTCCTTCCCAGGCGCTCAGCGCAGTGCTCTGCGCACAGTAGGCGCTCAGTCAATACGAATAAACGAATGAATGTCCAGTTTCAAGGCCCAGGCAGGGCTCCATCCCTCCTGAGGGGGTGGCTGGGCGGCTTTCTGGGGCCCGTCCTTCCTTCCCTCCCTCCACGTGAGGCGATGGCGGCCTGGGGTTGTGGAAGAGCCCATTACTGGGTAGGGACTGTCTCTGTGGCCGACTTGTCCTTCCCAGGCGCTCAGTCCAGTGTTTTGCACACAGTAAGTGCTCAGTAAATACGAATAAATGAATGAATGCATGTCCCCTCAAGCTCAGGGCCCAGGCAGGGCTCCATCCCCCCTGAGGGAGTGGGCGGGCGGCTTTCTGGGGCCCGTCCTTCCTTCCCTCCCTCCACGTGAGGCGATGGGGGCCTGGGGTTGTGGAAGAGCCCATTAGCATCATCATCATCAATCGTAGCCATCAATCAAGCCCATTACTGGGTAGGGACTGTCTCTGTGGCCGACTTGTCCTTCCCAGGCGCTCAGTGCAGTGCTCTGCGCACAGTAGGCGCTCAGTCAATACGAATAGACGAATAAACGAATGAATGTGCAGTTTCAAGGCCCAGGCAGGGCTCCATCCCTCCTGAGGGGGTGGTTGGGCGGCTTTCTGGGGCCCGTCCTTCCTTCCCTCCCTCCACGTGAGGCGATGGCGGCCTGGGGTTGTGGAAGAGCCCATTACTGGGTAGGGACTGTCTCTGTGGCCGACTTGTCCTTCCCAAGCGCTCAGTCCAGTGTTTTGCACACAGTAAGTGCTCAGTAAATACGAATAAATGAATGAATGCATGTCCCCTCAAGCTCAGGGCCCAGGCAGGGCTCCATCCCTCCTGAGGGGGTGGGCGGGCGGCTTTCAGGGGCCCGTCCTTCCTTCCCTCCCTCCACGTGAGGCGATGGCGGCCTGGGGGTTGTGGAAGAGCCCATTATCATCATCATCATTAATCGTAGCCATCAATCAAGCCCATTACTGGGTAGGGACTGTCTCTGTGGCCGACTTGTCCTTCCCAGGCGCTCAGCGCAGTGCTCTGCGCACAGTAGGCGCTCAGTCAATACGAATAAACGAATGAATGTGCAGTTTCAAGGCCCAGGCAGGGCTCCATCCCTCCTGAGGGGGTGGGCGGCCTCCCTCCTGGGGCCCGTCCTTCCTTCCTTCCCTCCCTCCACGTGAGGCGATGGCGGCCTAGGGTTGTGGAAGAGCCCATTATTGGGTAGGGACTGTCTCTGTGGCCGACTTGTCCTTCCCAGGCGCTCAGCGCAGTGCTCTGCGCACAGTAGGCGCTCACTCAATACGAATAGACGAATAAACGAATGAATGTGCAGTTTCAAGGCCCAGGCAGGGCTCCATCCCTCCTGAGGGGGTGGGCGGGCGGCTTTCTGGGGCCCGTCCTTCCTTCCCTCCCTCCACGTGAGGCGATGGCGGCCTGGGGGTTGTGGAAGAGCCCATTAGCATCATCATCATTAATCGTAGCCATCAATCAAGCCCATTACTGGGTAGGGACCGTCTCTGTGGCCGACTTGTCCTTCCCAGGCGCTCAGCGCAGTGCTCTGCGCACAGTAGGCGCTCAGTCAATACGAATAAACGAATGAATGTGCAGTTTCAAGGCCCAAGCAGGGCTCCATCCCTCCTGAGGGGGTGGGCGGCCTCCCTCCTGGGGCCCGTCCTTCCTTCCTTCCCTCCCTCCACGTGAGGCGATGGCGGCCTAGGGTTGTGGAAGAGCCCATTATTGGGTAGGGACTGTCTATGTGGACGACTTGTCCTTCCCAGGCGCTCAGTCAATACGAATAAACGGATGACTGTCAGGGCAGGGCTCCATCCCCCCTGAGGGGGTGGTGGGGCGGCTTTCAGGGGCCTTTCCTCCTTCCCTTTTAGACTGCCTTTTAGACTGTGAGCCCACTGTTGGGTAGGGACTGTCTCTATGTGATGCCATTTTGTACTTCCCAAGCGCTTAGTACAGTGCTCTGCACAGAGTAAGCGCTCAATAAATACGATTGATTGATTCCCTTCCCGTCCCTCCACGTGAGGCGACGGCGGTCAGGGCCGGTGGGGGGCGGCCGAGGGCCTTTGTCCGGGCGGGGCGGCGCAGTGGGCAGACCGGAAGTGGGGGGCCCGAAATCCACTAGTCACGCCAACCCCACTCGGGGCGCGCGCGCCCCCCCCCCCCCCACGGCCGTCGGAAACATCGCGAGAATTGGGGGGGGGGGCGCGCGCGCGCGCGTCATCCGGGTCCCTAAGCGTGCGGGCTCAGTCCGGGGGTGGGGGGGGGGGGCGCACCGCGGGGATGGGGGGGGGGAGGCCGTCGCTCTATCTATCACTCGCTCACTCACTCTCTCTGTCTCTGTCTCTCTCTCTCTCTCACCCACCATGAGCTCGATGGTCTTGTCCTCGATGAGCGAGTCGGGCTCCATCGCGGCCGCGGCCCCCGCGCTGGCGAGCGGCGGCGATGGCTCCTGCTCCCCTCGGAGGCTCCGCCCTCCTCCCGGGCGCCGCGCGCAGCGCCGGGACTACAACTCCCGGCGACCCCCGCGGCCCCGCCGCAACGCATGACGGGAAGCGCGCCCGCCGCGCGCGCGCGCGCGCGCCCCCCCCCCCCGGCCGGGATTCATTCATTCATTCATTCATTCAATCGGGCTTAGTGCGTGCAGAGCCCTGTAATAATAATAATAATAATAATAATGATAATGGAATTTATTAAGCGCTTACTATGTGCGAAGCGCTGTTCTAAGCGCTGGGGAGGTGACAAGGTGATCAGGCTGTCCCACAGGGGGGCTCACAGTCTTCATCCCCATTTGACAGATGAGGGAACTGAGGCACAGAGAATAATAACAATAATAATAATAATAATAATAATAATAATAATAATAATAATAATAATAATGATGATGATGGCATTTATTAAGCGCTTACTATGTGCAAAGCACTGTTCTAAGCGCTGGGAAGGTTACAAAGTGATCAGGTTGTCCCACAGGGGGCTCACAGTCTTCATCCCCATTTTACAGATGAGGGAACTGAGGCACAGAGAATAATAATAATAATAATAATAATAATGGCATTTATTAAGCGCTTTCTATGTGCGAAGCGCTGTTCTAAGCGCTGGGGAGGTTACAAGGTGATCAGGCTGTCCCACAGGGGGCTCACAGTCTTCATCCCCATTTGACAGATGAGGGAACTGAGGCACAGAGAATAATAATAATAATGATGATGGCATTTATTAAGCGCTTACTATGTGCAAAGCACTGTTCTAAGCGCTGGGGAGGTTACAAGGTGATCAGGCTGTCCCACGGGGGGGCTCACAGTCTTCATCCCCATTTTACAGATGAGGGAACTGAGGCACAGAGAATAATAATAATAATAATAATGGCATTTATTAAGCGCTTACTATGTGCGAAGCAGTGTTCTAAGCGCTGGGGAGGTTACAAGGTGATCAGGTTGTCCCACGGGGGGCTCACAGTCTTCATCCCCATTTTACAGATGAGGGAACTGAGGCACAGAGAATAATTATAATAATGATGATGGCCTTTATTAAGCGCTTACTATGTGCGAAGCGCTGTTCTAAGCGCTGGGGAGGTTACAAGGTGATCAGGTTGTCCCACGGGGGGGGCTCACAGTCTTCATCCCCATTTTACAGATGAGGGAACTGAGGCACAGAGAATAATAATAATAATAATAATGATGGCCTTTATTAAGCGCTTACTATGTGCGAAGCGCTGTTCTAAGCGCTGGGGAGGTTACAAGGTGATCAGGCTGTCCCACAGGGGGGCTCACAGTCTTCATCCCCATTTGACAGATGAGGGAACTGAGGCACAGAGAATAATAATAATAATAATAATAATAATAATAATAATAATAATAATAATAATGGCATTTATTAAGCGCTTACTATGTGCAAAGCACTGTTCTAAGCGCTGGGAAGGTTACAAAGTGATCAGGTTGTCCCACCGGGGGCTCACAGTCTTCATCCCCATTTTACAGATGAGGGAACTGAGGCACAGAGAATAATAATAATGATAATAATGATGGCATTTATTAAGCGCTTACTATGTGCAAAGCACTGTTCTAATTGCTGGGGAGGTTACAAGGTGATCAGGTTGTCCCACGGGGGGCTCACAGTCTTCATCCCCATTTGACAGATGAGGGAACTGAGGCCCAGAGAAGAATAATAATAATAATGATGGCATTTATTAAGCGCTTACTATGTGCAAAGCACTGTTCTAAGCGCTGGGGAGGTTACAAGGTGATCAGGTTGTCCCACGGTGGGGGCTCACAGTCTTCATCCCCATTTTACAGATGAGGGAACTGAGGCACAGAGAATAATAATAATAATAATAATAATAATAATAATAATAATAATAATAATAATAATGGCATTTATTAAGCGCTTACTATGTGCAAAGCACTGTTCTAAGCGCTGGGAAGGTTACAAAGTGATCAGGTTGTCCCACCGGGGGCTCACAGTCTTCATCCCCATTTGACAGATGAGGGAACTGAAGCACAGAGAATAATAATAATAATAATGATGGCATTTATTAAGCGCTTACTATGTGCAAAGCACTGTTCTAAGCGCTGGGGAGGTTACAAGGTGATCAGGCTGTCCCACGGGGGGGCTCACAGTCTTCATCCCCATTTTACAGATGAGGGAACTGAGGCACAGAGAATAATAATAATAATAATAATGGCATTTATTAAGCGCTTACTATGTGCTAAGCACTGCTCTAAGCGCTGGGGAGGTTACAAGGTGATCAGGCTGTCCCACAGGGGGGCTCACAGTCTTCATCCCCATTTGACAGATGAGGGAACTGAGGCACAGAGAATAATAATAATAATAATGATGGCATTTATTAAGCGCTTACTATGTGCGAAGCGCTGTTCTAAGCGCTGGGGAGGTTACAAGGTGATCAGGCTGTCCCACAGGGGGGCTCACAGTCTTCATCCCCATTTGACAGATGAGGGAACTGAGGCACAGAGAATAATAATAATAATAATAATAATAATAATAATAATAATGGCATTTATTAAGCGCTTACTATGTGCAAAGCACTGTTCTAAGCGCTGGGAAGGTTACAAAGTGATCAGGTTGTCCCACCGGGGGCTCACAGTCTTCATCCCCATTTGACAGATGAGGGAACTGAGGCACAGAGAATAATAATAATAATAATGATGGCATTTATTAAGCGCTTACTATGTGCAAAGCACTGTTCTAAGCGCTGGGGAGGTTACAAGGTGATCAGGCTGTCCCACGGGGGGGCTCACAGTCTTCATCCCCATTTTACAGATGAGGGAACTGAGGCACAGAGAATAATAATAATAATAATAATGGTATTTATTAAGCGCTTACTATGTGCGAAGCAGTGTTCTAAGCGCTGGGGAGGTTACAAGGTGATCAGGTTGTCCCACGGGGGGCTCACAGTCTTCATCCCCATTTTACAGATGAGGGAACTGAGGCACAGAGAATAATAATAATAATAATGATGGCCTTTATTAAGCGCTTACTATGTGCGAAGCACTGCTCTAAGCGCTGGGAAGGTTACAAGGTGATCAGGCTGTCCCACGGGGGGCTCACAGTCTTCATCCCCATTTTACAGATGAGGGAACTGAGGCACAGAGAATAATTATAATAATGATGATGGCCTTTATTAAGCGCTTACTATGTGCGAAGCGCTGTTCTAAGCGCTGGGGAGGTTACAAGGTGATCAGGTTGTCCCACGGGGGGGGCTCACAGTCTTAATCCCCATTTTACAGATGAGGGAACTGAGGCACAGAGAATAATAATAATAATAATAATGGCCTTTATTAAGCGCTTACTATGTGCGAAGCACTGTTCTAAGCGCTGGGGAGGTTACAAGGTGATCAAGTTGTCCCACGGGGGGGCTCACAGTCTTCATCCCCATTTTACAGATGAGGGAACTGAGGCACAGAGAATAATTATAATAATGATGATGGCCTTTATTAAGCGCTTACTATGTGCGAAGCGCTGTTCTAAGCGCTGGGGAGGTTACAAGGTGATCAGGTTGTCCCACGGGGGGCTCACAGTCTTCATCCCCATTTTACAGATGAGGTAACTGAGGCCCAGAGAAGTGAAGTGACTGGCCCAAAGTCACACGGCTGACAATTGGCGGAGCTGGGATTTGAACCCATGACCTGTGACTCCAAAGCCCGGGCTCTTTCCACTGAGCCACGAGAGAAGTTAAGTGACTTGCCCAAAGTCACACAGCAGACACGTGGTGTAGCGGGGATTCGAACCCAGGACCTCTGACTCCAAAGCCCGCGCTCTTTCCACTGAGCCACGCTGCTTCTCTAAGCACTGGGGAGGTTACAGGGTGATCAGGTTGTCCCACAGGGGAGCTCACAGTCTTAATCCCCATTTTACAGATGAGGGAACTGAGGCACAGAGAAGTGAAGTGACTTGCCCAAAGTCACACAGCTGACAGTTGGTAGAGCCGGGATTTGAACCCATGACCTCTGACTCCAAAGCCCAGGCTCTTTCCACTGAGCCACGCTGCTTCTCTAACAAATCAATCCTTTTATTGAGCGCTTACTGTGTGCAGAGCACTGATGTAACCATTCTTCCTTTCTTCTTCTTTTCAAACCATTCTTCTTTTTAAATGTAATCACCTGTCTATCTGTATATATGTTTGTACATATTTATTACTCTATTTATTTTACTTCTTGTACTTCCCAAGCGCTTAGTCCAGTGCTCTGCACACAGTAAGCGCTCAGTAAATGCGATTGGTGATGATTCTTCTTTTTAAATGTAATCACCTGTATATATGTTTGTACATATTTATTACTCTATTTCTTTATCTTGTACATATCTGTTCTATTTATTTTATTTTGTTAGTATGTTTGGCTTTGCTCCCTGTCTCCCCCTTCTAGACTGTGAGCCCGATGTTGGGTAGGGACCGTCTCTATGCGTTGCCGACTTGGACTTCCCAAGCGCTTAGTACAGTGCTGTGCACACAGTAAGCGCTCAATAAATACGATTGATTGATTGATTGATTGATTGACTAAGCGCTTAGGAAGTACAAGTTGGCAACATCTAGAGACGGTCCCTACCCAACAGTGGGCTCACAGTCTAGAAGGGGGAGACAGAGAACAAAACCAAACATACTAACAAAATAAAATAAATAGAATAGATATGTACAAGTAAAATAAATAAATGAATAGAGTAATAAATACGTACAAACATATATACATATATACAGGTGCTGTGGGGAAGGGAAGGAGGTAAGGTGGGGGGGATGGAGAGGGGGACGAAGGGGAGAGGAAGGAAGGGGCTCAGTCTGGGAAGGCCTCCTGGAGGAGGTGAGCTCTCAGCAGGGCCTTGAAAGGAGGAAGAGAGCTCAACAGTGGGCTCACAGTCTAGAAGGAGAGCAAAATGACCCCCCTTCATCATCATCATCATCAATCATATTTATTGAGCGCTTACTGTGTGCAGAGCACTGGACTAAGCGCTTGGGAAGTCCAAGTTGGCAATAACTAGAGACGGTCCCTACCCAACAGTGGGCTCACAGTCTAGAAGGGGGAGACGGAGAACAAAACCAAACATACTAACAAAGTAAAATAAATAGAATAGATATGTACAAGTAAAATAAATGAATAGAGTAATAAATATGTACAAACATATATCCATATATACAGGTGCTGTGGGGAAGGGAAGGAGGTAAGATGGGGGGATGGAGAGGGGGACGAGGGGGGGAGGAAGGAAGGGGCTCAGTCTGGGAAGGCCTCCTGGAGGAGGTGAGCTCTCAGCAGGGCCTTGAAAGGAGGAAGAGAGCTCAACAGTGGGCTCACAGTCTAGAAGGAGAGCAAAATGACCCCCCTTCATCATCATCATCATCAATCATATTTATTGAGCGCTTACTGTGTGCAGAGCACTGGACTAAGCGCTTGGGAAGTCCAAGTTGGCAATAACTAGAGACGGTCCCTACCCAACAGTGGGCTCACAGTCTAGAAGGGGGAGACGGAGAACAAAACCAAACATACTAACAAAGTAAAATAAATAGAATAGATATGTACAAGTAAAATAAATAGAGTAATAAATATGTACAAACATATATCCATATATACAGGTGCTGTGGGGAAGGGAAGGAGGTAAGATGGGGGGATGGAGAGGGGGACGAGGGGGGGAGGAAGGAAGGGGCTCAGTCTGGGAAGGCCTCCTGGAGGAGGTGAGCTCTCAGCAGGGCCTTGAAGGGAGGAAGAGAGCTCAACAGTGGGCTCACAGTCTAGAAGGAGAGCAAAATGAGCCCCCTTCATCATCATCATCATCAATCGTATTTATTGAGCGCTTACTGTGTGCAGAGCACTGGACTAAGCGCTTGGGAAGTCCAAGTTGGCAACATCTAGAGACCGTCCCTCCCCAACAGTGGGCTCACAGTCTAAAACGGGGAGACGGAGAACAAAACCAAACATACTAACAAAATGAAATAAATAGAATAGATAGGTACAAGTAAAATAGAGTAATAAATATGTACAAACATATATACATATATACAGGTGCTGTGGGGAAGGGAAGGGGGTAAGATGGGGGGGATGGAGAGGGGGACGAGGGGGAGAGGAAGGAAGGGGCTCAGTCTGGGAAGGCCTCCTGGAGGAGGTGAGCTCTCAGTAGGGCCTTTACTTGTACATATCTATCCTATTTATTTTATTTTGTTGGTATGTTTGGTTTTGTTCTCTGTCTCCCCCTTTTAGACTGTGAGCCCACTGTTGGGTAGGGACTGCCTCTATGTGTTGCCAACTTGGACTTCCCAAGCGCTTAGTACAGTGCTCTGCACATAGTAAGCGCTCAATAAATACGATTGATGATGATGATGATGATGATGATGATGATGATGATGATAAAGGGTCCCTCCCCCACCTTCCCGCCGGGGCTGGGAGTTGGCCTCTCTCAGCCCGCCCCCCATGAGGAGGAGGAGGAGGAGGAGGAGCCGAATTTCAGGCCCGCAGTTCAAGGACATCGTGGGGGGGGGAGGGGGGAGCCCTAAAGGACTACAACTCCCATCTGCCTTAGCGGCCGGCCCCGGCCGCTTTCCAAGGAGCCCCGCCCCCGGGGGCCGCAAGGCCTGACGGGAGTTGTAGTTTCGCCGGCCCATGCGGCGGCCTTCTGCGCATGCGTCGACGCCACTGCATACGACGGAGCGGGGCGGGGGGGGGCGCGCGCGAGGGCCTCGTTTCTGGAGGAACGGGGGAGGGGCGTTCATTCATTCATTCATTCGTTCAATCAATCAATCAATCAATCAATCAATCGCATTTATTGAGCGCTTACCGTGTGCAGAGCACTGTACTGAGCGCTTGGGAAGTACAAGTTGGCAACAGATAGAGACAGTCCCTACCCAACATTGGGCTCACAGTCTAAAAGGGGGAGACAGAGAACAAAACCAAACATACTAACAAAATAAAATAAATAGAATAGATAGGTACAAGTAAAATAAATAAATAGAGTAATAAATATGTACAAACATATATACAGGTGCTGTGGGGAAGGGAAGGAGGTAAGATGGGGGGATAGAGAGGGGGACGAGGGGAGAGGACGGAAGGGGCTGAGTGTGGGAAGGCCTCCTGAAGGAGGTGAGCTCTCAGCAGGGCCTTGAAGGGAGGAAGAGAGTGGAAGTGAAGTGACTTGCCCAAAGTCACACAGCAGACGAGTGCCAAGAGCTGGGATTTGAACCCATGACCTCTGTCCACTACGCCATGCTACTTCTTCACCCTGACAACGATAATTTCAGTTCAGTTTTTGCCCCGGATTTCCAACCCCACCACTTCTCCAATCAACCAGTAGTATTTATTGGACGCTTTCTGTATGCAGTCATGGAATTAAGCATTTAGGGGAGTTTGATAGGGTGAGTGGACATGACCCCTGCCCTCGAGGAACTTACATTTCAGGGGGTAAAACAGCCATTAAAATCAATTACGGTTAAGAGTAAGAAATACAGCATGAAAATTGCATTCATTCATTCATTCACTCGATCGTATTTATTGAGCGCTTACTGTGTGCAGAGCACTGTACTAAGCGCTTGGAAAGTACAATTCATTATTATTATTATTATTATTATTATTATTATTATTATATGGGCCTCAGTTCCCTCATCTGTAATATGGGGATTAAGACTGGGAGCCCCCCTGGCGAAAACCTGATCACCTTGTATCCCCCCCAGTGATTAGAACAGTGCTTGGCACATTCATTCATTCAGTCAGTCAGTCAGTCATATTTATTGATATTTATTGAGCACTTACTGTGTGCAGAGCATTGTACTAAGCGCTTGGGAAGTACAAGTCGGCAACACATAGAGACAGTCCCTACCCAACAGCGGGCTCACAATCTAGAAGGGGGAGACAGACAACAAAACAAAATGTATTAACAAAATAGAATAAATAGAATAGTAAATATGTACAAGTAAAATAAATAGAGTAATAAATCTGTACAAACATATATACAGGTGCTGTGGGAAGGGGAAGGAGGTAGGGCCAAGGGGATGGGGAGGGGGAGGAGGGGGAGAGGAAGGAGGGGGCTCAATCTGGGAAGGCCTCCTGGAGGAGGTGAGCTCTCCGTAGGGCTTTGAAGGGAGGAAGAGAGCTAGTTTGGCGGATGGGCGGAGGGAGGGCATTCCGGGCCAGGGGGAGGACGTGGGCCGGGGGTCGACGGGGGAACAGGTGAGAACGAGGCCTGGTGAGGAGATTAGTGGCAGAGGAGCGGAGGGTGCGGGCTGGGCTGGAGAAGGACAGAACAAAGGTGAGGTAGGAGGGGGCGAGGTGATAGAGAGCCTTGAAGCCAAGGGTGAGGAGTTTTTGCCCGATGCGTAGGTTGATTGGTAGCCACTGGAGATTTTTGAGGAGGGGAGTAACATGCCCAGAGCCTTTCTGCACAAAGATGACCCGGGCAGCGGCCTGAAGTATAGAGTGAAGTGGGGAGAGACAGGAGGATGGGAGATCAGAGAGAAGGCTGCTCTTAGTTGATGCAGAAGTGCTGAAGCAGCAGTTGCGAGGGGGACCATAATTGGTGGGAGGGGGAGATTAACCAGGGAAGACGTCCTGGATCTCAGAGGGCCTTGAAGATGGGGAGAACAGATGTGACGTAATGATAATAATAGGATTGGTTAAGCGCTTGCTATGTGCCAAGCACTGTACTAAACACCGGGATAATGAGGTGAGACCTAGTTCCTATCCCACATGGGACTCACAATCTTGCGTAGGGAGAGCATGGGGAGAGAATCCCCATTTTCCAAATAAAAAAACTGAGGAAAAGAGAAGTTGAGTGACTTGCCCATGGTCACATAGCGGACAAGTGGCAGAACCAGGATAAACCCAGTTTCCTTACTTCCAAGCCTCTTACTGTAAGGTTCCTCAAGGGTCCCCTTCTGTTCTCCATCTACACTCACTCCCTTGGTGAACTCATCTGCTCGCACAGCTTCAGCTATCATCTCTACGTTGATGACACCCAAATCTACATCTCTGCCCCTGCTCTCTCCCCCTCTCTCCAGGCTCGCCTCTCCTCCTGCCTTCAGGACATCTCCATCTGGATGTCTGCCCGCCATCTGAAGCTCAACATGCCCAAGACTGAGCTCCTTATCTTCCCTCCCAAACCCTGCCCTCTCCCTGACTTTCCCGTCACTGTGGACGGCACTACCATCCTTCCCGTCTCACAAGCCCGCAACCTTGGTGTCATCCTCGACTCTGCTCTCTCTCATTCACCTAGTAAGCGCTTAATAAATGCCATCATTATTATTATTATTCACCCCACACATCCTATCCGTCACCAATACCTGCCGGTCTCACCTCCACAATATGGCCAAGATCCGCCCTTTCTTCTCCATCCAAACCGCTACATTGCTGGTTCAATCTCTCATCCTCTCCCGACTGGATTATTGCATCGGCCTCCTCTCTGATCTCCCATCCTCCTGTCTCTCCCCGCTTCAGTCCATACTTCACTCTGCTGCCCGAATTATCTGTACAGAAACACTCTGGGCATGACACTGCCCTCCTCAAAAATCTCCAGTGGTTGCCTGTCAACCTCCAAATCAAGCAAAAACTCCTCACCCTGGGCTTCCAGGCTGTCCATCACCTCGCCCCCTCCTACCTCACCTCCCTTCTCTCCTTCTCCAGCCCAGCCCGCACCCTCCGCTCCTCTGCCGCTAATCTCCTCACCAGGCCTCGTTCTCGCCTGTCCCACCATTGATCCCCGGCCCACGTCCTCCCCCTGGCCTGGAATTTCCTCCCTCCACACATCCGCCAAACTCGCTCTCTTCCTCCCTTCAAAGGCCTACTGAGAGCTCACCTCCTCCAGGAGGCCTTCCCAGACTGAGCACCCCCTTTTTCCTCTCCTCTTCCCTTCCCCATTGCCCCCCACCCTACCCCCTTCCCCTTCCCCACAGCACTTGTATATATTTGTACAGATTTATTACTCTATTTTATCAATGATGTGTATATAGCAGTAATTCCATTTATTCTGATGGTATTGACACCTGTCAACTTGTTTTGTTTTGTTCCCTGTCTCCTCCTTCTAGACTGTGAGCCCGTTATTGGGTAGGGACCGTCTCTATCTGTTGCCGATTTGTACTTCCCAAGCGCTTAGTACAGTGCTCTGCACACAGGAAGCGCTCAATAAATACGATTGAATGAATGAATAAATGAATTTCCACGATGCTTGGAATTATGTGGAGGAGGGAAGGTGTGAGCAGGAGTTCCTTGGCAAGACAGACGAGAATGAATCAGCAAGTAGGTTGACTTAAAACGAACAAGGCGTGTGGTCTGTGATGTAGTGGGAGGAAACGATCAGCAGAGAGGAGATCGCTGATCGAATGGCCGACAGTTATAAGCTCCTGCTCAGTGAGGAGAATAGGCATTCATTCATTCATTCAATTGTATTTATTGAGCGCTTACTGGTGTGCAGAGCACTGGACTAAGCGCTTGGGAAGCACAAGTTGGCAACATATAGAGACGGTCCCTACCCAACAGCGGGCTCACAGTCTAGCGGGCAGCCACTGGAGATTTTTCAGAGTGGGGAGACGTGTAAAAAAAAATGTTTTAGAAAAGGGATCCTGGAAGCAGAGTGAAGTAAGGACTGGATAGGAGAGACTGGAGGCAGGGAGGTCTGCAAGGAGGCTGAGGCAATAATCAAGAAGGGATACCCCTGGAATGGCACGGTGGCGGTCTGGATAGAAAGGAAGGGGTGGATGGATTCTGGAGAGGTTGAGGAGGAAGAACTGATGGGATTTGGTGACTCCAAATATGGGTGTGGAAAAAGAGGGAGGATTTGAGGCTAACTTCAAGATAGAGGTTTGAGAGATGAGGGATGGTAGTGTCGTCAACGGTAACGGGAAAGTTAGGTGGAGGAGAATATCTGGGAGGGAAGCTGAGTTACACTGATAGGTATGTCAAGGTGGTGGTGGGACAACCACGTGAAGATGTCACGTGGTTGGGAGATTGCGGTGGAGGGAAATTGGGATTAGCAAGGTAGATTGGAGAGCCCAGATTGTAGCCGTAGTCTGCTTCCTCACCAGGGTGCTACAGCCGAGCTGCATCCGAACTAAACACTGATAAAGGAGGCCTTAGTATCCCGGGGGCCTAGTGAGGGGTTTCTCAGGCAGGGGGATACCTTGGTCCGAACCAGGAGGGGAAAGACCAAGAGGTTGGCAAGATGATAGCCGTCGCAAGCAAGATGTCCAGGATATCTTGTTTGTGATACAGAGGCATTTCTTGAGTGCGGAGGTGAGAGGAGGGGATAATCAAAAGCCTGCTCTGCACACAGTAAGCGCTCAGTAAATACGACTGATGATGATGATGATGATGAAATACTGACACAGCATTTTCGACCAGGGTGTAACAATTTGGCGGTTTTTCCTTTCTTGCAAATAACTGTGAAAACTGCAGTCACCCACTCCCTGGCGCTAATGAAAATGCCAAAATAATCTGACACTTACTGAAGGCATGCACAAGTGATTATGGAGGAGTAAAGGAAAGAAAGTGATTTTTACTACTAATGCTTGGGGGAGAAGGGGAGCAGTTTCTGAACAAATTTACACGTGGGCTGCATAGTGGAAACAGTTGAAAAGTACTGCCTTAAATCCTAAAATACGGTCTATGTATTAGTCTAGTCGGTGTTTATTGAGCACTTACTATGTGCAGAGCACTGTACTAAGCACTCAGGAGAGTCTAATACAACAGAACTGGCCCATAATGAACGTAGAGTCCAGAGATTAGTCCTTCATTTGTCCGCTGCCCACATTCTACTATTCCTACTATTACTATTACTACTATTACTCTATTTATTTATTTTACTTGTACATATCTATTCTATTTATTTTATTTTGTTAATATGTTTGGTTTTGTCCTCTGTCTCCCCCTTCTAGACTGTGAGCCCACTGTTGGGTAGGGACCGTCTCTGTATGTTGCCAACTGGTACTTCCCAAGCGCTTAGTATAGTGCTCTGCACACAGTAAGCGCTCAATAAATACGATTGATTGATTGATTGATTGATTGATTGATTGTCCTCACCCTGGGCTTCAAGGCTGTCCATCACCTCGCTCCCTCCTACCTCACCTCCCTTCTCTCCTTCTACAGCCCAGTCCGCACCCTCCGCTCCTCCACCGCTGATCTCCTCACCGTACCTCGCTCTCGCCTGTCCCGCCATCAACCCCCGGCCCACCTCATCCCCCGGGCCTGGAATGCCCTCCCTCTGCCCATCTGCCAAGCTAGCTCTCTTCCTCCCTTCAAGGCCCTGCTGAGAGCTCACCTCCTCCAGGAGGCCTTCCCAGACTGAGCCCCTTCCTTCCTCTCCCCCTCATCCCCCTCTCCATCCCCCCCATCTTACCTCCTTCCCTTCCCCACAGCACCTGTATATATGTATATATGTTTGTACATATTTTTTACTCTATTTATTTATTTTATTTGTACATAGCTATTCTATTTATTTTATTTTGTTAGTATGTTTGGTTTTGTTCTCTGTCTCCCCCTTCTAGACTGTGAGCCCACTGTTGGGTAGGGACCGTCTCTGTATGTTGCCAACTGGTACTTCCCAAGCGCTTAGTACAGTGCTCTGCACACAGTAAGCGCTCAATAAATACGATTGATTGATTGATTGATTGATTGATACTCCCTCCAATCTGGCTTCCAACCCCTTCCCACCATCGAAACCGCCCTCTCAAAGGTCCCCAACGACCTCCAACTTGCCAAATCCAACAGCCTCTCCTCCATCCTAATCCTCCTCGATCTCTCAGCTGCCTTCGACACTGTGGACCACCTGCTTCTAGTGGAAACGTTATCCCACCTCGGCTTCGCTGACACTATCCTCTCCTGGTTCGCCTCCTATTTCTCTGGCCACTCACTCAGCCTCTTTTGCAGGCTCCTCCTCTGCCTCCCACCTCTTAGCTGTGGGAGTCTCTCAAGGCTCAGTTCGGGGGCCTCTTCTAATCTCCATTTACACCCACCCCCTTGGAGAACTCATTTTGGCTCCCACAGCTTCAACTACTATCTCCATGCAGATGATTCCTAAAGCCGTAGCTCCAGCCCCGATCTTTCTCCTTCTCTGCGGTCTCGTATTTCTTTCCGCCTTCGGGACTTTTCCACGTGGATGTCCCAGCAGCACCTCAGATAGACCATATCCAAAACAAGAACTCATCTTCCCACCCAAACCCTGTCCTCCCCCTGACTTTCCCATCACAGCATCACCATCCTCTCTTATCTCACAAGCCAGTAACCTCGGCACTATCCTTGACTCAGCTCTCTTGTTCAATTGACATATTCAATCCGTCGCAAAATCCTGTCCGTTTAACCTTCCCAACATCGCTAAAATCTGCCCTTCCTCTCCATCCAGGCTGCTTCCACGTTAATCCAGGCGTTTGCCATATCCTGCCTTGATGACTGCATCAGCCTCCTCGCCGATCCGATCTCCTTTCTCTCCCCACTCCAATCCGTACTTCATTCTGCTGCCCCGATCATTTTTCTACAAAAACATTGCTTCCCCACTCCTCAATAATCTCCAATAGCTGCCCATCCACCTCCACATCAACAGAAACTCCTCAACCTACTCACTGTTCCTTGATCGCATCTATCTCACTGCGGACCCCTTGGGCCTGGAACTCCCTCCCTCTTCATTCATTCAGTCGTATTTATTGAGCGCTTACTGTGTGCAGAGCACTGTACTAAGCGCTTGGAAAGGACAATTTGGCAACAGATGGAGACGGTCCCTACCCAACAACGGGCTCACAGTCTAGGAGGAGGAGGCGGACGACAAAACAAAGCAAGTAGACAGGTGTCGATCCCATCAAAATAGATCAATAGAGCTATAGATAGAGCCACGCCATGAGTAAAATAAAAATATGTACAAATATACACAAGTGCTGTGGGGAGAGGAAGGGGGCAGAGGGAGGGAGTCGGGGTGATGGGGAGGACGAGCAGAGGAAAAGGGGGGGCTCAGTCTGGGAAGGCCTCTTGGAGGAGGTGAGATCTCTGTAGGGCTTTGAAGCGGGGGAAGAGAGCTAATTTGGCGGATAATAATAATAATGGCATTTATTAAGTGCTTACTATGTGCAAAGCACTGTTCTAAGTGCTGGGGAGGTTACAAGGTGATCAGGTTGTCCCACGCAGGGCTCACCTTCTTAATCCCCATTTTACAGATGAGGGAACTGAGGCCCAGAGAAGTGAAGTGACTTGCCCAAAGTCACCCAGCTGACAATTGGTGGAGCTGGGATTCGAACCCATGACCTCTGACTCCAAAGCCCGGACTCTTTCCACTGAGCCACGCTGCTTCTCGGATGTGTGGAGGGACGGCATTCCAGGCCAGGGGAAGCCAGAGGCCTTCCCCTACTAATCCTTCTTTTCCCTATTCCCTCTCCCTTCTATCATCCTTGCATTTGGATTTGCACCCTTTATTCACCCCACCTTCAGCCCCAAAGCACTTATATCCAGCGCTTAGAGCAGTGCTTTGCACATAGTAAGGGCTTAACAAATGCCATCATCATCTTACCTATTCATTCATTCATTCAATCGTATTTATTGAGCGCTTACTGTGTGCAGAGCACCGTACTAAGCGCTTGGGAAGTACAAGTTGGCAACATAGAGAGACGGTCCCTACCCAACAGTGGGCTCACAGTCTAGAAGGGGGAGACAGAGCACTTAACAGATGGAATTATTATTATAAGTAGTAGTAGCAATAATAGTTATGGCATTTGCTAGGCGCTTACTATGTGCGAAGCACTGTTTTAAGCGCTGATAATAATTCATTGAATCATTTCATTCAATCGTATTTATTGAGCGCTTACTGTGTGCAGAGCACTGGACTAAGCGCTTGGGAAGTCCAAGTTGGCAACATCTAGAGACGGTCCCTACCCAACAGCGGGCTCACAGTCTAGAAGAGGGAGACAGACAACAAAACAAAACATATCAACAAAATAAAATAAATAGAATATAGCACTTGGGAAGTACAAGTTGGCAACATGATGATGGTATTTGTTAAGCACTTACTATACTATTCTATTCATTTTGTTAATGATGTGCATTTAGCTTTAATTCTGTTTGTTCCGACGACTTGGCACCTTTCTACGTGTTTTGTTGTCCGTCTCCCCCTTCTAGACTGTGAGCCCGTTGTTGGGTAGGGACCGTCTCTCTATGTTGCCGACTTGTACTTCCCAAGCGCTTAGTACAGTGCTCTGCACACAGTAAGCGCTCAATAAATACAACTGAACGAATGAACGAATGTGCCAAGCACTGTTCTAAGCGCTGGGGGGGATACAAGGTGATCAGGTTGTCCCCAGTGGGGCTCCCAGTCTTAATCCCCATTTTACAGATGAGGTAACTGAGGCCCAGAGAATAATAATAATAATAATAATAATAATAATGGCATTTATTAAGCACTTACTATGTGCAAAGCACTGTTCTAAGTGCTGGGGAGGTTACAAGGTGATTAGGTGGTCCCACGGGGGGCTCACAGTCTTAATCCCCATTTTACAGATGAGGTAACTGAGGCACAGAGAAGTGAAGTGACTTGCCCAAAGTCACACAGCTGACAAGTGGCAGAGCCAGGATTAGAACCCCTTCCCCATCCCCCCGCCTTACCTCCTTCCCCTCCCCACAGCACCTGTATATATGTATATATGTTTGTACCGATTTATTACTATATTTATTTTACTTGTACATATTTATTCTATTTATTTTATTTGGTTTATATGTTTTGTTTTGTTGTCTGTCTCCCCCTTCTAGACCGTGAGCCTGCTGTTGGGTAGGGACCGTCTCTATATGCTGCGAACTTGTACTTCCCAGGCGCTTAGTCCAGTGCTCTGCACACAGTAAGCGCTCAATAAATACGATTGAGTGAATGAAGTGACTTGCCCACAGTCACACAGCTGACAAGTGGCGGAGCTGGGATTAGAACCCACAACCTCAGGCTCCCAAGGCCGGACTCTCGCCACTGTTAAGTGCTCAATCAATCAATCAATCATATTTATTGAGCGCTTACTGTGTGCAGAGCACTGTACTAAGCGCTTGGGAAGTACAAGTTGGCAACATATAGAGGCGGTCCCTACCCAACAGTGGGCTCACAGTCTAAAAGGGGGAGACAGAGAACAAAACCAAACATACTGACAAAATAAAATATATAGAATAGATATGTACAAGTAAAATAAATAGAGTAATAAATATGTACAAACATATATACAGGTGCTGTGGGGAAGGGAAGGAGGTAAGATGTGGGGGGATGGAGAGGGGGGTGAGGGAGACTTAACTTCTCTGTGCCTCAGTTACCTCATCTGTAAAATGGGGATTAAGACTGTGAGCCGCACATGGGACAACCCGTTCACCTTGTAACCTCCCCAGTGCTTAGAATAGTGCTTTGCACATAGTAAGCGCCTAATAAATGCTATTATTGTTATTATTAATTGGCAGAGCTGGGATTTGAACCCATGACCTCTGACTCCAAAGCCTGGGCTCTTTCCACTGAGCCACGCTGCTTCTCTGTGAGCAAGGTGATAGAAGGGAAGCATGAGGGATATTTTGCTGTAAGAAATTAGTGAGATTGGGAGGGGGTCGAGCTGATTGAGTGTTTTAAAGCAGATGGTAAGGGGTTTCAAAATAGGCATGAAAGCTTATGAGCTCCATGTGGGGCAGAGGCTCTGTTGCACCTCAAACTTGTATCTACTCCTGCTCTTAGCACCTAGTGGTTTAAGAGATGATATAATTATTATTGAACACTTATCAACAATTGAGCTTTCGACTTCCAAGATCGGTGAAATGCAGGAGGCCTTCCCAGACTGAGCCCCTTCCTTCCTCTCCCCCTCGTCCCCCTCTCCATCCCCCTCATCTTACCTCCTTCCCCCTCCCCACAGCACCTGTATATATGTCTGTACATATTTATTACTCTATTTATTTATTTTACTTGTCCATATCTATTCTATTTATTTTATTTTGTTAGTACGTTTGGTTTTGTTGTCCGTCTCCCCCTTTTCGACTGTGAGCCCGCTGTTGGGTAGGGACTGTCTCTAGATGTTGCCAATTTGTACTTCCCAAGCGCTTAGTCCAGTGCTCTGCACATAGTAAGCGCTCAATAAATACGATTGATGATGATGATGATGTTGGGTAGGGACTGTCTCTATACGTTGCCAACTTGGACTTCCCAAGCGGTTAGTCCAGTGCTCTGCACACAGTAAGCGCTCAATAAATACGATTGATGATGATAGTAAGCGCTTAATAGATGATGCCGACATTACTATTATAATTAACCAGCGATTGGCACATAGTAAGCGCTTAACAAATGCCAACATTATTATTATTATTATTACTGTTATAACTGTGGGCTGAGGGAGGGAGGGAGGGAGTCCCCAGGCCGTGCGTCCTGCGCATGCGCCCGGGGTCCCGGGAGAAATGCGAGTGCGCCGCCTATTCGGCGATATACGGTCGGGCCGTACCAAGTCGCGAGGGGGGGCGGCCGGGGGGGATTGCTACGTATTTCCGGTTCCGGCGGGGGCGGTGGCGGCTCCCCGTTTTCTCGGGGCGGACGTTGTGCGGTGGCCTGTGAGGAGCGAGGCCCGACCCCCCCATCGCCGTCCTCCGGGGGGCGCCATCCTCGTGTCCGTCCTTCGCCCCCCCCCCCCGGGACCAGCCCCTCTTGGTTCGGTCCGGTTCGGTTCTTCCCAGCGCCCCCTGCAGGCCGCGGGGCGCGCTGACCTCTGACCCCAACATGGTCCGGCCCGGTGAGTGCGCCCGCCCCCCCCTTCATTCATTCATTCAATCGTATTTATTCATTCATTCAATCAATCAATCAATCAATCAATCGATCGTATTTATTGAGCGCTTACTATGTGCAGAGCACTGTACTAAGCGCTTGGGAAGTACAAATTGGCAACACATAGAGGCAGTCCCTACCCAACAGTGGGCTCACAGTCTAAAAGGGGGAGACAGAGAACAGAACCAAACATACCAACAAAATAAAATAAATAGGATAGAAATGTACAAGCAAAATAAATAAATAAATAAAGAGTAATAAATATGTACAACCATATATACATATATACAGGGGCCGTATTTAGTGAGCGCTTACTATGTGCAGAGCACTGGACTAAGCGCTTGGGAAGGACAATTAGAGAAGCAGCGTGGCTCAGTGGGAAAAAGCCCGGGCTTTGGAGTCAGAGGTCATGGGTTCAAATCCCGGCTCCGCCAACTGCCAGCTGTGTGACTTTGGGCAAGTCACTTCTCTGGGCCTCAGTTCCCTCATCTGTAAAATGGGGTTGAAGACTGTGAGCCTCCCGTGGGACAACCTGATCACCTTGTAACCTCCCCAGCGCTTAGAACAGTGCTTTGCACGTAGTAAGCGCTTAATAAATGCCATCATCATTATTATTAGTATTATTACAATTCAGCGACAGATAGAGACAATCCCTACCCAACAAGGGGCTCAATCAATCAATCGTATTTATTGAGCGCTTACTGTGTGCAGAGCACTGGACTAAGCGCTTGGGGAGTACAATTCAGCAACAGATAGAGACAATCCCTACCCGACAACGGGCTCAATCAATCAATCAGTCGTATTTATTGAGCGCTTACTGTGTGCAGAGCACTGGACTAAGCGCTTGGGAAGGACAAGTTGGCAACATATCATCATCATCATTAGTCGTATTTATTGAGCGCTTACTGTGTGCAGAGCACTGGACTAAGCGCTTGGGAAGGACAAGTTGGCAACATAGAGAGACGGTCCCTACCCAACAGTGGGCTCTCAGTCTAGAAGGGGGAGACAGACGACAAAACCAAACATACTAACAAAATAAAATAAATAGAATAGATATGTACAAGTAAAATGAATCAATCAATAAATAGAGTAATAAATATGTACAACCATATATACATATATACAGGTGCTTTGGGGAAGGGAAGGAGGTAAGATGGGGGGGATGGAGAGGGGGAGAGGAAGGAAGGGGCTCAGTCCGGGAAGGCCTCCTGGAGGAGGTGAGCTCTCAGTAGGGCCTTGAAGGGATCACGTTGGGATTTGTTAAGCAGCAGCGTGGCTCAGCACCAAGAGCCCGGGCCCGGGAGGTCATGGCTTCTAATCCCGGCTCCCGCACATAATATTAATAATAATAATAATACTTGTAATAATGATGGCATCTGCTAAGCGCTTACTATGTGCCAAGCACCGTTCTAAGCGCTGGGATATTCATTCACTCATTCAATCGTATCACATAATAATAGTAATAATACTTATAATAATGATGGCACCTGCTAAGCGCTTACTATGCGCCAAGCAGTGTTCTAATTGGTGGGGTATTCATTCATTCATTCAGTCGTATCACATAATAATAGTAATAATACTTATAATAATGATGGCACCTGTTAAGCGCTTACTCTGCGCCAAGCAGTGTTCTAAGTGCTGGGGTATTCATTCATTCAATCGTATCACATAATGTTAATAACAATTATAATAGTTATAGTAATGATGGCATCTGCTAAGTGCTTACTATGCGCCAAGCACCGTTCTAAGCGCTGGGGTATTCATTCATTCAATCGTATCACATAATAATAGTAATAATACTTATAGTAATGATGGCACCTGCTAAGCGCTTACTCTGCGCCAAGCACCGTTCTAAGCGATGGGGTATTCTTTCATTCAATCGTAGCACATAATGTTAATAACAATTATAATAAAACTTATAGTAATGATGGCATCTGCTAAGCGCTTACTATGCGCCAAACACCGTTCTAAGCGCTGGGGTATTCATTCATTCAATCGTATCACATAGTAATAGTAATAATACTTATAATAATGATGACACCTGCTAAGCGCTTACTATGCACCAAGCAGTGTTCTAAGCGCTGGGGTATTCATTCATTCAATTGTAGCACATAATGACAATTATAATAATACGTATAGTAATGATGGCATCTGCTAAGCGCTTACTATGCGCCAAGCACCGTTCTAAGTGCTGGGGTATTCATTCATTCATTCAATCATATCACATAATAATAGTAATAATACTTATAATAACAATGGCACCTGCTAAGCGCTTACTCTGCGCCAAGCACCGTTCTAAGCGATGGGGTATTCTTTCATTCAATCGTAGCACATAATGTTAATAACAATTATAATAAAACTTATAGTAATGATGGCATCTGCTAAGCGCTTACCATGCGCCAAACACCGTTCTAAGCGCTGGGGTATTCATTCATTCAATCGTATCACATAGTAATAGTAATAATACTTATAATAATGATGACACCTGCTAAGCGCTTACTATGCACCAAGCAGTGTTCTAAGCGCTGGGGTATTCATTCATTCAATTGTAGCACATAATGACAATTATAATAATACGTATAGTAATGATGGCATCTGCTAAGCGCTTACTATGCGCCAAGCACCGTTCTAAGTGCTGGGGTACTCATTCATTCATTCAATCATATCACATAATAATAGTAATAATACTTATAATAACGATGGCACCTGCTAAGCGCTTACTCTGCACCAAGCAGTGTTCTAAGCACTGGGGTATTCGTTCATTCAATCGTATCACATAATGTTAATAACAATTATAATAATCCTTATAATAATGATGGCATCTGCTAAGCCCTTACTATGCGCCAAGCGCTGTTCTAAGCGCTGGGGTACTCATGCATTCATTCATTCAATTGTATCACATAATATTAATAATAATAATACTTATAGTAATGATGGCATCTGCTAAGCGCTTACTATGCGCCAAGCACTGTTCTAAGCGCTGGGGTATTCACTCATTCATTCGATCGCATCACATAATATTAATAATGGTAATAATACTTACAATAATGATGGCATGTGCTAAGCGCTTACTATGCACCAAGCACTGTTCTAAGCGCTGGGTATTCACTCATTCATTCAGTCAATCGTATCACATAATATTAATAACAATTATAATAATGCTTATAATAATGATGGCCTCTGCTAAGCCCTTACTATGCGCCAAGCACTGTTCTAAGCGCTGGGGTACCCATGCATTCATTCATTCAATCGTATCACATAATATTAATAATAATAATACTTATAATAATGATGGCAGTCCCGGGCTCTATTCACTACCCCGTGCTGCTTCTCATGGATGATGGAGCTGTGTGGCCTTGTGGAGAGAGCCCGAGCTTGGGAGGCAGAAGGTCATGGGTTCAAATCCCGGCTCCGCCAATTGTCAGCTGTGTGACTTTGGGCAAGTCACTTCACTTCTCTGGGCCTCAGTTCCCTCATCTGTAAAATGGGGATGATGACTGTGAGCCCCCCGTGGGACCACCTGATCCCCTTGTAACCTCCCCAGTGCTTAGAGCACATAGTAAGCGCTTAATACATGCCATCATTATTATTATTATCATCATAAGTGGATGGGTGGAGGGGAAGGTTGAAGGAGGGCTGGGTAGGTTCATTCATTCAATCGTATTTATTGAGCGCTTACTGTGTGCACAGCACTGGACTAAGCACTTGGGAAGTACAAGTGGGGAACATAGATGGTCCCTACCCAACAGTGGGTTCACAGTCTAGAAGGGGGAGGAAGAGAACAAAACAAAAAGTATTAACAAAATAAAATAAATAGAATAAATATGTACAAATAAAATAGAGTAATAAATCTGTATATACATATATACAAGTGCTGAGGGGAGAGGAAGGAGGTAAGGTGGCGGGGATGGGGAGGGGGAGAGGAAAAAGGGGGCTGGTTGATTGATAGACAGAGTGCCAATGCAAGGTGGGTGGAGGATTGGGGAGAGGGGCCGGGAGAGGGACCGACCCACCCTCGGGCCACTGGCAGTAATAATGATGATATTTGTTAGCGCTTACTATGTGCAGAGCACTGTACTAAGCGCTTGGGAAGTGCAAGTTGGGAACATCTAGAGACGGTCCCTACCCCACAGTGGGCTCACAGTCTAGAAGGGGGAGACAGAGAACAAAACAAAAAGTATTAACAAAATAAAATAAATAGAATAAATATGTACAAATAAAATAGAGTAATAAATCTGTATATACATATATACAAGTGCTGAGGGGAGGGGAAGGAGGTAAGGCGGCGGGGATGGGGAGGAGGAGAGGGAAAAGGGGGCTGGTTGACTGACTGATAGACAGAGTGCCAATGCACGGTGGGTGGAGGATTGGGGAGAGGGGCCGGGAGAGGGACCGGGCCACTGGTAGTAATAATGATGATATTTGTTAGCGCTTACTATGTGCAGAGCACTGTACTAAGCGCTTGGGAGGTACAGTTGGGAACATCTAGAGATGGTCCCTACCCCACAGTGGGCTCACAGTCTAGAAGGGGGAGGCAGAGAACAAAACAAAACATATTAACAAAATAAAATAAATAGAATAAATATGATGTACAAATAAAATAGAGCAATAAATCTGTATAAACATATATCCATATATCCAGGTGCTGTGGGGAGGGGGAGAGGAAAAAGGGGGCTGGTTGACTGACTGATAGACAGAGTGCCAATGCACGGTGGGTGGAGGATTGGGGAGAGGGGCCGGGAGAGGGACCGACCCACCCTGGGGCCACTGGTAGTAATAATGATGATATTTGTTAGCGCTTACTATGTGCCGAGCACTGTTCTAAGTGCTGGGGTAGATAGAAGATAAGATCATCATCATCAATCATATTTATTGAGCGCTTACTGTGTGCAGAGCACCGTACTAAGCGCTTGGGAAGTCCAAGCTGGCAACATCTAGAGACGGTTCCCTACCCAACAGTGTAAAAGGGGGAGACAGAGCACAAAACGAAACCTACTAACAAAATGAAATAGATATGTAGAAGCAAAATAAATAGAGTACCAAATATTTACAAACGTAGAGTGGGGAAGGGAAGGAGGTAAGAGGGTGGCGGATCCGTGGGGGCCCACGGCTCGTCCGAGCGGGGTCCGGCCCCAGGCCGGGGCCGCCGGGGAGGGCGCGGGGGCCACCGACGGGTTTTCTCGCCCCCTCAGCTCGGCCGCTCCTGAAGGCCTACGTGGGGGGCCACGTCTCCATCCGCCTGGCCCTGGGCGGCTGCACCAACCGGCCCTTCTACCGCATCGTGGCCGCCCACAGCAAGCGGGCCCGGGACGGCAAGTACCTGGAGCAGCTGGGCTCCTACGACCCCCTGCCCAACGGCAACGGCGAGAAGCTGGTGGGCCTCAACCTGGACAGGATCCGCCACTGGATCGGCAGCGGGGCGCACCTCACCAAACCCGTGGAGAAACTCCTCGGTAACGTGGCCAGATCGCCGGATCAGAGGGAGCGGATCGCTGGGTCCGAATCCCCGGTCGATCCAGTCGTACTTATTGAGCGTCATCCCCCGGGCCTGGAATGCCCCCAGTCCCTCTGCCCATCCGCCAAGCTAGCTCTCTTCCTCCCTTCAAGGCCCTGCTGAGAGCTCACCTCCTCCGGGAGGCCTTCCCAGACTGAGCCCCTTCCCTCCTCTCCCCCTCGTCCCCCTCTCCATCCCCCCGTCTTACCTCCTTCCCTTCCCCACAGCACCTGTATATATGTATATATGGTTGTACATATTTATTACTCTATTTATTTATTTATTTATTTATTTTACTTGTACATTTCTATCCTATTTATTTTATTTTGTTGGTATGTTTGGTTCTGTTCTCTGTCTCCCCCTTTTAGACTGTGAGCCCACTGTTGGGTAGGGACTGTAGCTATGTGTTGCCAATTTGTACTTCCCAAGCGCTTAGTACAGTGCTCTGCACATAGTAAGCGCTCAATAAATATGATTGATTGATTGATTTAAATACGATTGATGATGATGATGATGATGGACTAAGCGCTTGGGAGGTACAAGCTGGCGATGAGGTAACTGAGGCACGGGGAAGTTAAGTGGATTGAACCCATGACCTTCCAGACTGAGCCCACTGTTGGGTAGGGACTGTCTCTATGTGTTGCCAAGTTGTACTTCCCAAGCGCTTAGTACGGTGCTCTGCACACAGTAAGCGCTCAATAAATATGATTGATGATGATGATGATGATGGACTAAGCGCTTGGGAGGTACAGGCTGGCGATGAGGTAACTGAGGCACGGGGAAGTTAAGTGGATTGAACCCTTGACCTTCTAGACTGAGCCCACTGTTGGGTAGGGACTGTCTCTATGTGTTGCCGACTTGTACTTCCCAAGGGCTTAGTACGGTGCTCTGCACACAGTAAGCGCTCAATAAATACGATTGATTGATTGATTGATTGACGCGTAGAGACGGTCCCTACCCGACAACGGGCTCACAGTCAGCGGACGACAAAACGAAGCATGGCAAAACAGAACATGTAGACAGGTGACAAAACACGTAGACAGGTGACAAACAAGCTAATTAGACAATCTAAGTGTACCTTAAGGGGAAAAAGAATGGAAATCTTAGAAAGTACGCGGCCTCGGACAGGGAAGATTTAAGGGTGTTAAAAGCCAGGTGACGAAACTGTGGAGAAAAATATCCCGTACAAGTGAACTGATCTTAAAAATGTTGAGGTCTGCAGAAGAGCCCAAATTCACAGTGAACTTTTCCTGCCCGTCCTTTTAATAGTGATTAGGGCCAGAGAATGAAAAAAGGGATTGTGTGATTAATATTACCTTTATTCTCCATCGTGACCAACATTTAAAGTATAGTATATTATAGTATATTCCTAGAATGAAAAAAGGGATTGCGTGATTTAGATTACCTTTATTCTCCATCCTGACCAACATTTAAAGTATAGTATATTATAGTATATTCCTAGAATGAAAAAAAGGATTGCGTGATTTATATTACCTTTATTCTCCACCCTGACCAACATTTAAAGTATATTTATAGTATATTATAGTATATTCCTAGAATGAAAAAAGGGATTGCGTGATTTATATTACCTTTATTCTCCATCCTGACCAACATTTAAAGTATAGTGTATTATAGCATATTCCTAGAATGAAACAAGGGATTGCGTGATTTATATTACCTTTATTCTCCATCCTGACCAACATTTAAAGTATAGTATATTTATAGTATATTTTAGTATATTCCTAGAATGAAAAAAGGGATTGCGTGATTTATATTTCCTTTATTCTCCATCCTGACCAACATTTAAAGTATAGTATATTATAGTATATTCCTAGAATGAAACAAGGGATTGCGTGATTTATATTACCTTTATTCTCCGTCCTGACCAACATTTAAAGTATAGTATATTATAGTATATTCCTAGAATGAAAAAGGGATTGCGTGATTTATATTACCTTTATTCTCCATCCTGACCAACATTTAAAGTATAGTATATTATAATATATTCCTAGAATGAAAAAAAGGATTGCGTGAT
Organism: Tachyglossus aculeatus; assembly: GCF_015852505.1. Taxonomy (NCBI): domain Eukaryota; kingdom Metazoa; phylum Chordata; class Mammalia; order Monotremata; family Tachyglossidae; genus Tachyglossus; species Tachyglossus aculeatus. The sequence goes on along the minus strand of NC_052101.1, from coordinate 21,655,583 downwards.
TTATATTACCTTTATTCTCCATCCTGACCAACATTTAAAGCATCGTATATTTATAGTATATTATAGTATATTCCTAGAATGAAAAAAGGGATTGCGTGATTTATATTACCTTTATTCTCCATCCTGACCAACATTTAAAGTATATTTATAGTATATTATAGTATATTCCTAGAATGAAAAAAAGGATTGCGTGATTTATATTACCTTTATTCTCCATCCTGACCAACATTTAAAGTATAGTATATTTATAGTATATTATAGTATATTCCTAGAATGAAAAAAGGGATTGTGTGATTTATATTACCTTTATTCTCCATCCTGACCAACACTTAGGAATATACTAACCTTCGCCTTCCAGCTCCAAAGATATACTCTTAACTATCAGAGCTTCTGGCCTGGAATGCGCTCCCTCCTCATATCCAACAGTGAATCGGTGGGATTTATTGAGCGCTTCCTTTGCGTGCAGAGCGCCGCACTGAGTGCCTCATCAAAGTCGGACTCATCTCTGAGCCCCAGTTACCTCATCTGTAAAATGGGGATTAAGACTGTGAGCCCCACGTGGGACAACCTGATCACTTTGTATCCCCCCCCCAAGCGCTTAGAACAGTGCTTTGCACATAGTAAGCGCTTAACAAATGCCAACATTATTATTATTATTATCTCAGGCTCCCAGGCGTGGACTGCGGGTTGGTTGGCCGCTGTCCCCCAGGGGGGCAAAAAAATCAATTACTGGCAAAGTCCTAATAACAAAGGGAGTTTGGACTGAAATCTCCAGAGCATTCCCCAGGGACCATCGGGATGTCTTGGGGGTATGATGGAGAAATTCATTCAATCATATTTACTGAGCGCTTACGGTGTGCAGAGCACTGTACTAAGCGCTTGGGAAGCACAAATCGGCAACATATATGAGAATATCGACAGTTTTCCGGGAGCCTTTGCCCTTTCATTCAACTGAGCAAATTTTCTGAGGGAAGTTGGTGGAGGAGCCAGTTGACTTCGCACTTCAGCTGAGTTTCCTGCAACAGTTAAAGCAGATCTTCTTGAAAAGCTAAGCGAGGTTTAAAATAAGGGGTGGGAGCTGTGTAAATGGGGAAAGAACTGTATAGCTGGGGTCCCCCCGAACGGTTCTTCTGGCTGTAGATCTGACTGTTGAGCTCATCCTCATTTCAATCAATCAATCAATCAATCAATCGTTTTTATTGAGCGCTTACTGGGTGCAGAGTACTGTACTAAGCTATTGGGAAGTACAAGATGGCAACATAGAGAGACAGTCCCTACCCAACAGTGTGCTCACAGTCTAAAAGGGGGAGACAGAGGACAAAACCGTACTAACAAAATAAAATAAATAGTATAGATATCATCATCATCATCAATCGTATTTATTGAGCGCTTACTGTGTGCAGAGCACTGGACTAAGCGCTTGGGAAGTACAAGATGGCAACATCTAGAGACAGTCCCTACCCAACAGTGGGCTCACAGTCTAAAAGGGGGAGACAGAGAACAAAACCAAACACACTAACAAAATAAAATAAATAGAATAGATATGTACAAGTAAAATAGAGTAATAAATATGTACAGACATATATACATATATACAGGTGCTGTGGGGAAGGGAAGGAGGTAAGATGGGGGGTATTTCCCCCCGTACCTACTTGCCACTCTCCCAAGACTGCAGACCTGACGGGGGAGGACAGTTCTATCAAGCGCTTAGTACAGTGCTCTGCACATAGTAAGCGCTCAATAAATACGATTGATGATCCCTTCTAGGTCTCTCCGGATTTTTCCCGCTGCATCCCATGACCATCACAAATGCCGAAAGGTTACGCCGGGCAAGAGCGCTAGAAGCCGTTTCAGCATCTGAGAAGACAAGTCCGGAAGCGAAAGAGCAGGAGGCGACCGAAAGCTAACTTGTGGAAGCGTGAACTGGGTAATGGAAGTAGTGTGTGATTCTTCCTGGGCTGAGAATTCACCCTGTTATTTCCCAAACTGTGAATAAAGGACTTTTTCGATGTCACGTGTGTTTTCCTGGCACCGAGAAAGGGAGGGCACCGTGGCCCAGTGGGTAGAGCACGAGCCTGTGAGTCAGAGGACCTGGGCTGTAGTCTTAATTCAATCGTATTTATTGAGCGCTTACTGTGTGCAGAGCACTGGACTAAGCGCTTGGGAAGCACAAGTCGGCAACATATAGAGACGGTCCCTACCCAACAGTGGGGTATTTATTGAGCGCTTACTGTGTGCAGAGCACTGTACTAAGCGCTTGGGAAGCACAAGTCGGCAGCATATAGAGACGGTCCCTATTCAACAGCGGGCTCACAGTCTAGAAGGGGGAGACAGACAACAAAACAAACATATTAACAGAATAAAATGAATATGTACAAGTAAAATAGAGTAATAAATCTGTACAAACATCTATACAGGTGCTGTGGGGAGGGGAAGGAGGTAAGGTGGTGGGGTGGAGAGGGAGGGTCTTCTAGGCTCATCTCCTCCAGGAGGCCTTCCCAGACTGAGCCCCTTCCTTCCTCTCCCCCTCACCCCCCTCTCCATCCCCCCATCTTACCTCCTTCCCTTCCCCACAGCACCTGTATATATGTAGATATGTTTGTACATATTTGTTACTCTATTTTATTTGTACATATGTATTCTATTTATTTTATTTCGTTAGTATGGTTTTGTTCTCTGTCTCCCCCTTTTCGACTGTGAGCCCACTGCTGGGTAGGGACTGTCTCTATATGTTGCCAATTTGTTCTTCCCAAGCGCTTAGTACAGTGCTCTGCACATAGTAAGCGCTCAATAAATACGATTGATGATGATGATGATGATGACCGTCTCTCTCCGTTGCCAACTTGTACTTACCAAGCGCTTAGTACAGTGCTCTGCACACAGTAAGTGCTCAATAAATATGATTGATTGATTGATTGAGAGGAAGGAGGGGGCTCAGTCTGGGAGGGCCTCCTTCCCAGTCCTGAGAAGTCTTGAGCAAGTCATTTCACTTCACTGGGCCTGTTTACCTCATCTGTAAAATGGGGATTAAGACCGTGAGCCCTTTGTGGGGCCGGAACTGTGTCTAACCTGATTATCCTGTAGACTGTGAGCCCACTATTGGGTAGGGACTGTCTCTATATGTTGCCAAATTGTACTTCCCAAGCGCTTAGTACAGTGCTCTGCACACGGTAAGCGCTCAATAAATACGATTGATTGATTGATTGATTGATTAACTTCTCTGGGCCTCGGTAACCTCGTCAGTAAAATGGGGATGAAGGCTGTGAGCCCCACGTGGGACAATCTGATCCCCTTGTATCCTCCCCAGCGCTCAGAACAGTGCTTTGCACATAGTAAGTGCTTAACAAATGCCATCATTATTATTATTATTAAGGAAGCACTTAGCCCACTGTTGGGTAGGGACTGTCTCTATATTTTGCCAACTTGGACTTCCCAAGCGCTTAGTACAGTGCTCTGCACACAGTAAGTGCTCAATAAATACGATTGATTAACTTCTCTGGGCCTCAGTAACCTCATCTGTAAAATGGGGATGAAGGCTGTGAACCCCACGTGGGACAATCTGATCCCCTTGGATCCTCCCCAGCACTCAGAACAGTGCATCACTGATGATGATGTTGATGATCCTGTATGTACCTCAGTGGCTTAGTACAGTGCCTGACACATAAAGGGCCTAACAAATACCATTTTTTAAAAGAAGAAAGACCGTTGACTTACCCACTGGGTAGCCGAGGGCAGCAGGTTTGTGAGTTCCATTAGATTGTGAGCTCCTTGAGGGCAGGGAACCGCTGTCTGGCTTTTGTTGTTCTCTCCCAGAGGGCTTAATACAGTGTTTTGCCCCGAGTAGGCAATCCACTGATGGATTCTGGCCTCGAAGGAGCCCAGAGTGAGACCTAGGGTCCTTTCAGCAGTCATCATCATCATCATCAATCGTATTTATTGAGCGCTTACTATGTGCAGAGCACTGTACTAAGCGCTTGGGAAGTACAAATTGGCAACATATAGAGACAGTCCCTACCCAACAGTGGGCTCACAGTCTAAAAGTCATCAGGCAGCCACGGTCACAGACAGACGAGCTACTGGGTGCGGAACTCTAACTCAGGGCCTGTAAGTACAACACTGAATTCACAAAAAACAAAAAGATGAAAACTGATGGAAATAATAATAATAATAATGGCATTTATTAAGCGCTCACTACGTGCAAAGCACTGCCCTAAGGGCTGGGGAGGTTACAAGGTGATCAGGTTGTCCCACGGGGGGCTCACAGTCTTCATCCCCATTTGACAGATGAGGGGACTGAGGCACAGAGAAGTGAAGTGACTTGCCCCAAGTCCAGCAGCTGACAAGTGGCGGAGCCGGGATTTGAACCCATGACCTCTGACTCCAAAGCCCGGGCTCTTTCCCACTGAGCCATGCTGCTTCTCAAATGAGCTATGGGAACATAAATGAAGCTCGTAAATATTTGATCCGGTGTGTGCAAATTACTGTGAGTTCCTGGATCATCATCAATCATATTTATTGAGCGCTTACTGTGTGCAGAGCACTGTACTAAGCGCTTGGGAAGTACAAATTGGCAACATATAGAGACAGTCCCTACCCAACAGTGGGCTCACAGTCTAAAACGGGGAGACAAAACCAAACATACTACAAAATAAAATAGAATAGATACGTACAAGCAAAATAAATAGAGTAATAACCATATATATAGGTGCTGTGGGGAAGGGAAGGAGGCAAGATGGATGATTTTTAGGGCTGGACTCTGGTGTAAAGGTAACCCAGGAAGACTTCCTGGGGCCAGTGTGAATTTTTAGTAATGGGTGAGTGGAAGGAAAGAAGGTGATTTCACAGAGGCGAGGGCGGTGGGCATTCTAGGTCTAGGAATAAATATTACGGTGTAAAGATTTGTTAGGAATGCCCTGGGGCGGTAAGCAAAAGATTGGGGAGTTGGAGGAGTGAGAGGTGGGAGCTAAACCTTTAAAACCTGTAATTCACCAATCAATAGTATTTACTGAGCATTTTTTATACTGAGCACTGGGAAGACTATGATAGAATTAGAAGGGATGATTCCAGTCCAACTGATAGATAAAATTGCAGATACAAGAGGAGAAAAGCAGCCTGGCTCAGTGGAGTCAGGGTCCTGGGTTCAAATCCCGGCTCCGCCAACTGTCAGCTGGGTGACTTTGGGCAAGTCACTTCCCTGTGCCTCAGTTCCCTCATCTGTAAAATGGGGATTAAGACTCTGAGCCCCCCAGTGGGACAACCTGATCACCTTGTAACCTCCCCAGCGCTTAGAACGGTGCTTTGCATATAGTAAGCGCTTAATAAATGCCATCATCATTATTATTATTATTAAAAGGGAAATGGAAATGTAGATCAGTAGGGGCTTAAATAGGGTAAGTCAATATGTACCAAAGTGCATAATCACAGGGGCAAATGGTAGCCCCTATAAGCTTTTGAGGGGTGGGCTAGCAGGTGATAAATAAGGAAGATTCCTCTAGACTAAGCTCATTATCATCATCATCATCAATCGTATTTATTGAGCGCTTACTATGTGCAGAGCACTGTACTAAGCGCTTGTATGGGCAGGGAACATGTCTGCTAATTCTGCCGTAGTGTGCTCTCCCGAGCGCTCAGCGGAAGGAGCCCGGGCTTGGGAGCCAGAGGTCATGGGTTCTAATCCCGGCTCCGCCACCTGTCTGCTGTGTGACCTTGGGCAAGTCACTTCATTTCTCCGAGCCTTAGTGACCTCATCTGTAAAATGGGGATGAAGACTGTGAGCCCCACCGAGACAACCTGATCACCTTGTATCCGCCCCCACAGCGCTTAGAACAGTGCTTGGCACATACTAAGCACTTAACAAATGCCATCATTATTATTATTATTATAGTGCTCTACACCTAATGAGGACTCGATACATACCATCGATTGATGGAGATTCTAATTCCATCCTTTCCGTCTCACAAGCCGGTCACCTTGGCAGTATCCTTAATTGCCCTTAAACTCGCCTATTTGCTGAATCCCGTCGATTCTCTATGTTGCCAACTTGTACTTCCCAAGCGCTTAGTACAGTGCTCTGCACACAGTAAGCGCTCAATAAATACGATTGATTGATTGATTGATTCTATCACCGTGATCGCTCCCGAATCCCTCCCTCCCTTCCTTTCCATCCGAAATGCCGCCACACTGGTTCAGCTACTTGTCCTTATCCTGCCTCAATTACTGCTTCTCGGCTGATGTCCCCGTTTGTTCATTCATTCAATCGTATTTATTGAGCGCTTACTGTGTGCAGAGCACTGTACTAAGCGCTTGGGAAGGACAAGTCGGCAACATCTAGAGACGGTCCCTACTCAACAGCGGGCTCACAGTCTTGTTGTCTTGACAAGACAGAACATATTAACCAAATAAAATAAATAGAATAAATACGTACAAATAAAATAGAGTAATAAATACGTACAAACATATATCCAGGTGCTGTGGGGAGGGGAAGGAGGTAAAGCAGGGGGGATGGGGAGAGGAAGGAGGGGGCTCAGTCTGGGAAGGCCTCCTGGAGGAGGTGAGCTCAAGATGACTTGACCCGTCTCCAGCCTCTTTCCTCTCTAGTTCATTCACTCATTCAATCGTATTTATTGAGCGCTTACTGTGTGCAGAGCACTGGACTAAGCGCTCGGGAAGAACAAATCAGCAACAGATAGATACGGCCCCTACCCAACAAGGGGCTTCCAGTCTAGAAGGGGGAGACAGACAACAAAACAAAACACGTGGAAAGGTGTCAAAATCGTCAAATTAAAGCTCGATGCACATCATTAACAAAATAAATGGAATAGTCTAGTCTAGTCCATTCTCCCTGCTGCTGCTGCCGGGTTCCTTTTTCTGAAAAAAAAACTGCTTTTCACACATCTCCCCACCCCAACGACTTGCAGCGGTGGCCCTTTCTAGGTTGTCAGTTCATTACGGGCAGGGAATGTGTAGAGAAGCAGCGGGGCTCAGTGGAAAGAGCCCGGGCTTGGGAGTCAGAGGTCATGGGTTCGAATCCCGGCTCTGCCGTGTGTCAGCCCTGTGGCCTTGGGCAAGTCACTTCACTTCTCTGGGCCTCAGTGACCTCCTCTGCAAAATGGGGATGAAGACTGGGAGCCCTACCTGGGACAAACTGATCACCTTGTATCTACCCCAGCGCTTAGAACAGTGCCTGGCACCTAGTAAGCGCTTAACTAATACCAACATTCATTAATTAATTACCAGCGTACTCCCCCAAGCACTTAGTACAATACTCTGCACGCAAGAAGGGCTCAATGAATTGATTAATTACCCATCCACTTCCACTCCAAGCAGAAGCTCCTCACCATTAGCTTCAAGCCATTCAATCTTGAATTCAATCAAACACTTGTGTGTATATATATATATATATATATATATATATATATACACACACATACATATATATATATATATATACACATATATATATACCTGTAATTAATTTATTTATTTCAATGTCTGCCTCCCCACCCCCAGTGTAAGCTCCTTGTGAGCAGGGAGCTTAGAACAGTGCTTTGCACATAGTAAGCACTTAATAAATGCCATTATTATTATTATTATTATTATTATTATTACTAAATCCCAAGCGTTCAGTGTGGTGCTCGGCACACAGTAAGCTCTCAATAAATGCCATTATTATTATTATTATTATTATTATTACTAAATCCCAAGCGTTCAGTGCGGTGCTCGGCACACAGTAAGCTCTCAATAAATGCCATTATTATTATTATTATTATTATTACTAAATCCCAAGCGTTCAGTGTGGTGCTCGGCACACAGTAAGCTCTCAATAAATGCCATTATTATTATTATTATTATTATTACTAAATCCCAAGCGTTCAGTGCGGTGCTCGGCACACAGTAAGCTCTCAATAAATGCCATCATTATTATTATTATTATTACTAAATCCCAAGCGTTCAGTGCGGTGCTCGGCACACAGTAAGCTCTCAATAAATGCCATTATTATTATTATTATTATTACTAAATCCCAAGCGTTCAGTGTGGTGCTCGGCACACAGTAAGCTCTCAGTAAATGCCATTATTATTATTATTATTATTATTACTAAATCCCAAGCGTTCAGTGCGGTGCTTGGCACACAGTAATCTCTCAATAAATGCCATTATTATTATTATTATTATTACTAAATCCCAAACGTTCAGTGTGGTGCTCGGCTCACAGTAAGCTCTCAATAAATGCCATTATTATTATTATTATTATTACTAAGTCCCAAGCTTCAGTGTGGTGCTCGGCACACAGTAAGCTCTCAATAAATGCCATTATTATTATTATTATTACTAAATCTCAAGCTTCAGTGCGGTGCTCGGCACACAGTAAGCTCTCAATAAATGCCATTATTATTATTATTATTATTACTAAATCCCAAGCGTTCAGTGTGGTGCTCGGCACACAGTAAGCTCTCAGTAAATGCCATTATTATTATTATTATTATTACTAAATCCCAAGCGTTCAGTGCGGTGCTTGGCACACAGTAATCTCTCAATAAATGCCATTATTATTATTATTATTATTACTAAATCCCAAACGTTCAGTGTGGTGCTCGGCTCACAGTAAGCTCTCAATAAATGCCATTATTATTATTATTATTATTACTAAGTCCCAAGCTTCAGTGTGGTGCTCGGCACACAGTAAGCTCTCAATAAATGCCATTATTATTATTATTATTACTAAATCTCAAGCTTCAGTGCGGTGCTCGGCACACAGTAAGCTCTCAATAAATGCCATTATTATTATTATTATTATTATTATTATTATTACTAAATCCCAAGCGTTCAGTGCGGTGCTCGGCACACAGTAAGCTCTCAATAAATGCCATTATTATTATTATTATTATTACTAAATCCCAAGCGTTCAGTGCGGTGCTCGGCACCCAGTAAGCTCTCAATAAATGCCATTATTATTATTATTATTATTACTAAATCCCAAGCGTTCAGTGCGGTGCTCGGCACACAGTAAGCTCTCAATAAATACCTTTGATTGCTTGGATTGGTTCAATCAGCTCTCCCTGCTGCTGGGAAGCAGCGTGGCTCAGTGGAAAGAGCCCGGGCTTTGGAGTCAGAGGTCATGGGTTCAAATCCCGGCTCGGCCATTTGTCAGCTGGGTGACTTTGGGCAAGTCACTTCACTTCTCTGGGCCTCAGTTCCCTCATCTGGAAAATGGGGATTAAGACTGTGAGCCCCCCGTGGGACAACCTGATCACCTTGTAACCTCCCCAGTGCTTAGAACAGTGCTTTGCACATAGTAAGCGCTTAACAAATACCATTATTATTATTATTATTATTATTATTATTATCCTCATTCTTCTCCCAGTACAACCTAGCTTACGTACTTCATCGCATGTCAATCTACTTTTTCTTGTTCTTGCTTCGCCTTCCTTCGTGCATTGAACTCCTTCCCCCTACGTATCTGTTGGGCCAGGACTCTCCCCTAATCACAGCTCCTCCAATCAATCAATCAATCAATCTTATTTATTGAGCACTTACTGTGTGCAGAGCACTGTACTAAGCGCTTGGGAAGTCCAAGTTGGCAACATCTAGAGACGGTCCCTACCCAACAGTGGGCTCACAGTCTAGAAGGGGGAGACAGAGAACAAAACAAAACATATTAACCAAATCATCATCATCATCATCATCATCAATCGTATTTATTGAGCGCTTACTATGTGCAGAGCACTGTACTAAGCGCTTGGGAAGGACAAATTGGCAACACATAGAGACAGTCCCTACCCAACAGTGGGCTCACAGTCTAAAAGGGGGAGACAGAGAACAAAACCAAACATACCAACAAAATAAAATAAATAGGATAGATATGTACAAGTAAAATAGAGTAATAAATATGTACAACCATAATAAAATAAATAGAATAGATATGTTCAAGTAAAATAAATAGAGTAATAAATACGTACAAACATAACCTATTTCCCCTCTCAACTAGCTCACCTATGCCCTTAGTTCCACCCACTAAGCACCGAAAGTCTCATATACCTGTATATATGTATATATGTTTGTACATATTTATTACTCCATTTATTTATTTATCTTACTTGTACCTATTCTATTTATTTTATTTTGTTAGTACGTTTGGTTTTGTTCTTTGTCTCCCCCTTCTAGACTGTGAGCCCACTGTGGGGTAGGGACCGTCTCTAGATGTTGCCAACTTGGACTTCCCAAGCGCTTAGTCCAGTGCTCTGCACACAGTGAGCGCTCAATAAATACGATTGATTGATTGATTGATTGATCCCAACCCTGCTCTAACAGCACTTGAACGTACTTATTCTTAGCTTGGTTACTTCCCCTTCCCCGTAACATTTTTTACTGTGTGTTTCCCCCTCTGGACTAAGCTTCTTGAGGACAGGCATCTAATCTACCACCCAAACTGTACTCACCCAAGCGCTCAGTGCAGTGCCCTTCTGGGAGATCGCACGGTAGCAGCAGTGAAAATCCCGGCTCCACCACTTGTCTGCTGTGTGACCTTGGGCAAGCCGCTTCTCCGGGCCTCAGTTACCCCCTCTGTAAAATGGGGCTTAAAAATGAGTCATCATCATCATCATCAGTCGTATTTATTGAGCGCTTACTGTGTGCAGAGCACTGTGCTAAGCGCTTGGGAAGTACAAGTTGGTAACATATAGAGACGGTCCCTACCCAGCAGTGGGCTCACAGTCTAAAAGGGGGAGACGGAGAACAAAACCAAACATACTAACAAAATAAATAGAATAGATATGTACAAGTAAAATAAATAGATTAATAAATCTGTACAAACATATACATATATAGGTGCTGTGGGGAAGGGAAGGAGGTAAGATGGGGGGGATGGAGAGGGGGACGAGGGGGAGAGGAAGGAAGGGGCTCAGTCTGGGAAGGCCTCCTGGAGGAGGTGAGCTCTCAGTAGGGCCTTGAGTCCCACATGGGACATGGACTATATGTCCAACCTGATAACCTTCTATCTACCCCAGCGCTTAGAACGGCGCTTGGCATATTGTAAGCGCTCAGCAAATACCGTTATTATTAATAACATTTATTGAGCATTTACAATGTGGAAAGCACGTTAGCGTGGGGGAGGTGCATTCATTCAATCGTATTGATTGAGCGCTTACTGCGTGCAAAGCACTGTAGTGGAAAGAGCACCGGCTTGGGAGTCAGAGGTCATGGGTTCTAATCCCGGCTCCCCCACTTGTCAGCTGGGTGACTTTGGGCAAATCACTTCGCTTCTCTGGGCCTCAGTTCCCTCATCTGTCAAATGGGGATGAAGCCTGTGAGCCCCACGTGGGACAACCTGATCACCTTGTATCTCCCCCAGCGCTTAGAACGGTGCTTGGCACATAGTAAGCGCTTAACAAATACCAACATTATTATTATTATTGAGTACTTGGAAGCGTCTAAAGCAACAATGGACACATTCCTTGCCTACAAATAAGGATATTGACTGGAAGATCCTCGAGGGCAGGGAATTTGACTTTTAAGTCTCTTCTTCTCCCCTTAGTGTTTAGTTCCGTGCTTTGCCCACAGTAGGCACTGGGTAATTAATATTGATAATAATAATAATAGTGATAATAATAATGATGGCATTTATTAAGCACTTACTATGTGCAAAGCACTGTTCTAAGTGCTGGGGAGGTTACAAGGTGATCAGGTTGTCCCACGGGGGGCTCACAGTCTTAATCCCCATTTTACAGATGAGGGAACTGAGGCACAGAGAAGTGAAGTGACTTGCCCAAGTCACACAGCTGACAATTGGCGGGGCTAGGATTTGAACCCATGATCTCTGACTCCAAAGCCCGTGCTCTTTCCACTGAGCCATGCTGCTTCTTATTGATTGATTGATTGCCTCAAATATGGTCCCTGGCCTCTAATAATAATATTAATAATAATAATAATAATAATAATAATAATGGTATTTGTTAAGCGCTTACTAGTGCAAAGCACTGTTCTAAGCGCTGGGGAGGTTACAAGGTGATCAAGTTGTCCCACGGGGGGCTCACAGTTTTAATCCCCATTTTACGGATGAGGGAACTGAGGCCCAGAGAAGTGAAGTGACTTGCCCAAAGTCACACAGCTGACAGTTGGCGGAGCCGGGATTTGAACCCATGACCTCGGACTCCAAAGCCCGGGCTCTTTCCACTGAGCCACGCTGCTTCTTAGTGATTGATTGATTGCCTCGAATATGGTCCCTGGCCTCTAAGGGACTCACAGGCTAAGAGGGGGCAAAGACAATAGCCCACATGCTCCTTGCTGGTCCATTCATTCATTCATTTATTCAATCGTATGTATTGAGCGCTTACTGTGTGCAGAGCACTGTACTAAGCGCTTAGGAAGTACAAATCGGCAACAGATCGAGACGGTCCCTACCCAACAACGGTGGTCCTTGGTCTGAATGTCACACACCTTTAATCAGTCAATCAATGGGATTTCTTAAGCGCTGACTGTGTGCAGAGCCCTGGACTTAAGAGTCCAATACAACAGATTGGATAGACGGACAGACCGTTGTAATCAATCAATCAATCGTATTTATTGAGCGCTTACTGTGTGCAGAGCACTGTACTAAGCGCTTGGGAAGTACAAGTTGGCAACATATAGAGACAGTCCCTGCCCAACAGTGGGCTCACAGTCTAAAAGGCGGAGACAGAGAACAAAACCAAACATACTAACAAAATAAAATAAATAGGATATGTACAAGTAAAATAAATAAATAAATAGAGTAATAAATATAGTAATATATATATATACTATACTATATATAGTATATACTATACTACTATAGTATGCTATATATATATAGCTATATATATATAGCATACTATATAATATAGTAATACATATATAATATATATATAGTAATATATATATATATATATAAATAATAGTAACAAACATATATACATATATACAGGTGCTGTGGGGAAGGGAAGGAGGTAAGATGGGGGGAATGGAGAGGGGGGTGGGGGGAGAGGAAGGAAGGGGCTCAGTGTGGGAAGGCCTCCTGGAGGAGGTGAGCTCTCAGTAGGGCCTTGAAGGGAGGAAGAGAGCTAGCTTGGCGGAGGGGCAGAGATTGGGTCAACCAAGTCGATGATACCCTCCCAAGCGCTTAATACGGTGCTCTGCACACAAGAAGACTCAATTGAGAAGCAGCGTGGCTCAGTGGCAAGAGCAGAGGCTTTGGAGTCAGAGGTCGTGGGCTCAAATCCCGGCTCTGCCACTTGTCAGCTGGGGGACTTTGGGCAAGTCACTTCACTTCTCTGGGCCTCAGTTCCCTCATCTGGAAAATGGGGATGAAGACTGGGAGCCCCACATGGGACAACCTGATGACCTTGTACCCCTCCCCCCTCAGCGCTTAGAACAGTGCTTGGCACATAGTAAGAGCTTAACAAATGCCATTATTATTATTATTATTATTATACATACCATTGATTGATTGATAATTGTTTATGGTTTTAAGACAACTCTGGAAAAATTTTTTCCTGGACAACAATTGTGTGCAATTTAGGATTTGACCACTAGGGGACGGTAAAGAGCGAGTTGGGGAATGAATGCGAAATCCCAGGTTGAAAAATTTATGAATGGTAGTCATTCATTCATTCATTCATTCATTCATTCATTCATGCATTCATTCGTATTTCTTGAGTTCATTCAATCAATCAATCAATCGTATTTATTGAGCGCTTACTGTGTGCAGAGCACTGTACTAAGCGCTTGAGTTCTTAATATGTGCAGAGCACTGTACTAAGCGCTTGGGAGAGGACAATATAAGAAACACATTGAGTTCTTACTGTGTGCAGAGCACTGTACTAAGCACTTGGGAGAGGACAATATAAGAAACACATTGAGTTCTTAATGTATGCAGAGCACTGTACTACGAAGCGCTTGGGAGAAAACAATATAAGAAACACATTGAGTTCTTACTGTGTGCAGAGCACTGTACTAAGCACTTGGGAGAGGACAATATAAGAAACACATTGAGTTACTGTGTGCAGAGCATTGTACTAAGCGCTTGGGAGAGGACAATATAAGAAACACATTGAGTTCTTAGTGTGCAGAGCACTGTACTAAGCGCTTGGGAGAAAACAATATAAGAAACACATTGAGTTCTTACTGTGTGCAGAGCACTGTACTAAGAAGCACTTGGGAGAAAACAATATAAGAAACACATTGAGTTCTTAATCTGTGCAGAGCACTGTACTAAGTACTTGGGAGAGTGCAATGTAAGAAACACATTGAGTTTTTACTGCGTGCAGAGCACTGTACTAAGCACTTGGGAGAGTGCAATATAAGAAACACATTGAGTTCTTACTGCGTGCAGAGCACTTGTACTAAGTACTTGGGAGAGTGCAATATAAGAAACATGTTGAGTTCTTCATGTGGGCAGAGCACTGTACTAGGCGCTTGGGAGAGGACAATATAAGAAACACATCGTGTTCTTACTGTGTGCAGAGCACTGTACAAAGAAGCGCTTGGGAGAATACAATATAAGAAACACATTGAACTTTTACTGTGTGCAGAGCATAGTACTAAGCACTTGGGAGAGGACAATATAAGAAACACATTGAGTTCTTAATATATGCAGAGCACTGTTCTAAGAAGTGCTTGGGAAAAAATATAAGAAACACATTGGGTTCTTACTGCGTGCAGATCACTGTACTAAGCGCTTGGGAGAGAACAATATAAGAAACACATTGAGTTCTTACTGTGTGCAGAGCACTGTACTAAGAAGCGCTTGGGAGAAAACAATATAAGAAACGCATTGGGTTCTTACTGTGTGCAGAGCACTGTACTAAGAAGCGCTTGGGAGAAAACAATATAAGAAACGCATTGGGTTCTTACTGTGTGCAGAGCACTGTACTAAGAAGCACTTGGAAGAAAACAATATAGGAAACACATTGGGTTCTTACTGTGCGCAGAGCATTGTACTAAGCGCTTAGAAGAGGACAATATAAGAAACACATTGAGTTCTTAATGTATGCAGAGCACTGTACTAAGAAGCGTTTGGGAGAAAACAATATAAGAAACACATTGGGTTCTTACTGTGCGCAGACCATTGTACTAAGCACTTGGGAGAGAACAATATAAGAAACACCTTGAGTTCTTACTGTGTGCAGAGCACTGTACTAAGCACTTGGGAGAGGACAATATAAGAAACACATTGAGTTCTTACTGTGTGCAGAGCATTGCACTAAGCGCTTGGGAAAGGACAATATAAGAAACACCTTGAGTTCTTACTGTGTGCAGAGCACTGTACTAAGCACTTGGGAGAGGACAATATAAGAAACACATTGAGTTCTTAATGTATGCAGAGCACTGTACTAAGAAGCACTTGGGAGAAGGCAATATAAGAAACACATTGAGGTCTCACTGTGCGCAGAGCATTGTACTAAGCGCTTGGGAGAGAGCAATATAAGAAACACATTGAGTTCTTACTGTGTGCAGAGCACTGTACTAAGAAGCACTTAGAAGAAAACAATATAAGAAACACACTGGGTTCTTACTGCGTGCAGATCACTGTACTAAGCACTTGGGAGAGGACAATATAAGAAACACATTGGGTTCTTACTGTGTGCACAGCACTGTACTAAGCACTTGGGAGAGGACAATATAAGAAACACATTGAGTTCTTACTGTGTGCAGAGCACTGTACTAAGCACTTGGGAGAGGACAATATAAGAAACACATTGAGTTCTTAATGTATGCAGAGCACTGTACTAAGAAGCACTTGGGAGAAAACAATATAAGAAACACTGAGTTCTTACTGCGTGCAGAGCACCATACTAAGCACTTGGGAGAGGACAATATAAGAAACACCTTGAGTTCTTACTGTGTGCAGAGCACTGTACTAAGCGCTTGGGAGAGGACAATATAAGAAACACATTGAGTTCTTAATGTATGCAGAGCACTGTACTAAGAAGCGCTTGGGAGAAAACAATATAAGAAACACATTCAGTTCTTACTGTGTGCAGAGCACTGTACTAAGCGCTTGGGAGAGGACAATATAAGAAACACTGAGTTCTTACTGTGTGCAGAGCACTGTACTAAGCACTTGGGAGAGGACAATATAAGAAACGCACTGAGTTCTTAACGTATGCAGAGCACTGTACAAAGAAGCACTTGGGAGAAAGCAATATAAGAAACACATTGGGTTCTTACTGTGTGCAGAGCACTGTACTAAGCGCTTGGGAGAGAACAATATAAGAAACACATTGAGTTCTTACTGTGTGCAGAGCATCATCATCATCAATCGTATTTATTGAGCGCTTACTGTGTGCAGAGCACTGTACTAAGCGCTTGGGAGAAAGCAATATAAGAAACACATTGGGTTCTTACTGTGTGCAGAGCATTATACTAAGCGCTTGGGAGAGGACAATATAAGAAACACATTGAGTTCTTACTGCGTGCAGAGCACTGTACTAAGTACTTGGGAGAGTGCAATATAAGAAACACATTGAGTTCTTACCGCATGCAGAGCACTGTACTAAGTACTTGGGAGAAAACAATATAAGAAACACATTGAGTTCTTACTGTGCGCAGAGCACTGTACTAAGCAGTTGGGAGAGGACAATATAAGAAACACATTGAGTTCTTAATGTATGCAGAGCACTGTACTAAGAAGCGCTTGGGGGAAAACAATATAAGAAACACAGTGGGTTCTTACTGTGTGCAGAGCACTGTACTAAGAAGTGCTTGGGAGAAAATATAAGAAACACATTGAGTTCTTACTGTGTGCAAAGCATTGCACTAAGCGCTTGGGAGAGGACAATATAAGAAACATCTTGAGTTCTTACTGTGTGCAGAGCACTGTACTAAGCACTTGGGAGAGGACAATATAAGAAACACATTGAGTTCTTACTGTGTGCAGAGCACTGTACTAAGCACTTGGGAGAGGACAATATAAGAAACACATTGAGTTCTTAATGTATGCAGGGCACTGTACTAAGAAGCGCTTGGGAGAAAACAATATAAGAAACACATTGGGTTCTTACTGTGTGCAGAGCACTGCACTAAGCACTTGGGAGAGGACAATATAAGAAACACATTGGGTTCTTACTGTGTGCAGAGCACTGTACTAAGCAGTTGGGAGAGGACAATATAAGAAACACATTGAGTTCTTAATGTATGCAGAGCACTGTACTAAGAAGCACTTCGGAGAAAGCAATATAAGAAACATTGGGTTCTTACTGTGTGCAGAGCACTGTACTAAGTGCTTGGGAGAGAACAATACAAGAAACACATTGAGTTCTTACTATGTGCAGAGCACTGTACTAAGCGCTTGGGAGAGGACAATATAAGAAACACATTGAGTTCTTACTGTGTGCAGAGCACTGTACTAAGAAGAGCTTGGGAGAAAGCAATATAAGAAACACATTGGGTTTTTACTGTGCGCAGAGCACTGTACTAAGCGCTTGGGAGAGAACAATATAAGAAACACCTTGAGTTCTTACTGTGTGCAGAGCACTGTACTAAGCACTTGGGAGAGGACAATATAAGAAACACATTGAGTTCTTAATGTATGCAGAGCACTGTACTAAGAAGTGCTTGGGAGAAAGCAATATAAGAAACACATTGAGTTCTTACTGTGTGCAGAGCACTGCACTAAGCGCTTGGGAGAGGACAATATAAGAAACACATTGAGTTCTTACCGCATGCAGAGCACTGCACTAAGCGCTTGGGAGAGTGCAATATAAGAAACACATTGAGTTCTTACCGCATGCAGAGCACTGTACTAAGTACTTGGGAGAGGACAATATAAGAAACACATTGAGTTCTTACTGTGTGCAGAGCACTGTACTAAGCAGTTGGGAGAGGACAATATAAGAAACACATTGAGTTCTTAATGTATGCAGAGCACTGTACTAAGAAGCGCTTGGGAGAGGACAATATAAGAAACACATTGGGTTCTTACTGTGTGCAGAGCACTGTACTAAGCGCTCACCAAAGCCTGCCGGCCTCACCTCCACAACATGGCCAAGATCCGCCCTTTCCTCTCCATCCAGACCGCTACCTTGCTGGTTCAATCTCTCCTCCTCTCCCGACTGGATGACTGCGTCGGCCTCCTCTCTGAGCTCCCATCCTCCTGTCTCTCCCCGTTTTAGTTCATACTTCACCGTGCTGCCCAGATTATCTTTGTACAGAAACACTCCGGGCATGTCACTCCCCTCCTCAAAAATCTCCAGTGGCTGCCCGTCAACCTCCAAATCAAGCAAAAACTCCTCACCCTGGGCTTCCAGGCTGTCCATCCCCTTGCCCCCTCCTCCCTCACCTCCCTTTTCTCCTTCTCCAGCCCAGCCTGCACCCTCCGCTCCTCTGCCACTACCCTCCTCACCGTTAGGCCTCATTCTCACCCGTCCCGCCATCGACCCCCGGCCCACATCTTCCCCCTGGCCCGGAATGCCCTCCTTCCCTCCACACATCCGCCAAACTCGCTCTCTTCCTCCCTTCAAAGCCCTACTGAGCGCTCACCTCCTCCAGGAGGCCTGCCCAGACTGAGCTCCCCCTTCCTCTCCTCCTCCCCATCACCCCCCCCTTCCCCACAGCCCTTGTATACATTTGTACATCTTTATTCCTCTATTTTATTAATGATGTGTATAAAGCTCTAATTCTATTTACTCTGATGGTATTGACGCCTGTCTACTTGTTTTGTTCTGCTGTCTGCCTCCCCTTTCTAGACTGCGAGCCTGTTGTTGGGTAGGGACCGTCGCTGTTGACGATTTGTACTTCCCAAGCGCTTAGTACAGTGCTCTGCCCACAGTAAGCGCTCACTAAATACAATTGAATGAAGCGCTCAATAAATATGATTGAATGAAGTAAGCGCTCAATAAATATGATTGAATGAAGTAAGCGTTCAATAAATATGATTGAATGAATGAATGAAATGGGGATTAAGATTGTGAGCCCCACATGGAACAACCTGATTACCTTATATCTACCCCAGTGTTTAGAATAGTGCTTGGCACATAGTAAGCACTGGAAGCAGCGTGTCTCCGTGGAAATCAATCAATCAATCGTATTTATTGAGCGCTTACTGTGTGCAGAGCACTGTACTAAGCGCTTGGGAAGTACAGCTTGGCAACGTATAGAGACAGTCCCTACCCAACAGTGGGCTCACAGTCTAAAATGGGGAGAGAGCCTGGGCTTTGGAGTCAGAAGTCATGGGTTCAAATCCCAGCTCCGCCACTTGTCAGCTGTGTGACCTTGGGCAAGTCACTTCACTTCTCTGGGCCTCAGTTCCCTCATCTGGAAAATGGGGATGAAGATTCTGAGCCCCTCGTGGGCCAACCTGATTACCTTGTATCCACCCCAGCGCTTAGAACAGTGCTTTGCACATAATAAGCGCTTAACAAATACCAACATTGTTATTATTATAAGCACTTAAATTCCATCATTGTCATTTGTGAGCTTCCTGTGCGCAGAGCACTGTACTAAGTGCTCGGGAGAGTACAATAAGAGAGTAAGCGCTTAGTACAGTGCTCTGCACATAGTAAGCGCTCAATAAATACGATTGATGATAGGTAGATGCCTTCCTTGCCCGCAGTGAGTTTAGAGTCTAGAGAAGCTTACGGTCTAAAGGGCAATTACGGTCTAGACCAATTGTGAGTATGGAGTTTCCAGTTTTCTCGTTGACTTGTTCATTCAATCGTATTTATTGAGCGCTTACTGTGTGCAGAGCACTGTACTAAGCGCTTGGGAAGTACAAATATATATAGGAATATATATATATAGGGACGGTCCCTACCCAACAACGGGGGAAAGTTCGCATTATACCCTACTATACTCTGTAGGGTGCTCTGCACGGTTAGCGCTCAATATATGCCACCGATTGACTGATTGATACTGTATGGGCGAGAAAGGGTCCTACCTGCTGAATTCCCCGACCCCCATTTAAATCATTTCAATATTTACCGTGAGAAAATAAGCTTGTATCTACCTCAGTGCTTAGCACACAGTAACAGATACTATAAATTTTTTTTAAAAAACAGTTTCTCTCCCCACAGCCTGACCTTTTCAATCAAACCCTACTCGACAAACCCGATGACTGCGGAGGATCGGTGTTTTCAAGTCTCCTTTCCTCACGGTCTCTTTCGTCCACTCTGAAGAGTGCTTTATAACCAGCGTCGAAACACGGGAAACACCCAAGGAACCAAAGGGGCAAAGTGGGATCTGAAAGACAGAAGGACCAGAACGCAAACCTCCGTGCCTCGTGAACCAAAAACGATTTACGATTCAAAGGAGGATTACGGTTTTTATTAAATATTACATTGAAAAATTCGTTACAAAAAACGGAATTATGAAACATCCAAAAAATTTCTTCTTGGAACTACTTAGAGTAAAAAGATCAAGCACGACTGCTCAGGCGATAAAGTGCACTGGGGAAGTTTGCCTTATACGCTTAAACCAGGACACCGAGAGACTTCAGAGGGAGTCAGACATGAAAAGTGAAAGTGCTCTGGCTCTTCCTTTAGGCAACCTTTCTCTTTCCCCAATCTGAAAAAAGAAAGCCTTACCTTTAAAAGCGAAGAATCTCTAGAGAGAAATCTATGCCTTAATAGAAACAATTATCCGCACAATTTTTTTTTTTCCTGGAACTGCCAGTTTCATTCGAAACTGTCAGGGATCGGGGGCAATATGTGAAAATGTTATGTATACAAAAGATCTTTTCTCACCTGGAAGTCATAGCGTGACAACACAACCATGAATACATTTTTGTATGTAAAGCAACTGAGATCCCTAGATTTGGGGTCTGCACATTTGGGGTCTGCAATGGAAACAATTATCAGCACAATTTTTCTTTTTTTCCTGGAACTGCCATTCATTTTTTTTTTTCTCCTGGAACTGCCAGTTTCATTCGAAACTGTCAGGGATCGGGGGCAATATGTGAAAACGTTATGTGTCCAAAAGATCTCTGCTCACCTGGAAGTCATAGTGTGACTAACACAACCATGAATACATTTTTGTATGTTAAAGCAACTGAGATCCCTAGATTTGGGGTCTGCATATTTCACGCAGTCATAAGAAGGTTTGTTGTTGATGGAGTAGAAGGTGAGGGAAAAGGGGGATAAAAGCACCCCACCCCGCCACGTCCTAATTCTGGGCCAACGGTCTGATACCATCTGGGTGTCGATACGGCACTGGGGAAGCGTACCTTTTAGCAAAATAGGAGCTTCCAAGAACTCCCTTCTAAATACATGACCACTTACACGTAGACTACATAGCAAATGACACGGTGACAGGGCAGGGGAGTTCCATAAGTATCAAATGAAAGAATAAAAAACGTGGATACGATATGCTAGCCACAAACACTCAGTACATCAAGTTCAACATTTCAATTTATCGGAATTTTTTTTATAAAGGTAAACTGCCAATACCTATATTCAAGACATAAAAATCTAGATATATATATATATATATATATACTGCACAAGAAAACAAGGAGTCATACAGAAAAGTAGTGCAACATACAGTGCATTCCCTATTATGCATTCTGTATTCCGGAGCTGTTGAGCAGTGCTCAACACAACCCAAAATTCAATGGTAATTAAGGAACGGAATCCTTTGGCAACAGGGCGGGTATTTTCACGGACTGGAAAGAAAGAAAACAATACCTTTTCCCTCCCCCTTGAAATAGTTTTCTCTGCTTGTTAGAAGAATAACCCCTGAAAACCAAAATGATTACCAAGATAGTGGTTTCTGGGTTTTTCTTCCAACTCAAACAGCGAAGGGGTGGCGGGAAAAAAAAAATCTGTTAGTTTGCACACTTTCCGTGTTTCACTTTAGATGCACTATACTTTGGTGAAAGAAAAGTTCATTCAGCTAGTTGGACACTTCCATTTACTGGAGGAGATAAGTCTACATACAACGTACTATATAGTATAAGGCCACAACGAAAGACTTTCGAGAGGAGTGGTGTTTTTTGAACATGTCCTAACTTCACATTTTTTGGTGTTCTGGTGAATGGAAACCTACTGTTCACTACTGGACACTGAGTAATAAAAGCAGTAAAAAAGATCATTTTCAATCCAGAAGATAAAAACCCATGTCCTTAAACAACACTAACTTCTGCATGTCAAGCAACACG
Source organism: Tachyglossus aculeatus (assembly GCF_015852505.1). NCBI lineage: Eukaryota > Metazoa > Chordata > Mammalia > Monotremata > Tachyglossidae > Tachyglossus > Tachyglossus aculeatus. The sequence continues at coordinate 21,633,477 of NC_052101.1, read as the reverse complement.
CAACAGTTTCCTGGTCACCGGCCAGATCTTTCTGTTGTCGTTGTTAAGTTTTCGGCTAATTTTCCCCTTTGGATGAGAACGAAAACACGTTATGCAACATTTTTCACAAGTCACTCTGGGTTTGTGCATATGCTTTCCAGGGCCTGGTTCTCCAAAATTTCAGCCTTCGACACCCTAGCCTCGAATACACCGGAGCTGAGGAGATTTGTATTAAACGACACGATTTGACTTTTGGAACTTTATGAAAATGTTCACCGCACTTTTTCCCCCTCCTTTCAAAGGCCCTTGTTCAACTGCTACGAGTTTAAAAAATGACTGGGCTTAAAAAGTTTGATGAGGAACATTTATTTTTGCTGGCGGATGTTTCAAGTTGGCTAATCACTTATAAAATGCTTTCCACTGGCTTCAAATTCACTATCTAGAAACTGCGAAGGCCCCCTGCGATAAAAACCTTTTTGTAGAAAACATCACTAGGAAAACTAGTCACCCTGTTGAATTTTCTGTAACACGAATGCAAAGTCTGAGTCGCTTCTTGTAAACCTTATTGCCTGAATTATACTTCTCCTACAGTTTCGATTGGTTTCATGCTGGTGATGCAGATTGACCCTTTTTTTGTGTTTCTTTTGTCCTTAAAAATTTTTTTTTTAAAAAGCCTCAAATGAGGACTGTCATTGAACAGGGCCGCCCCCACTAAAGGTGGGGGGGGAAAAAGCGTGAACATGCTTTCAATACAACAGATAAACAAAACTAAACCAAAAGACCGGGGAGGGAAATTCTGTATTTAGTCATTACAAAAGTATCGCTTGCTGGAGAGGGCTTTTTCCCCAGCTCAGGATTGTCTCCTAAATGGCCTTTTAAACGGAAGCCGGCCCAGGTGATCCCGGAGATCCCAACGTCTCCCTAACGTTGCCGGCTTTCTCCGATGACGTGATTCGGTTCATTTTGCAGAGCTCCGCTTGCCAGCTGGGGATTTTCTTCGTGGTCATGTGACGCCGGGTGTGCTTCGTCAAGTGATCGCTGCGCATGAAGCGGCGGCCGCACACCGGGCACACAAATTTCTTCTCTCCTGTGTGAGTTCTGCGGTGGCGAGAGAGTTCGTCGGAGCGGGCGAATTTTTTCTCACAGCCATCCCAGCTGCAGTTGAAGGGTTTTTCTCCTGGGGGAGGGGAAGAGAAGAAACAAAAAAAAAGACATTTGAGAACTCGAGTTCCGTCTGACGCGTCGTCATTTCTGAGCACGAGTGACGCCATCGCTGCGTTGGTCCGACGGACCATCCCGGTCGGTGTCCTGTCTCCACCGGTAGCAACGGGCAGGATACTTGGACAGACTCCGCGGGGTGGTTACGGCCGCCAGGACAACCATCCTCGGTTTAAGAAAGGACCATCTCACTCATTCATCCACTCGCATTCATTTATTGAGCACGTGAACTAATCAATCAATCGCATTTATTGAGCGCTTACTGTGTGCAGAGCACTGCACTACCATTTATTGAGCACGTGAACTAAGCACTTGGGAAAGTACTTAGCTTCCCTAACATCTGCCCTCTCCAGCTCGGACTTTTCCTCAACAGTCCCACTTTGAACCTTTCTTAATATTAATAATAATACTAATACTAATAATGATGTCATTTATTAAGCACTTACTATGTGCAAATAATAATAATAATAATGATGGCATTTATTAAGCGCTTACTATGTGCAAAGCACTGTTCTAAGCGCTGGGGAGGTTACAAGGTGATCAGGTGGCCCACGTGGGGCTCACAGTCTTAATCCCCATTTTACAGATGAGGTAACTGAGGCACAGAGAAGTGACTTGCCCGAAGTCACACAGCTGACAATTGGTGGAGCTGGGGTATGAACCCACGACCTCTGACGCCAAAGCCCGGGCTCTTTTCCACTGAGCCGCGCTGCTTCTCTGTTCTAGGCGCTGGGGAGGTACAAAGTGATCAGATTGCCCCACGGGGGGCTCACAGTCTTGATCCCCTTTACAGATGAGGTAACTGAGGCCCAGAGAAGTGAAGTGACTAGCCCAAAGTCACACAGCTGACAACTGGTGGAGCCGGGATTTGAACCCCAAAGTCCGTGCTTTTCTGCTTTTCTTCCCGGAGAGGGCCCAACCCCTCATAAACTAGCTGATGCTTTCAGCCCACCGCAGGGCAACGAATTCTACACGTTGAGCACGGGGTGTGTGAAGAGATTCCTTTGGCTTCGCCTTGGCCCTGCTTCACTGGGTTTCCCGTCACCCCGTTGCTGCCATATTCCATGAACAACAATTCTCAGTTTGTCCCTTCCACCCCCTCCGCAATCGTCCCCTGCTCAGCCCTTGACTGTCCAGCTGAAGGATCGTGAACGTTTTGCTTTGTTCCCCACCTTGGTCAGTTCTCCTTCCCACCCTCTCGCTCTAACCAAGCTCCCTCCCTACCTCAGAACAGTGCTTGGCATATTGTAAGCACTCAAGTACCACAATAATAATTATTGTGTTATCAATCAATCAACTGTATTTATTGAGTGCTTACTGTGTGCAGAGCACTGTACTAAGCGCTTGGGAAGTACAAGTTGGCAACACATAGAGACGGTCCCTACCCAACAGTGGGCTCACGGTCTAGAAGGGGAGAAACAGAGAGAAGGAGGAGGAGGAGAAGAAGAGAAGAAGGAGGCAGAGGAGAAGAGAGGAGGAGGAGGAGAAGTAGGAGGAGAAAGGAGGAGGAGGAGGAGAAGAAGTGGAAGGAGGAGGAAGAGAAACAAGGAGGAGGATGAGAAGTAAGAGGAGGAGAAATAGGAGGAGAAAGAAGGAGGAGGAGGAGAAGAACTGGAAGGAGGAGGAAGAGAAACAAGGTGGAGGATGAGAAGTAAGAGGAAGGAGGAAAAGAGGAGAGGAGGAAGAGAAGGAGATGAAGATAAGGAAGGAGGAGGAAGAGGAGGAAAGGAGAGGAAAAAGGAGGAGGAGGGGAAGAAGAGAAGGAGGAGGAGGATGAGAAAGGAGGACAAGAGGGAGGAGGAGGAGAAGGTGGATTATCACTATCATCACTGTGGGCAGGGAACGTGCCTACCAAATCTGTTCTATCGTACTCTCCCAAGATTTTTAGTACAGTCCCCTGCACACAGAAAGCACTCAATAGATACCAGGGATGGATTGGTTGACCTTTCACCTCCCGCCCCCAAATTGAAAGACCAGTCGATGATGACCCCCTGGTTCTCCTTCCTCCACTGTGACCGAGAGAACTTCAACCCCGCCATCAGGGAGCTGACGTTTGGATGGTTTCTGCCTTGCTCTTGCATCCCCTGAAGCTCGGCTGCCTTTTAGGGTGGGGGGCTCTCGCTCAACCTGACGACATCTTCCTGCAGTTTGTTCCCACCCGGGTTCAGCACTGGCTTTGTATTTGGTACCGAATAAACTGAGACTCCGAGGGCAAGGTTTCTAACTCCAGGAGTCAGAGTTTTAAGGGATATTACTCAGCTCCTTTAGGATTTTTGGTAAGTGATGGCACAGAGGCCCTCTCCTACACCCTCTAGACTGTAAGCTCATTGTGGGCAGAGAACGGTTCCACGCTCTCACAAAGTAGGCGCTCAATAAACACCGTTGATTGATCTTAGAGAAGCAGCGTGATCTAATGGAAGGCGCTCGGGCCTGAGAGTACTGGGTTCCAACCCCAGGTCACACCACTCACTTGTTTGCTGTGTGACCCAGGGCAAGTCACTTAATTTCTCTGTGCCTGTTTCCTCATCTCCAAAATGGGGATTAAATCCTACACCCTCCTACTTCGCTGTGTGAGGAGGGCTGTGTCCAACCTGATTATTTTTTATCTACCCCGGCGCTTATTACAGTGGTTGGCACGTAGTAAGCAGTTAACAAGTACCACAGCCAGGCTGGAGATTTTAGAATAGCTGTCCCCTTAAATATACATATCTTTTCCATCAATTTTTACATCCACCAGTACAATCACAGGCCATCTTGGCTAAAGAACAGGAGTGCACAGTCTCTCCAAGGCAAGATTTTTAGGGAAGATAATATTTTCACATCCGCCCTTGGTCCTTTTACAAAAAGGAGCTGTTTTTAATGAGCTACTTTACGCAGGTTAAACCAATGCCCGATAGTTTAGAATTCTTCCAGAAGTCAACCCTATTTTTTCAAAATGGCATTAAAGCACTTACCATGTGCCAAGCCCTGTACTAAGCGCTGGGGTAGATGCACGATAATCAGGTTGGATACAGTCCGTGTCCCACATGGGGCTCACGGTCTTAATCCTCATTTTCCAGACGAGGGAACTGAGGCACCGAGAGATAAAGTGATTTGCCCAAGGTCGCGCAGCAGGGATTGAACGGAGGTCCTTCCGACTCCCAAGCCGGGGTTCTATCTACTAGACCACACTGTTCTCCTCACCCCACATCCCTCCCTCTGGCCTGAACGCCTACACCTCTGCCGCAAAATCACCCGGGACAGCAGGGTGATGAGAAGATCGTGCCTGGGTCAAAGAGTGTTAAATGCCACCTGTCAATCGGAACAGAATAAAATCAAGGGTCCCGCTCCGGGATCAAAAGCGGCGTGCTTGCTCGGGTCAACTTGGAACTTAACATCCGCCTCAAAATTGGCGGCAGTTTCCTCTGGAAAATACACCGGCCAACAGCTATTATTTACAATAATATATTATTATTATTTACACATATTTATTACTCTATTTATTTATTTATTTTGCTTGTACATTTCTATCCTATTTATTTTATTTTGTTGGTATGTTTGGTTCTGTTCTCTGTCTCCCCCTTTTAGACTGTGAGCCCACTGTTGGGTAGGGACTGTCTCTATGTGTTGCCAATTTGTACTTCCCAAGCGCTTAGTACAGTGCCCTGCACATAGTAAGCGCTCAATAAATACGATTGATTGATTGATTGATTGATTGATTTACAAGCGATAGGAATCTGCACTAGTAATAATTGTGGTATTTGTCATTCATTCATTCATTCGTATTTATTGAGTGCTTACTGTGTGCAAAGCACTGTACTAAGCGGGCTCCCAGTCTAGCACTGCATTAGGCACTGAGGTAGATATGACATAATCAGGTCCCACGGGGGGCTCCCAGTCGAGGTAGGAGGGAGAAGAGGCATCGAATCCCCCCGGTCCAGAGGAGGGGACTGAAGCCCAGAGGAGTGAAGCGACTCGCTCGAGGTCACACGGCAGACCGGTGGTGGGGACGGAATTAGAACCCAGATCCTCCCGGCTCCCAAGCCCGGGCTCTTTCTTCCGCTGTGACCCCAGCGTCCCCAGCTCTCGTATAACGCTCCCCTCCTGCACGCTACCCCGGACGGAAGAGGCTCTTCGGGAGGCGGCGGCAAAGCAGGTGCTTGGATCTCCTGGGTCCCAGCCGCTCTGTGAGCCCGCTGTTGGGTGGGGACCGTCTCTCTATGTTGCCAGCTTGTCCTTCGCAAGCGCTTAGTCCAGTGCTCTGCACGCAGTAAGCGCTCAATAAATCATCATCATCATCAATCGTATTTATTGAGCGCTTACTATGTGCAGAGCACTGGACTAAGCGCTTGGGAAGTACAAATTGGCAACATATAGAGACAGTCCCTACCCAACAGTGGGCTCACAGTCTAAAAGGGGGAGACAGAGAACAAAACCAAACATACTAACAAAATAAAATAAATAGAATAGATATGTACAAACAAAATAAATAAATAGAGTAATAAATATGTACAAACATATATCCATATATACAGGTGCTGTGGGGAAGGGAAGGAGGTAAGATGGGGGGGATGGAGAGGGGGACGAGGGGGAGAGGAAGGAAGGGGCTCAGTGTGGGAAGGCCTCCTGGAGGAGGTGAGCTCTCAGCAGGGCCTTGAAGGGAGGAAGAGAGCTAGCTTGGCGGAGGGGCAGAGGGAGGGCATTCCAGGCCCGGGGGATGACGTGGGCCGGGGGTCGATGGCGGGACAGGCGAGAGCGAGGTACGGTGAAGAGATCAGCGGCGGAGGAGCGGAGGGTGCGGGCTGGGCTGGAGAAGGAGAGAAGGGAGGTGAGGTAGGAGGGGGCGAGGGGATGGACAGCCTGGAAGCCCAGGGTGAGGAGTTTAAATAAATACGATTGATTGATTGGCACTGCCACCACTGATGGCGCCGGGCCAGCGGTCCGCTCTCTCCCGCCTTGCCCCCTCCAACCAAGGCTCCAGCCTCCCAGTGGTGCTGCTGCTGCTGCTGCTGCTGGAGGAAGAGGGCAAAGGAGTGGAGGGATGGCTGTGCGGCAACCACGGGCCAGAGGGTAGGTGAGGCACTCTGGAGCCAACGAGGACCCCCGGGGTCACGTTGGCGAGAGGAGGAGCGACGGGTCAACCCCGCCATCCTCTCTCAGGACCCGCCCCCAGGGTCAAAACATCCCGGGCCCTGGATAGTCTTAGCCAAACTCCAATCTGCCATCGCCTCCGACGGCTCTCGTGTGGCTCAGTGGAAAGAGCCCGGGCTTGGGAGTCGGAGGCCGTGGGTTCCCATCCCGGCTCCGCCAGTTGTCAGCTGTGTGACTCTGGGTAAGTCACTTAACTTCTCTGGGCCTCAGTTACCTCATCTGTAAAATGGGGAGGAAGGCTGTGAGCCCCCCGTGGGACAATCTGATCCCCTTGGATCCTCCCCAGCGCTCAGAACAGTGCTTTGCACACAGTAAGTGCTTAACAAATGCCATCATTATTATTAAGGAAGCACTTAGCCCACTGTTGGGTAGGGACTGTCTCTATATGTTGCCAACTTGTACTTCCCAAGCGCTTAGTACAGAGCTCTGCACACAGTCAGCGCTCAATAAATACGATTGATTGATTGATTGATTAACTTCTCTGGGCCTCAGTTACCTCGTCTGTAAAATGGGGATGAAGGCTGTGAGCCCCACGTGGGACAATCTGATCCCCTTGGATCCTCCCCAGCGCTCAGAACACTGCTTTGCACATAGTAAGTGCTTAACAAATGCCATCATTATTATTATTATTAAGGAAGCACTTAGCCCACTGTTGGGTAGGGACTGTCTCTATATGTTGCCAACTTGTACTTCCCAAGCGCTTAGTACAGTGCTCTGCACACAGTAAGCGCTCAATAAATACGATTGATTGATTGATGGATTGATTAACTTCTCTGGGCCTCAGTAACCTCGTCAGTAAAATGGGGATGAAGGCTGTGAGCCCCACGTGGGACAATCTGATCCCCTTGGATCCTCCCCAGTGCTCAGAACAGTGCTTTGCACATAGTAAGTGCTTAACAAATGCCATCATTATTATTATTATTAAGGAAGCAACTGCTGTTAGTTTGGAAATGCCCCGTATAGAGTAGAACAGTAGCACACGCAGGCAGCCCTCCTAGCTACAGGTGTCGTGTCCCCGCAATGCCCCTTGTTACTACAAAATTGGGAAATTGGGGGGACAAAATGGGAAATGGAGGGGACAAAATTGGGAATGGGGGGCTCGGGGAAGATGGGTCGATAGTTGGAGAAGCAGCATGGCCTAGTGTACGGAGCCCAGGCCTCGGAGTCACGGAATTATATTACAGAGTTATAGCTTCAAAGGGTTCAGAAAAGGTCCAAGAGGTCATCAATGAATCTAGTCCCCTGCTACGACAGGTGACTACTCTCCTAGACAAAGGGAAACCTCGTCATTTCATCGTGTTGCAATGGTTTCAGTTCATCTTTCTTCCTGTTATCAGATCTAAATGTCAAGGATCTTTTTCTAAAGGTTGCTCTACTTTAGCAATGAACCAAAATGGGCTTTCCTTTATTCCCCTTCCTGTTTGCTACTGCCGATGAAGGCTTCTTTAAGGTATTTCAACGAAGGCTATTTCACTGCAAGCGAACTTCTGATCGTAGACCTTGTCAAAATATCTTTTTGGAATCTAAAACTGATTAAGCTCGGTGCCGAGAAACGTGGAGAAAGTGAAGTTTGTGCGTTACCTTGTGGTGGCAACAGATTGCGTGACACCGGCTAAGTTGATACCGCTCTTGCTTGAATCAAGGGGCAAAATTCCTCCACTTCCCAACTATTCCCTCCCACTCTTCCTCTCCCCTCCCCGCCCCAAACCCCAAACCTCCAGATCTGGCGACGTCCCACTTCGCCCCTTCCCACGCTCACCAGTGTGTGTGCGAAGATGGGCCTTGAGGTGAGAACTCTTGAAGTACGTTTTCCTGCAGCCCGGAAAGTTGCACACGTAGTTCCTCCTCCTGGAGAAGTCCATCTGAGGGGCAGAGTTCGGGCCGGAGGTAATGAACACCGGAGCAGGGGCAAGAGGCAGTAGTTTGGTGCTCCCGACGGTCACGACGCCGGGCTGGCAGGCCGGGGGCGGCTGCGCGACGGCAGCCTGGGGAAGGACTAGCATCACGGTTCCCTGAGGCATCGGGGCCCCGACGAGGAGGGGCTGCGACACTGGAGTAGCCTGGGGTAAAATGGGCTTCACGGCCACCGGGCCCGCCTGGGGCGGGGGCTTCAGGAAAGCCGAAATCACCCCGCCTTGTCCGTTCACGGGGAACATCTGGCACAGCACGGGGGGGCTGGGGACGGAAACGCGAGGGGCGGCTTTCCGGGGCAAGTCGCCATCGCGATCCTTCGGCGGGGAAGCCTGCGGGGCCGCGGCGGGCCAGGACGCCCGCCGCCCTTTGTCGGGGGGCTCGGAGGCGTGCAAGCGGGGCCGGCGGGCCGCGGGGGGCTCCCCGGTTAAATCGTCCGCGGGCGGCGCGGCCCGCGGCTCCCCGGGCCGCCCCGAGCCCCGGCCTCCCGTCTCCCCGGCCCGCGGGAGTCCCCCCGAAGGGCTCCCGGTCCGGCGCCGGGCCGAGCCGGCTCCCGTGTGGCGGATGACGCTGGTCGCCATGGCCCGGCGGGGCTTCTCCGTCCCCGCGCCCGGGGACCGGGGGACCTGGGCCGGGGCGGGGTCCCCGGCCGAGGCGGCCGGCCGGGCCGGGGCCGTCCTCATTCTGGAATAAGTCACTTGGTGGGACGGGAGCGGGGCGGCCGACGGCTCCACGAAATCTGGGCTGTGAGGAGGAGTCATGCACTGAGAAGGAGGAAGAAAAAAAGAAATCAACGGAGGGCGAGTGGCGAGCTCCGAAGCCCCACCGGCATCGGACTTACACGTGCCCTGGGGTTGTACAGAACGGTGCCAAAGAGAAACCAGGCTTCTCCTTCTAGGATTATCCTCTCGATGCTTTCTGGTTCTCGGACGGGCTCCGGTGAGATGACAACACGCGGGCTATTTGTTATCCATCGCTGCCCTGCACTGAGCACGACCAGAGGGGCTTTCAGTTGCTTATTCTGCCTTGGCGCCCTCCATTATTTCCACTGGATCTCTGGCGGTTGCGGGGGGATTGTGAGGTCACCAGGTTCCGGAAGGGCCGAGGAAGAGGAATCCAGTTTCTGCCTCCTTCCCTCCTCCGGCCGGTTAGGGTTATTTTTAGCCTCTCTGAGCCGATAAGGGGATGCTAGCCACGGCGGGCCTTTGCACACAGTAAGTGCTCAATAAATACGATTGGTGATGACCTACGGCTAAAGCAGGCCCGCATCCCAGAGATGGATCGACCCCAATATTTCCACGACCCTCAGAGCGATGAGACGTTCGACTGCCCAGTGGCATTTCCCTTCTCCCTTTGACGCCGCCACGGTGGCTTCGTCTAGACTTCCTACCCGCCGCAGCAGTCCAAATCAACTACCCTAGTTCAGATCTCCCTTTTGGGCACAAGCCCGAGTTTGGAGCCGAGCAGCAGCGTGGCCCAGTGGGTAGCGCACAGGCCCGGAAGACAGAAGGTCCTGGGTTCTAATCCCGGCCCTGCTACTTGTCTGCTCTGCGACCTTCAACACGTCACGACTTTCCTTTGGCTCGGTTTCCTCATTTGTAAAAAGGGGACTGAGGACTGGAGGGCGTGGACTGTGTCCAACCCAAGTAACTCGTATCTACCCCAGCGCTTGGTACAGTGCCTAGCACAAAATAAGCACCGAACAGATGCCGTAAAAAACACAAACAAAAAAACCATACCAACAACACCTCCAAGGCTCACTTATCCTCGCTTGAAAAACTATTAAGAACAACACCCTCCCTCCCCTAACATCAACACCGTAAGACTGCTGCAAAGGAAAGGCGCACAGGGGTGGATGTTCAGAGTACAGGGACGGCTTTGCATTTCAACCCCCTGCTTCATTTTCACGGGGTGCCTTCCACCTGAAGCCGACTAAGCCCCCTTTAAGGGGAAGCTCTCCATTTCCTGGGCTCCTCAGGAGACCCCCTGTGACATACCAGAAAGCTCGCCACCCGGGCCAGGAGTCATTTCTAGACTGTGAGCCCGCTGTTGGGTAAGGACCGTCTCTATATGTTGCCAACTTGTACTTCCCAAGCGCTTAGTACGGTGCTCTGCACACAGTAAGCACTCAATAAATACGACTGAATGAATGAATGAATGAATTTCTGCCCTGCCCAGATTCACGCCCAAGCTTCTGATGCTCTAAACACGTGGAGGCCAATTTTCCACATAAAATGGAAGATAGTTTGGAGATCTGAAAGCCAAGCCCGCCTCGGGACAAAACCCCACTTTTCCCAGTCAGACACTGGGTGAGCAAAAAGGAAGTGACGACACTCCCGGATGGACTTGATGCAGAGACAGAAATATATCCGGTGGGGGGTCAACAGGGCAATTTTAAGCATTCGTTTTCCGCCTTCCTCCTTACCAGGGTTGACAGAGAATGGAAGTCCTTTGGGAACTCAGGAGCAGCTGCGTCACCGTGCATCGTCAAGTCCCCAGAATCCGAGACGGGTGTAAGGGGCCTGATCTTTAACGGGTCACCTTTCTGGGATCTCCGACCCCAAGAGCTCATGCAGACGAGGGCCTCGACGGCTTCGATGTCATTCTGCTCCAAGACGCTGCATGTCGACCTTTCGCTGTCATGCCGTTTCCGTTCCAGGATGGACTCACATATGTCCATGATGTCAGCCTAAAGACAATCAGAGATTATGATCCCCTCGCCCCCGTCAGCCTGTGACAAAACCAAGAGGCGCTCGGACTGCGCAGACCCACCCGCTCACCCGCTACACGCAAACCCCAGACCAATTCGGGGAATACTTCGCTTTTGCAGTATGTGTCATCTTTCCAAACGGGGAGTCTGTTTTGTATTTTTAACTTGGGTTCCGGAAAGGGAGTAAACACGAAGATCTCGATGGAAAGGAATTGCCACATGATTCCTACGAGAGGGTTTGATGATTAGGCTTTCCCGGGGAAATGATTAATCCCCAACTGCAGAGAAGACAACGTGACATCACTCCGGCGGCCACATCGCTAAAACTGGTGGGGATCTGGGACTTTTGGGGAAACGGCCAAGAGAGGATAGCGGCACTCAGATCTGCCAGAATGCACGCTTCCACGAGGTGTTTCTAGCTAGGACGGAGGGATCCAGGAGTGTGTTTCGAGCAACTAATTAGAATAATAACCATATTAATTAGAACTGGACGGACACAAGGCGGCGTGGCCTAATAATTAGAATAATAATGGTACCTGTTAAGCGCTTACTGTGTGCCAAGCACTATTCTAAGCACTGGGGTGGATACACGCTAATCAGGTGGGACACACTCCCTGTCCCACACGGGGCTCGCCCTTTTAATCTCCATTTTACAGACGAAGCAACTGAGGCCCAGAGAAGTGAAGTGACTCAACCCAAGGTCACACAGCAGACATGTGGCGGAGCCGGGATTAGAATCCAGGTCCTTCGGACTTCCAGGCCTGAGCTCTATCCATTAGGCCACGCTGCTTCTGTACTTAATAATCATAATAATTTTGGTATTTGTTAAGCGCTTACTATGTGTCAAGCACTGTTCTAAGCGCTGGGGGAGATACAAGGTAATCAGGTTGTCCCACATGGGGCTCACAGTCTTAATCCCCGATGACGTAACTGAGGCACAGACTTGCCCAAAGTCACACAGCTGACAAGTGGCAGATACTTCTCACTTTTATCTTCTTACTCACTGTACATTTTCAGTTTGGGTGGGTCTCCCCCAGCTTTAAAACACTCAATTAGCCTCCCCCTTCCTCTCTTACTTTCCTGATGTCCTACAACTCAACCCACACAATGTTCCTTTAACGCCATCCTGCTCCCTGCACCTCAGTCTCATCTATTTCGCTGTCAACCCTTTGCCCACATCCTCCCTCTGGCTTGGAAGTCCCTCTCTCCCGTCATATATGACCAACCACCACTCTCCTTCACGGCATTTTTAAAATCTCATTTCCTCCAAGAGGCCTCCCCTAATTAAGCCATCTTTTCTCCTACTCCCTCTCCCTATTGCACTGCCTATGCACTTGGATCTGCACGTTTTAATTAGTTAATATTCACCTACTCTCAGTCCCACAGCACTTACGTCCGTATCCATAATTTATACATTTCAATGTCCGTCTCCCTCTTCTAGACCGTGAGCTCTTTGTGGGCCGGGAATGTGTTTACAAACTCTATTTTATTGTACTATCCCAGGCTCTCAATACGGTGCTCTGAACACAGTAAGCACTCAGTATTATTAATGGATTGTACATATCCTTATATCCTGTCATTTCCCCACCTATTAATCAGTCACACTTACTGAATGCTCAGTGTGCAGAGCACTGTACTAAGCACCTGGGAGACTGCAATACAACTGTCTGTCTCCCTCTCGTGAGCAGGGATTACATCTACCAATGCTATTGTATTATATGCTTCCAAGTGCTTAGTACAGTACTCTGTAAGTGCTCGGTAAAAGCCATTTATTGACTGATTGATCAACACTGGAAATGTAAACCGAGTGCCAAGCACCTTACGCGACAATAGCTGCGCTGAGTGCCATACTACTTCCTCTTTTTTTCTGCCAGGCTCAGTTGCACATTTTTGTATTAAGCCCCCACCCAAACAATCACATTCATCACCCAAATAATCACATTCACACCATCCCGTGTGAATGTGTCTTCCCTCCCAAACCCTGCCCTCTCCCTGACTTTCCCATCTCTGTTGACGGCACTACCATCCTTCCCGTCTCACAAGCCCGCAACCTTGGTGTCATCCTCGACTCCGCTCTCTCATTCACCCCTCACATCCAAGCCGTCACCAACACCTGCAGGTCTCAGCTCCACAACATTGCCAAGATCCGCCCTTTCCTCTCCATTCAAACCGCTACCCTGCTCGTTCAAGCTCTCATCCTATCCCGTCTGGACTACCGCATCAGCCTTCTCTCTGATCTCCCATCCTCGTGTCTCTCCCCACTTCAATCCGTACTTCATGCTGCTGCCCGGATTGTCTTTGTCCAGAAACGCTCTGGGCATGTTACTCCCCTCCTCAAAAATCTCCAGTGGCTACCAGTCAATCTGCGCATCAGGCAGAAACTCCCCACCCTGGCTTCAAGGCTGTCCCTCACCTCGCCCCTCCTACCTCATCTCCCTTCTCTCCTTCTCCAGCCCAGTCCGCACCCTCCGCTCCTCCACCGCTGATCTCCTCACCGTACCTCGTTCTCGCCTGTCCCGCCATCGACCCCCGGCCCACGTCATCCCCCGGGCCTGGAATGCCCTCCCTCTGCCCATCCGCCAAGCTAGCTCTCTTCCTCCCTTCAAGGCCCTGCTGAGAGCTCACCTCCTCCAGGAGGCCTTCCCAGACTGAGCCTCCTCCTTCCTCCCCCTCCTCCCCCCTCCATTCCCACTGCCTTACCTCGTTCCCTTACCCACAGCACCTGTATATATGTATATGTTTGTACATATTTATTACTCTATTTATTTCACTTATACATTTTTATTCTATTTATTTTATTTTGTTAGTATGTTTTGTTTTGTTGCCTGTCTCCCCCTTCTAGACTGTGAGCCCACTGTTGGGTAGGGACCGTCTCTGTATATTCCCAACTTGTACTTCCCAAGCGCTTAGTACAGTGCTCTGCACACAGTAAGTGCTCAATAAATACGATTGATTGATGATTGATTGATTGATTGACTGACAGACAAGAAAACAAACACCCGGGTGCGGGGTTCCGTCCAATCAGCGTCGCCGGATGCAAGCCACGCCCCCTCCCGCGCCCCTCCCCCCGCCTCCCGGGTGCGGAGTCCCGTCCAATCAACGTCGTCGGACGTAAGCCACGCCCCTCCCGCGCTCCTCATTCATTTAATGGTATTTATTGAGCACTTACTGTATGTACAGCACTGTATTAAGCGCTTGGGAAGTACAAGTCGGCAACATATAGAGATGGTCCCTCCCCAATAACAGGCTTGCAGTCTAGAAAGCAGCGTGGCTCAATGGAAAGAGCACAGGCTTTGGAGTCAGAGGTCATGGATTCAAATCCCGGCTCTGCCAATTGTCAGCTGTGTGACTTTGGGCAAGTCACTTCACTTCCCTGGGCCTCACTTCCCTCATCTGTAAAATGGGGATTAAGACTGTAAGCCCCCCGTGGGACAACCTGATCACCTTGTAACCTCCCCAGCGCTTAGAACAGTGCTTTCCAAATAGTAAGCGCTTAATAAATACCATTATTATTAGTGGAAGGGGGAGACAGACGACAAAACAAAAATTCGGGTGCAGGGTTCCGTCCAATCAGCGTCGCCGGACACAAGCCCCGCCCCCTCCCGGGGGAGGTCCCGTCCAATCAGCGTCGCCGGACGTAAGCCACGGCCCTCACGCGCTCTTCATTCATTTAATCGTACTTATTGAGCGCTTACTACACGTAGAGCACTGTACTAGGCGCTTGGGAAGTACACGTCGGCAACATATAGAGACGGCCCCTCCCCAATAACGGGCTTGCGGTCTAGAAGGGGGAGACAGACGACAAAACAGAAACCCGGGTGCGGGGTCCCGTCCAATCGGCGTCGTCGGACGCAAGCCCCGCCCCCTCCCCGGGGGTCCCGTCCAATCAGCATCACCGGACGTAGACGCCCCTCCCACGCCCCTCATTCATTTAATCGTACTTATTGAGCGCTTACTGTGTGTAGAGCACTGTACTAAGCGCTTGGGAAGTACAAGTCGGTAACCTATAGAGACGGCCCCTCCCCAATAACGGGCTCGCAGTCTAGAAGGGGGAGACAGACCACAAAACAGAAACCCGGGTGCAATGTTACGTCCAATCAGCGTCGCCGGACGTAAGCCACGCCCCTCCCGCGCTCTTCATTCATTTAATCGTATTTCTTGAGCGCTTACTGTGTGTAGAGTACTGTACTAAGCGCTTGGGAAGTACAAGTGGGTAACCTACAGAGACGGTCCCTACCCAGTAACGGGCTCACAGTCTAGAAGGGGGTGACAGACGACAAAACAAAAACCGGGTGCGGGGTCCCGTCCAATCAGCGTCGTCGGACGCAAGCCCCCCCCCCACCCCTTCCCGGGGAGTCCCGTCCAATCAGCGTCGCCGGACTCAAGCCACGCTCCTCCCCCCGCCTCCCTGGTGCGGAGTCCCGTCCAATCAGCGTCGCCGGACGCAAGCCACGCCCCTCCCGCGCTCCTCATTCATTTAATCGTATTTATTGAGCGCTTACTGTGTGTAGAGCACTGTACTAAGCGCTTGGGGAAGCACAAGCCGGCAACATATAGAGACGGTCCCTCCCCAATAACGGGCTCGCAGTCTAGAAGCAGCGTGGCTCAGTGGAAAGAGCCCGGGCTTTGGAGTCAGAGGTCATGGGTTCGAATCCCGACTCCACCGCATGTCTGCTGTGTGACCTGGGGCCAGTCACTTCACTTCTCTGAGCCTCAGTTCCCTCATCTGCAAAATGGGGATTAAGACTGTGAGCCCCAAGTGGGACAACCCGATCACCTTGTATCCCCCCCCAGCCCTTAGAACAGTGCTTTGCACATAGTAAGCGCTTAACCAATGCCATCATTATTATTATTAGAAGGGGGAGGCAGACGACAAAACAAGACCCCGCGTCCAATCGGCGTCGTCGGACGCAAGCCCCGCCCCCTCCCGGGGGGAGGTCCCGTCCAATCAGCGTCGCCGGGCGTAAACCACGCCCCTCACGCGCTCTTCATTCATTTAATCGTATTTATTGAGCGCTTACTACATGTAGAGCACTGTACTAGGCGCTTGGGAAGTACACGTCGGTAACCTATAGAGACGGTCCCTCCCCAATAACGGGCTTGCGGTCTAGAAGGGGGAGACAGACGACAAAACAGAAACCCGGGTGCGGGATCCCGTCCAATCAGCATCGTCGGACGCAAGCCCCGCCCCCTCCCCGGGGGTCCCGTCCAATCAGCATCACCGGACGTAAGACGCCCGTCCCACGCCCCTCATTCATTTAATCGCACTTATTGAGCGCTTACTGGGTGTAGAGCACTGTACTAAGCGCTTGGGAAGTACAAGTCGGTAACATATAGAGACGGCCCCTCCCCAATAAGGGGCTCACAGTCTAGAAGGGGGAGATAGACGACAAAACAAAATCCCGGGTGCGGGGTTCCGTCCAATCAGCGTCGTCGGACGCAAGTCACGCCCCTCCCGCGCTCCTCCCCCCGCCTCCCGGTGCGGAGTCCCGTCCAATCAGCGTTGCCGGACGTAAGCCACGCCCCTTCCGCGCTCCTCATTCATTTAAGCGTATTTAATAAGCGCTTACTGCGTGTAGAGCACTGTACTAAGCGCTTGGGAAGTACAAGTGGGTAACCTACGGAGACGGTCCCTCCCCAATAACGGGCTCACAGTCTAGAAGGGGGTGACAGACGACAAAACAAAAACCCGGGTGCGGGGTCCCGTCCAATCAGCGTCGTCGGACGCAGGCCCCGCCCCTCCCGGAGGGTCCCGTCCAATCAGCGTCGCCGGACGCAAGCCACGCTCCTCCCCCCGCCTCCCTGGTGCGGAGTCCCGTCCAATCAGCGTCGCCGGACGCAAGCCACGCCCCTCCCGCGCTCCTCATTCATTTAATCGTATTTATTGAACGCTTACTGTGTGTCGAGCACTGTACTAAGCGCTTGGGAAGCGCAAGCCGGCAACATATAGAGACGGTCCCTCCCCAATAACGGGCTCGCAGTCTAGAATCAGCGTGGTTCAGTGGAAAGAGCCCGGGCTTTGGAGTCAGAGGTCATGGGTTCGAATCCCGACTCCACCACGTCCGCTGTGTGACCTTGGGCCTGTCACTTCACTTCTCTGAGCCTCAGTTCCCTCATCTGCAAAATGGGGATTAAGACTGTGAGCCCCACGTGGGACAACCCGATCACCTTGCATCCCCCCAGCGCTTAGAACAGTGCTTTGCTCATAGTAAGCGCTTAACAAATGCCATCATTATTATTATTATTAGAAGGGGGGGACAGACGACAAAACAAAAACCCGGGTGCGGGGTCCTGTCCAATCGGCGTCGTCGGACGCAAGCCCCGCCCCCTCCCGGGGGGAGGTCCCGTCCAATCAGCGTCGCCGGGCGTAAGCCACGCCCCTCACGCGCTCTTCATTCATTTAATCGTATTTCTTGAGCGCTTACTACACGTAGAGCACTGTACTAGGCGCTTGGGAAGTACACGTCGGTAACCTATAGAGACGGTCCCTCCCCAATAACGGGCTCGCGGTCTAGAAGGGGGAGACAGACGACAAAACAGAAACCCGGGTGCGGGATCCCGTCCAATCAGCGTCGTCGGACGCAAGCCCCGCCCCTCCCGGGGGGTCCCGTCCAATCAGCGTCGCCGGACGAAAGCCGCGCCCCCTCCCCCCGCCTCCCGGGTGCGGAGTCCCGTCCAATCAGCGTCGCCGGGCGTAAGCCACGCCCCTCATTCATTTAATCGTAGTTATTGAGCGCTTACACTGTACCAAGCGCTTGGGAAGTACAAGTCGGTAACCTATAGAGACGGCCCCTCCCCAATAACGGGCTCGCAGTCTAGAAGCAGCGTGGCTCAGTGGAAAGATCCCCGGCTTTGGAGTCAGAGGTCATGGGTTCGAATCCCGACTCCACCGCATGTCTGCTGTGTGACCTGGGGCCAGTCACTTCACTTCTCTGAGCCTCAGTGACCTCATCTGCAAAATGGGGATGAAGACTGTGAGCCCCACGTGGGACAACCCTTGTATCCCCCCGGCGCTTAGAACAGTGCTTTGCACATAGTAAGCGATTAACAAATGCCGCCATTCTTCTTATTATCATTAGAAGGGGGGGACAGACGACAAAACAAAAACCCGGGCGCGGGGTCCCGTCCAATCGGCGTCGTCGGACGCAAGCCCCGCCCCTCCCGGGGGGGTCCCGTCCAATCAGCGTCGCCGGACGTAAGCCACGCCCCTCATTCATTTAATCGTATTTATTGAGCGCTTACTGTGTGTAGAGCACTGTACTAAGCGCTTGGGAAGTACAAGTCGGTAATCTATAGAGACGGTCCCTCCCCAATAACGGGCTCGCAGTCTAGAAGGGGGAGACAGACGACAAAACAAAAACCCGGGCGCGGGGTCCCGTCCAATCGGCGTCGTCGGACGCAAGCCCCGCCCCTCCCGGGGGGTCCCGTCCAATCAGCGTCGCCGGACGCAAGCCACGCCCCTCCCGGGTGCGGGGCGCCGTCCAATCAGCGTCGTCGGACGTAAGCCCCGCCCCCTCCGGCCGCGAGCGCCCCTCCGCCGCGCCCCCACCTGCCGCCCCGCTCCCAATAGGGGTCGGGGGTCCCGGGGCCGCGCGCCAAAGTAAAGCTGCGCGCGCATCCACACCCCCCGGGGGCGCGGCACGAGGGGCTTTGGGGCCCGACCCGGTTCCACCCCCAGCCCCGCGACCCCCCAAAGCGACGCCCCCCCGGCCGAGGCGGCCGACTCACGGCGGACGCGTCCCCCAGGCCGGCGGAGGCGTGCATGGCGGCGGCGGCGGCACATGGGTCCCGGCCCTCGCACACCGGCGCTGCGGCTCCCGCGGCCGGCGCGCGCACGTGCCCGCGCGCCTCTGCCCGGCCGCGAGGCCCCGCCCAGCCCGGCGCCAGGGGGGGCGGGGCCCCTCCGAGGGGCTCCGCCAATCGCCGGCGAGCCCCTCGCGGCGCTCAGCCAATGGGAGCGAGGGGCCCGCCGCGTGATCGGGGCCTGGCGGCCGCGTGCTCGCCCGCGGGGCGGGGGGGCGGGGCCTGGGGGCCAACCGCCTCGCTGGAAAGTAGGGGAAAGGTCACGGCGGCGGCGGCGGCGCGCGCACGCGCGTTGGGGGGCGGGGCCGCGGGGGATTCCCCGAGCCCGGCGCGGGGACGCGCTTAAAGGGGCAGGCTCCCTTCGGGGCCCGGGGGGAAGGCCTTGGTCATTCATTCATTCATTCATTCATTCATTCATTCAATCGTATTGATTGAGCGCTTATTGTGTGCAGAGCAATGGACTAAGCGCTGGGGAAGTACAATTCATTCATTCATTCATATTTATTGAGCACCTAAGGTGTGCAGAGTACCGGACTGAGCGCTTGGGAAGTACAATTCATTCATTCATATTTATTGAGCACTTACGGTGTGCAGAGCACAGGACTGAGCGCTTGGGAAGTACAATTCATTCATTCATTCGTATTTACTGAGCGCTTACGGTGTGCAGAGCACCGGACTAAGCGCTGGGGAAGTACAATTCATTCATTCATTCATATTTATTGAGCGCCTAACGTGTGCAGAGCACCGGACTGAGCGCTTGGGAAGTACAACTCATTCATTCATTCAATCGTATTTATTGAGCGCTTACAGTGTGCAGAGCACCGGACTAAGCGCTGGGGAAGTACAATTCATTCATTCATTCATATTTATTGAGCGCCTAACGTGTGCAGAGCACCGGACTGAGCGCTTGGGAAGTACAATTCATTCATTCATTCGTATTTATTGAGCGCTTATGGTGTGCAGAGCGCTGGACTGAGCGCTGGGGAAGTACAATTCATTCATTCATTCATATTTATTGAGCGCTTACTGTGTGCAGAGCACCGGACTGAGCGCTGGGGAAGTACAATTCATTCATTCATTCATGTTTATTGAGCGCCTAAGGTGTGCAGAGCACCGGACTGAGCGCTTGGGAAGTACAATTCATTCATTCATTCATATTTATTGAGCGCTTACGGTGTGCAGAGCGCCGGACTGAGCGCTTGGGAAGTACAATTCATTCATTCATTCATATTTATTGAGCGCCTAAGGTGTGCAGAGCACCGGACTGAGCGCTTGGGAAATAAAATTCATTCATTCATATTTATTGAGCGCTTACGGTGTGCAGAGCACCGGACTAAGCGCTTGGGAAGTACAATCCATTCATTCATTATCGTATTTACTGAGCGCTTACCGTGTGCAGAGCACCGGACTAAGCGCTGGGGAAGTACAATTCATTCATTCATTCATTCAATCGTATTTATTGAGCGCTTACGGTGTGCAGAGCACCGGACTGAGCGCTTGGGAAGTACAATTCATTCATTCATTCAATCGTATTTATTGAGCGCTTACGGTGTGCAGGGCACCGGACTAAGCGCTTGGGAAGTACAATTCATTCATTCATTCAATCGTATTTATTGAGCGCTTACGGTGTTCAGGGCACCGGACTAAGCGCTTGGGAAGTACAATTCATTCATTCATTCATTCAATCGTATTTATTGAGCGCTTATGGTGTGCAGAGCACTTGGGAAGTACCAGTTGGCAACACATAGAGACGGTCCCTACCCAACGGCGGGCTCGCAAGCACTTAATAGGTGCCAAGCACTGTTCTAAGCACTGGGGTAGATAATAATGATAATAATAATAATAATAATAATAATCGTATTTGTTAAGC
This sequence comes from Tachyglossus aculeatus, assembly GCF_015852505.1. Lineage (NCBI taxonomy): Eukaryota > Metazoa > Chordata > Mammalia > Monotremata > Tachyglossidae > Tachyglossus > Tachyglossus aculeatus. Next base: position 21,612,856 of record NC_052101.1, on the reverse strand, counting down.
GCTTACTATGTGTGAAACACTGTTCTAAGCACTGGGGAGGTTACAAGGTGTCCCATGGGGGGCTCACAGTCATCATCCCCATTTTCCAGATGAGGTCACTGAGGCCCAGAGAAGTGAAGTGACTTGCCCAAAGTCACACAGCTGACAAGTGGTGGAGCCGGGATTTGAACCCATGACCTCTGACTCCAAAGCCCGGGCTCTTTCCACCGAGCCATCCCGCATGGGTCTCACAGTCTCCATAATAATAATAATAATACTGGTATTTGCTAAGCGCTTACTATGTGCCAAGCACTGTTCCAAGCGCTGGGGTAGATAATAATAATAATGGTATTTGTTAAGCGCTTACTATGTGCAAAGCACTGTTCTAAGCGCTGGGGGGGTTACAAGGGGATCAGGTTGTCCCACGGGGGGTGCTCACAGTCGTCATCCCCATTTTACAGATGAGGGAACTGAGGCCCAGAGAAGTGACTTGCCCAAAGTCACACAGCTGACGGTTGGAGGAGCCGGGATTTGAACCCATGACCTCTGACTCCAAAGCCCGGGCTCTTTCCACACTGCTACAAGGTGATCAGGCTGTCCCACGTGAGGCTCCCAGTCTTCGTAATAATAGTAATGATAATAATAGTGGTACTTGTTAAGCACTTACTCTGCGCCAAGCACTGTTCTAAGTGCTAGGAAGATACTACTACTAATAATAATAATAACAATGATGATGCTATTTGTTAAGCGCTATGTGCGAAGCACTGTTCTAAACGCTGGGGTAGATACAAGGCCAGCAGATTATCCCACGTGGGGCTCCCAGTCTTCATAATAATAATAATAATAATAATAATAATAATGGTATTTGTTAGAGAAGCAGCGTGGCTCAGTGGAAAGAGCCCAGGCTTTGGAGTCAGAGGTCATGGGTTCAAATCCCGGCTCCGCCAAGTGTCAGCTGTGTGACTTTGGGCAAGTCACTTCACTTCTCTGGGCCTCAGTTACCTCATCTGTCAAATGGGGATTAAGACTGTGAACCCCCCATGGGGCAACCTGTTCACCTTGTAACCTCCCCAGCGCTTAGAACAGTGCTTTGCACATAGTAAGCGCTTAATAAATGCCATTATTATTATTATTATCATTAATAAAATGGGGATTAAGACTGTGAGCCCCCCATGGGGCAAGCTGATCCCCTTGTAACCTCCCCAGTGCTTAGAACAGTGCTTTGCACATAGTAAGTGCTTAATAAATGCCATTATTATTATTACTATCATTAATAAAATGGGGATTAAGACTGTGAGCCCCCCATGGGGCAAGCTGATCACCTTGTAACCTCCCCAGCGCTTAGAACAGTGCTTTGCACATAGTAAGCGCTTAATAAATGCCATTATTATTATTATTATTATTATTATTATTAAAATGGGGATTAAGACTGTGAGCCTCCCATGGGGCAAGCTGATCACCTTGTAACCTCCCCAGCGCTTAGAACAGTGCTTTGCACATAGTAAGCGCTTAATAAATGCCATTATTATTATTATTATCATTAATAAAATGGGGATTAAGACTGTGAGCCCCCCATGGGGCAAGCGGATCATCTTGTAACCTCCCCAGCGCTTAGAACAGTGCTTTGCACATAGTAAGCGCTTAATAAATGCCATTATTATTATTATTATTATTATTATTATTATTATTATTAAAATGGGGATTAAGACTGTGAGCCCCCCATGGGGCAAGCTGATCACCTTGTAACCTCCCCAGCGCTTAGAACAGTGCTTTGCACATAGTAAGCGCTTAATAAATGCCATTATTATTATTATTATCATTAATAAAATGGGGATTAAGACTGTGAGCCCCCCATGGGGCAAGCTGATCACCTTGTAACCTCCCCAGCGCTTAGAACAGTGCTTTGCACATAATAAGCGCTTAATAAATGCCATTAAAAAAAAGCCCTGGACCATTTTAGGGCAGAAAGATTTGGGAAGTAGTCATGAAGGCCTCGGAGTCAGAAGACCTGAGTTCTAATCCCGGCTTAGCCACTTGTCTGCTGTGTCACCTTGGGCAAGTCACTTCACTTCTCTGTGCCTCCGTTCCTTCATCTGTAAAATGGGGATGAAGACTTTGAGCCCCATGGGGGGGGGCAAGATCTGTGTCCAACCTGATTAGCTTGTATTTACCGCAGCCCTTAGTACGACACGTACTAAGCGCTTAACAAATACCGTGGGAAAAAAAAAAGTGACACCGTATTGAGGTCCTGAGGCTGGGATCCCCCCGGAGGGGCAAGATTCCCTCCAGAGATGGGGCGGAGATGGGTGGGTAGCAGTTCTCTGGGCCTCAGTTACCTCATCTGTAAAATGGGGGTGAAGGCTGGGAGCCCCATGTGGGGCAACCTGATCACCTTGTCACCTCCCCAGCGCTTAGAACAGTGCTTTGCACATAGTAAGCGCTTAATAGATGTCATTATTATTATTATTATCATTATTCTGTCCCTTCTCCTTAAAGGGCAGGCCCCCTGGTTGACCCAGACCCCCACCCACCTTAGATTTTATTTGGGAACGTGCCAGTGCTTGGTACAGTGCTCTGCACACAGTAAGCGCTCAATAAATACGATTGATTGATTGGTTGAGCTTTAATTCTATCTGTTCTGACGACTTGACACCTGTCCGTTTGTTTCGTTGTCTGTCTCCCCTTTCTAGACTGTGAGCCCACTGTTTGGTAGGGACCGTCTCTATATATTGCCAACCTGTACTTCCCAAGCGCTTAGTACAGTGCTCTGCACACAGTAAGCACTCAATCAATACGATTGAATGAATGAATGAATTCCCCCAGCCCTACCTCCTTCCCCTCCCCACAGCGCCTGTATATGTTTGTCCAGATTTATTACTCTATTTATTTTACCTGTACGTATTTACTATTCCATTTATTTTGTTAACGATGTGCGTTTCGCTTTAATTCTATCTGTTCTGACGACTTGACACTTGTCCGTTTGTACCGTTTGGCAACAGAGACAGATGATAGATAGATAGATTCATTCACTCATTCAATCGTATTTATTGAGCGCTTACTGTGTGCAGAGCATTGGACTAAGCGCTTGGAAAGTACCGTTCGGCAACAGAGACAGATAGATAGATAGATAGATAGATATAGATAGATAGATAGATAGATATAGATAGATAGATAGATTCATTCATTCATTCAATCGTATTTATTGAGCGCTTACTGTGTGCAGAGCACTGGACTAAGCGCTTGGAAAGTACCGTTCGGCAACAGAGACAGATAGATAGATATAGATAGATAGATAGATTTATTCATTCATTCAATCGTATTTATTGAGCGCTTACTGTGTGCAGAGCACTGGACTAAGCGCTTGGAAAGTACCGTTCGGCAACAGAGACAGATAGATAGATAGATAGATTCATTCATTCATTCAATCGTCTTTATTACATATTTATTACTCTATTCATTTATTTATTTATTTATTTTACTTGTACATTTCTATCCTACTTATTTTATTTTGTTGGTATGTTTGGTTCTGTTCTCTGTCTCCCCCTTTTAGACTGTGAGCCCACTGTTGGGTAGGGACTGTCTCTATGTGATGCCAATTTGTACTTCCCAAGCGCTTAGTACAGTGCTCTGCACATAGTAAGCGCTCAATAAATACGATTGATTGATTGATTGATTGATTGAGTGCTTACTGTGTGCAGAGCATTGGACTAAGTGCTTGGAAAGTACCGTTCGGCAACAGAGACAGATAGATAGATAGATAGATAGATAGATAGATAGATAGATAGAGAGATAGATTCATTCATTCTCATTCATTCATTCATTCAATTGTCTTTATTGAGCGCTTACTGTGTGCAGAGCACTGGACTAAGCGCTTGGAAAGTACCGTTTGGCAACAGAGATAGATAGATAGATAGATAGATAGATAGATAGATAGATAGATAGATAGATAGATTCATTCATTCATTCAATCGTATTTATTGAGCACTTACTGTGTGCAGAGCATTGGACTACTATCCTGCTGGGCTGGAATCCCCTCAGGAAGCGAGCCTCCAGAGAGGGGAAAGTGGCAGCCCATACATCTTAATCAATTGTGATGTGTGACTTGAGACTGTGGTCTTTTAGACTGCGAGCCCACTGTTGGGTAGGGACCGCCTCGATATGTTGCCAACTTGGACTTCCCAAGCGCTTAGTACAGCGCTCTGCACACCGTAAGCGCTCAATAAATTCGATTGATGATGAGAAAAACCCTGCTTTTCCTGCTTTTCCTAATACCGTCCCTCCCTGGCTTCACTTCGTTTCCTGCCAGGGTTATATAATGCCTTGGTTACGGAGATGGACGGGCTTGAGAAAGTCGCAAGGAGAATGAATTTCGAGGCCAGCGCGTCATTGGGAAAGACCGCGGCGGTACTGTACGGTCGGAGGCCTTGCCAGCGGTTCGGATGACAAACAAGTCCGCAGCGTGGCTCGCTGGAAAGAGCCCGGGCTTTGGAGTCAGGGGTCATGGGTTCAAACCCCGGCTCCGCCACTTGTCAGCTGGGTGACTTTGGGCAAGTCACTTAAGTTCTCTGGGCCTCTGTTCCCTCATCTGGAAAATGGGGATGAAGACTGTAAGCGCCCCGTGGGACAACCTGATCACCTTGTAATCTCCCCAGTGCTTAGAACGGTGCTTTGTACAGTGCTCTGCACATAGTAAGCGCTCAATAAATACGATTGATGATGATGATGCTTTGCAGATAGTAAGCGCTTAATAAGTGCCATTTCCCTTTTAGACTGTGAGCCCACTGTTGGGTAGGGACCGTCTCTACATGTTGCCAATTTGTACTTCCCAAGCGCTTAGTACAGTGCTCTGCACATAGTAAGCGCTCAATAAATACGATTGATGGTGATGATGATGATGATCGGATGCCAGCCCGGGCACCAGCTCCAACCCCATGAGGTGACCGGGCACTGATTCCGCCGCTGATCCCCATCTTACCTCCTTCCCTTCCCCACAGCACCTGTATATATGTTTGTACATATTTGTTACTCTATTTATTTATTTTACTTGTACATATCGATTCTATTTATTTTATTTTGTTAGTATGTTTGGTTCTGTTCTCTGTCTCCCCCTTTTAGACTGTGAGCCCACTGTTGGGTAGGGACCGTCTCTATATGTTGCCAATTTGTACTTCCCAAGCGCTTAGTACAGTGCTCTGCACATAGTAAGCGCTCAATAAATACGATTGATGATGATGATGATGATGATCGGATGGGCGCCCGCCGCCAGCAGCCCGGGCACCAGCTCCAACCCCATGAGGTGAGCAGGCACTGATTCCGCCGCTGACCCCCATCTTACCTCCTTCCCTTCCCCACAGCACCTGTATATATGTTTGTACATATGTTTGTACATATTGTACACTATTTATTTTACTTGTACATATCTATTTATTTTATTTTGTTAGTATGCTTGGTTTTGTTCTCTGTCTCCCCCTTTTAGACTGTGAGCCCGCTGTTGGGTAGGGACCGTCTCTATACGTTGCCAACTTGTACTTCCCAAGCGCTTAGTACAGTGCTCTGCACCCATTAAGCGCTCAATAAATACGATTGATGATGATGATGACCCGGACCGGGCCTGGCGGACGCCACCCCGACGCCGGGAGCCTGAAGCAGCCGTCGCCACCGGCACGGCCAGTCTGGTCAATCGGTCGAGCGGTCAGGGGTATTTATTGAGCGCTTACCGGGTGCAGAGCGTTGTGCTAAACCCTATGACAGAGATGTTAAACATATTGCCGTGACGAGTTTACAGAACGGAAGACAAGATTCACAGCAAAAGCGCCTCAAGATCCCAGGCTGCTGCTGAACGGTGAACTGAAGTGGGGCGATCGAAGCAAGGAGAAGAGGAAAATAATAGTAATGATGGCATTTATTAAGCGCTTACTATATGCAAAGCACTGTTCTAAGCGCTGGGCAGGATAATAATAATAATGATGGCATTTATTAAGTGCTTACTATGTGCAAAGCCCTGTTCTAAGCACTGGGGAGGATACAAGGTGATCAGGTGAGAAGCAGCGTGGCTCAGTGGAAAGAGCCCGGGCTTTGGAGTCAGGGGTCATGGGTTTGAATCCCGGCTCTGCCAATTGCCAGCTGTGTGACTTTGGGTAAGTCACTTAACTTCTCTGTGCCTCAGTTACCTCAACTGTCAGCCCCCCATGGGACAACCTGATTTCCTTGTAATCTCCCCAGCGCTTAGAACAGTGCTTTGCACATAGTAAGCGCTTAATAAATGCTATCATTATTATTATCAGGTTGTCCCACGGGGGGCTCACAGTCATCCCCATTTTGCAGGTGAGGGAACTGAGGCCCAGAGACACGAAGTGACTTGCTCAAAGTCACACAGCTGACAAGCGGCGGAGCCGGGATTTGAACCCATGACCTCTGCCCTCCAAAGCCCGGGCTCTTTCCACTGAGCCACACTGCTTCGGGAGTTTTAACTTTGCTGTGGCTGTCGGAGGAGCATGTTGGCAGTGTAGCTTAGTGGAAAGAGACTGGGCCTAGACTGTAAGCCCGCTGTTGGGTAGGGACCGTCTCTATATGTTGCCAACTTGTACTTCCCAAGCGCTTAGTACAGTGCTCTGCACACAGTAAGCGCTCAATAAATACAATTGAATGAATGAATGAATGGACCTAGGAGTTAGAAGGATTTGTTGTCTGCTGTGTGACCTTGGACAGGTCACTTCACTTCTCTGAGCCTCAGTTCCCTCATCTGGAAAATGGGGATTAAGACTGTGAGCCCCATGTGGGATGGGGACTGTGTCCAACCTGATTAGCTTATATCTACTCCAGTGCTCAGTACAGTGCCCGGCACATAATAAACAATTAACAGACACCATAAAAATAAAAAAAAGAGGAAGCAGGGTGGCCTAGTGGGAAGAGGGGACTGGGAGTCCGAGGATTTGGGTTCTAATTCCAGCTTCACCACGTATTCATTCATTCATTCTATCGTATTTATTGAGCGCTGACTGTGTGCAGAGCACTCTACTAAGCGCTTCGAAGGTACAGTTCGGCAACAGATAGAGACAATCCCCGCCCACAGTGGGCTCACAGTCTAGAAGTGGGGAGACAGACATCAAAAAAGCAAACAGGCATCAGTAGCATCATCAGGAATGAACAGAATTATAGATATATACATATCATTAATAAAAATAAATAGAATTATAATTATAAATATGTACATATACACACACACTTATCTGCTGCATGATCTTGGACAAGCCACTTAATTTCTTTGGGCCTCAGTTACCTCACCTGGAAAACAGAGATTAAGACTGTGTATATATATATATATATATATACATACATATATATATATATATTTTGTACATATTATATGTATATATTTTTGTACATATTTATTACTCTATTTATTTATCTTACTTGTACATATCTATTCTATTTATTCTATTTATTTTATTTTGTTAGTATGTTTGGTTTTGTTCTCTGTCTCCCCCTTCTAGACTGTGAGCCCGCTGTTGGGTAGGGACTGTCTCTATGTGTTGCCGACTTGTACTTCCCAAGCGCTTAGTACAGTGCTCTGCACACGGTAAGCGCTCAATAAATAAGATTGATTGATTGATTGATTGACTGTGAGCACTTTGTGGGACTTGGACTGTGTCCAATCGGATTAATTTGTATCAGTTAATCAATTGGTTCTAATCCCGGCTCCGCCCCATCTCTGCTTTGTGACCTTGGGCAAATCACTTAACTTCTCCGAGCCTCAGTTACCTCATCTGTAAAATGGGGAGTAAGAGTGTGAACCCCGTGGGGGACAGGGACTGTGTCCAACCTGAATGACTCGTTTATACCCCCCCGGTGCTTAGAACATCTGCTCAGCACATAGTAAGCCCTTAAAAAGTATCGTCATTATCATTTATTGAGCTCTTACTGTGCGCAGAGCATTGTGCTAAGTGCTTGGGAGAGTATATATATATATCTACTCTAGTTTACAGTCTAGAAGGGCAGGAAATTATACTCTCCCAAGTACATATATACTTGTGCTTGGGAGAGTATAATTCCCCCCCCTCCCTTCTAGACTGTGAGCCCACTGTTGGGTAGGGACCATCTCTATATGTTGCCAACTTGTACTTCCCAAGCGCTTAGTACAGTGCTCTGCACACAGTAAGCGATCAATAAATACGATTGAATGAATGAATATAATACATATAGAGAAGCAGTGTGGCTCAGTGGAAAGAGCCCGGGCTTTGGAGTCAGAGGTCATGGGTTCAAATCCCAGCTCCGCCAATTGTCAGCTGTGTGACTTTGGACAAGTCACTTCATTTCTCTGAGCCTCAGTTCCCTCATCTGTAAAATGGGGATTAAGACTGTGAGCCCCCCCAAGGGACAACCTGATCACCTTGTAACCTCCCCAGTGCTTAGAACAGTGCTTTGCACATAGTAAGCATTTAATAAATGCCATTATTATTATTATATAAAGTCGGAAGACTTGTTCCCTGCCCACAACAAGTTGTGCTTAGTACAGTGCCTGGCACATAGGGTAAGTGCTTAAATATCATTTTGAAAAAATAGAGGAGCAACACCAAGCCCTGCAAATAGCAAGGTTTTTTTTTTAGTTTTTTTTTCAATCGTATTTATTGAGCGCTTACTGTGTGCAGAGCACTTGACTAAGCGCTTGGGAAGTACAAGTTGGCAACATATAGAGATGGTCCCTACCCAACAGTGGGCTCCCCACAGCGAAGGGTGTCTGCACTGTGGACGAGCCAACCAGAGGCAGATTAAAGGCTGCCTTTCTGGAAAGATACCAGGTTTCCCTGGAATTGTTTCCCTTTTTAACATCCACTACTCAAGAGATTTAACTCAGGAAGATAAAGCCCTGACGGTGACTTGGGAGGTAGTTCAGAGGCTGACTCCTGATCATCTCTAACAGAGAGGGGCTTCCAGAGAGGAGCAAGACTCATGTCCAAGACTGAACTCCTAGTCTTCCCTCCCAAACCCTGCCCTCTCCCTGACTTTCCCATCTCTGTTGACGGCACTACCATCCTTCCCGTCTCACAAGCCCGCAACCTTGGTGTCATCCTCGACTCTGCTCTCTTGTTCACCCCTCACATCCAATCCGTCACCAAAACCTGCCGGTCTCACCTCCGCAACGTCGCCAAGATCCGCCCTTTCCTCTCCATCCAAACCGCTACCCTGCTCGTTCAAGCTCTCATCCTATCCCGTCTGGACTACTGCATCAGCCTTCTCTCTGATCTCCCATCCTCGTGTCTCTCCCCACTTCAATCCATACTTCATGCTGCTGCCCGGATTGTCTTTGTCCAGAAATGCTCTGAGCCTGTTACTCCCCTCCTCAAAAATCTCCAGTGGCTACCAATCAATCTGCGCATCAGGCAGAAACTCCTCACCCTGGGCTTCAAGGCTGTCCATCACCTCGCCCCCTCCTACCTCACCTCCCTTCTCTCCTTCTACTGCCCAGCCCGCACCCTCTGCTCCTCCACCGCTAATCTCCTCACTGTACCTCGTTCTTGCCTGTCCCGCCATCGACCCCCGGGCCACGTCATCCCCCGGGCCTGGAATGCCCCCAGTCCCTCTGCCCATCTGCCAAGCTGGCTCTCTTCCTCCCTTCAAGGCCCTGCTGAGAGCTCACCTTCTCCAGGAGGCCTTCCCAGACTGGAGAGCTCACCTCCTCCAGGAGGCCTTCCCAGACTGAGCCCCTTCCTTCCTCTCCCCCTCGTCCCCCTCCCCATCCCCCCCATCTTACCTCCTTCCCTTCCCCACAGCACCTGCATATATGTATATATGTTTGTACATATTTATTACTCTATTTATTTATTTTACTTGTACATATCTATTCTATTCATTTTATTTTGTTAGTATGTTTGGGTTTTTTTTTTTTTCTCTGTCTCCCCCTTTTAGACTGTGAGCCCAATGTTGGGTAGGGACTGTCTCTATATGTTGCCAATTTGTACTTCCCAAGCGCTTAGTACAGTGCTCTGCACATAGTAAGCGCTCAATAAATATGATTGATTGATTGATTGATTCTCTGGGCTGCAGTTACCTCATCTTTAAAATTGGGATTAATAATAATAATGATGCCTCCTCGAGAAGGCCTTCCCAGACTGAGCCCACTCCTTCCTCTCCCCCTCCACATCCCCCCCCGCTTTACCTCCTTCCCCTCCCCACAGCACCTGTATATATGTATATATGTTTGTACGCATTTATTACTCTATTTATTTTATTTGGTTAATATGTTTGGTTTTGTTCCCTGTCTCCCCCTTCTAGACTGTCAGCCCACTGTTGGGTAGGGACCATCTCTATATGTTGCCAACTTGTACTTCCCAAGCGCTTAGTACAGTGCTCTGCACACAGTAAGCGCTCAATAAATACGATTGAATGAATGAATGAAGGAATAAATAACATAGAAATAGGTGCTGGCCTTTAAAAGCTCCATCTTATGTACCACAAATCCTGGACAGCTTCTCTTATCAATCGTTCTCGTCTCTGTTCTGGGCCGCTCCTCTTCCTAGAGCCTAAGAGGCAGTGGCACGGGCAGAGAATTATCAAGTACACGCTCAATACATACATAGTATTACATAGTAAGCGCTCAATAAATACGATTGATGATCAAGAAATCAACCAATCAATCGTATTTATTGAGCGCTTACTGTGTGCAGAGCACCGTACTAAGCGCCTGGGAAGCACAAGTTGGCAACATACAGAGACAGTCCCTAACCAACAGAGGGTTCACAGTCTAGAAGGGGGAGACAGGGAACAAAACCAACCGTATTAACAAAATAAAATAAATAGAATAGATATGTACAAGTAAAATAAATAGAGTAATAAATATGAACAAACATATATCATCATCATCAATCGTATTTATTGAGCGCTTACTGTGTGCAGAGCACTGTACTAAGCGCTTGGGAAGTACAAGTTGGCAACATATAGAGACAGTCCCTACCCAACAGAGGGCTCACAGTCTAAATATATACATATATACAGGTGCTGTGGGGAGGGGAAGGAGGTAAGACATCCAGATGGAGATGTAATGAAGGCAGGAGGAGATGCGAGCCTGGAAAGAGGGGGAGAGAGCAGGGGCGGAGATGGAGATCTGCGTGTCATCAGCGTAGAAATGGTAGTTGAAGCCGTGGGAGCGAATGAGGTCACCAAGGGAGTGCGTGTAGGCGAAAGGTCGTTGCATGGGCCATGGGGCTCTGCAGCCAACTAAGGGAATTCAGAGAGGGTCACTGGGGAAAAGGTGATGGTCAACAGGTGGACAACACCAGCTTCAGTGCCAGAACCCGAGAACGGAGCCTCTCTTAGGCCAAAGGAGGTGCCTCGGAACTAGATGGGCCAGGAGGAAAGCCGACTTCAAAGCCCCAGCTGTGAAACCCAAGCTCTGAGCCCAAACTCAAGCTCTTCTAGACTGTGAGCCCACTGTTGGGTAGGGACCGTCTCTATATGTTGCCAACTTGTACTTCCCAAGCACTTAGTCCAGTGCTCTGCACACAGTTAGCGCTCAATAAATACGACTGAATGAACGAATAAATAACATAGAAATAGGTGCTGGCCTTTAAAAGCTCCATCTTATATGCCACAAATCCTGGACAGCTTCTCTTATCAATAGTTCTCGTCTCTGTTCTGGGCCGTTCCTCTTCCTAGAGCCTAAGAGGCAGTGGCACGGGCAGAGAATTATCAAGAAAAGAGGCAAAAGGTCATTGCATGGGCCGTGTGGCTCTGCAGCCAACTAAGGGAATTCAGGGAAGGTCACTGGGGAAAAGCAGGTGAACAACACCAGCTTCAGTGCCAGAAACCGAGAACGGAGCCTCTCTTAGACCAGAGGAGGTGCCTCGGAACTAGATGGGCCAGGAGGAAAGCCAACTTCAAATCCCTAGCTGTGAAACCCAAGCTCTGAGCCCAGACCCAAGCTCTTCTAGACTATGAGCCCACTGCTGGGTAGGGATCGTCTCTATATGTTGCCAACTTGCACTTCCCAAGCGCTCTGCACACAGTGCTCTGCACACAGTAAGCGCTCGATAAATACGACTGAATGAACGAATAAATAACATAGAAATAGGTGCTGGCCTTTAAAAGCTCCATCTTATATGCCACAAATCCTGGACAGCTTCTCTTATCAATCGTTCTCGTCTCTGTTCTGGGCCGTTCCTCTTCCTAGAGCCTAAGAGGCAGTGGCACGGGCAGAGAATTATCAAGAAAAGAGGCAAAAGGTCATTGCATGGGCCGTGTGGCTCTGCAGCCAACTAAGGGAATTCAGGGAAGGTCACTGGGGAAAAGCAGGTGAACAACACCAGCTTCAGTGCCAGAAACCGAGAACGGAGCCTCTCTTAGGCCAAAGGAGGTGCCTCGGAACTAGATGGGACAGGAGGAAAGCCAACTTCAAAGCCCCAGCTGTGAAACCCAAGCTCTGAGCCCAGACCCAAGCTCTTCTAGACTATGAGCCCACTGCTGGGTAGGGACCGTCTCTATATGTTGCCAACTTGTACTTCCCAGGCGTTTAGTCCAGTGCTCTGCACACAGTAAGCGCTCGATAAATACGACTGAATGAACGAATAAATAACATAGAAATAGGTGCTGGCCTTTAAAAGCTCCATCTTATATGCCACAAATCCTGGACAGCTTCTCTTATCAATCGTTCTCGTCTCTGTTCTGGGCCGTTCCTCTTCCTAGAGCCTAAGAGGCAGTGGCACGGGCAGAGAATTATCAAGAAAAGAGGCGAAAGGTCATTGCAAGGGCCATGTGGCTCTGCAGCCAACTAAGGGAATTCAGGGAAGGTCACTGGGGAAAAGCAGGTGGACAACACCAGCTTCAGTGCCAGAACCCGAGAACGGAGCCTCTCTTAGGCCAAAGGAGGTGCCTCGGAACTAGATGGGCCAGGAGGAAAGCCAACTTCAAAGCCCCAGCTGTGAAACCCAAGCTCTGAGCCCAGACCCAAGCTCTTCTAGACTATGAGCCCACTGCTGGGTAGGGACCGTCTCTATATGTTGCCAATTTGTACTTCCCAAGCGCTTAGTCCAGTGCTCTGCACACAGTAAGCGCTCAATAAATACAATTGAATGAATGAATGAATGAACCTTCCAGAGGAAATCGTGGCTCAGTGGAAAGAGCCCGGGCTTGGGAGTCAGAGGTCATGGGTTCTAATCAGTCAATCAATCAATCAATCAATCGTATTTATTGAGCACTTACTGTGTGCAGAGCACTATACTAAGTACTTGGGAAGTACAAGTTGGCAACATCTAGAGACAGTCCCTACCCAGCAGTGGGCTCGCAGTCTAAACAGGGGAGACAGAGAACAAAACCAAACATACTAACAAAATAAAATAAATAGAATAGATATGTACAAGTAAAATAAATAAATAAATAAGTACAAACATATATACAGGTGCTGTGGGGAAGGGAAGGAGGTAAGATGGGGGGATGGAGAGGGGGACGAGGGGGAGAGGCTCTGCCACTTGTCGGCTGGATGACGTTCTCTGAGCCTCAGTTACCTCATCTGTAAAATGGGGATGAAGACTGTGAGCCCCACCGTGGGACAACCTGATAGCCAGCGCTTAGAACAGTGCTTTGCATATAGTAAGTGCTTAACAGCTTGAGCAGCAGCGTGGCTCAGTGGAAAGAGCCCGGGCTTTGGAGTCAGAGGTCATGGGTTCGAATCCCTGCTCCGCCACTTGTCAGCTGTGTGACTTTGGGCAAGTCACTTCACTTCTCTGGGCCTCAGTTACCTCATCTGGAAAATGGGGATTAAGTCTGTGAGCCCCACGTGGGACAACTTGATTACCCTGTACCTACTCCTGCGCTCAGAACAGTGCTTTGCACATAGTAAGCGCTTAATAAATGCCATTATTATTATTATTATTATTATTAACAAATACTATTATTATTATAATGGGCTGGGTCCATGCTGACAGAATTTGGGTGGCCTTAAATCAGGTTTTGGGCAGTGATCACAGCAGCTGCTGCTGCCACTGCCCATCCCGCCATAGCCAAGTCCCCCGGCTCAAAGAGGGACCCCTCACGAGGAAGTTCTTCGGGGGCAGCATTCAAATGTGTCTACTAACTCTTTTGTTGCAGTGTGGCTCAGTGGAAAGAGCCCGGGCTTTGGAGTCAGAGGTCACGGGTTCAAGTCCCGGCTCCACCAATTGTCAGCTGTGTGACTTTGGGCAAGTCACTTCACTTCTCTGGGCCTCAGTTCCCTCATCTGTAAAATGGCGAGCCCCCTGTGGGACAACCTGATCACCTTGTAACCTCCCCAGCGCTTAGAACAGTGCTTTGCACATAGTAAGCGCTTAATAAATGCCAACATTATTATTATTATTTTGTTCTCTCCCAAGTGCTTAGTGTAGTGATCTGCCCAGAGTAAGCGCTGAAGGAAGCAGTGTGGCCTAATGGGTAAAGAATGGGCCTGAAAATAAAGAGGAACTATGTTCTAAACCCAGCTCTTCTCTGTGACCTTGGGCAAGTCACTTCAACTCCTCTGTGCCTCAAGTTACCTTATCTGTAAAATGGGGACTAAGACTGGGAGCCCAGGGTGGGACAGGGGCTTTGTCCAACCTGATTAGTGTGCAACTGCCCCAATACTTGAAGCAGCGTGGCTCAATGGAAAGAGCACAGGCTTGGGAGTCAGAGGTCATGGGTTCTAACCCCGGCTTCGCCGATTGTCAGCTGTGTGACCTTGGGCAAGTCACTTAACTTCTCTGGGCCTCGGGGGATGGAGACTGTGAGCCCCATGTGGGACAACCTGATCACCTTGTATCCTCTCCAGTGCTTAGAACAGTGCTTTGCACATAGTAAGTGCTTAACAAATGCCATCATTATTATTATTATTTATTATTATTATCATTACTTAGTACAGTGCCTGGGACAAAGTAAGCACTTGACAAATACCATAAAAAACCCCATTAATTGAGTCCCACCCTAATCTGGTCAGGACATCGACCGAACCCCCAGGTCAGAACAATTCTACCTAAAATGGGAGCCCTGATTCCTTTATCAATCAATCAATCAATCGTATTTATTGAGCGCTTACTATGTGCAGAGCACTGTACTAAGCGCTTGGGAAGTACAAATTGGCATCACATAGAGACAGTCCCTACCCAACAGTGGGCTCACAGTCTAAAAGTCTTTATGCCGTGTCTTTGCTCACATGGCCCTCGTGGAAAGAGCAGGGAGTCAGAGAACCTGGGTTCTAATTCTGGCTCTGGTGGGTGTCCGCTGTGTGACCTTGGGCAAGTCCCTTAACTTCACTGTGCCTCAATTACCTCATCTGTAAAAGGGGGATTCAATCTTACTTCCTCCTACTTAGCCCCTGTCCCACATGAGACTAAGTCTGTGTCCAAGTGCTTTGCACATAGTAAGCGCTTAATACATGCCATCATTATTATTATTAGCTTGTATCCACCTCAGCACTTAGAACCATCTTGGCACATAGCAATAATAATAATAATAATAAAAGTCATTTATTAAGCACTTACTATGTGCAAAGCACTGTTCTAAGCACTTACCAAGTACCATAAAGCTTAATAGTGCTTGGCACATAGTAAGCACTTAACAAATACAATCATTATTATTATAATATTATTATTTGGGACATGGATGGGATGGTTTCCGCCCTGGTGGAAGTGGAAATTGGGGAGGCAGCAGGGTTCACTGCCACCCTGATTCCCCTTGGGTTGAAGGCATCAGGTAATAAAGGGTCAGGCTGGAGCCTGTATATATGTTTGTACAGATTTATTACTCTATTCTACTTGCACATATTTACTATTCTATTTATTTTGTCAATGATGTGCATCTAGCTTTATTTGTATTTATTCTGATGACTTGACACCTGACCACATGTTTTGTTTTGTTGTCTGTCTCCCCCTTCTAGACTGTGAGCCCGTTGTTGGGTAAGGACCGTTCTCTATATGCTGCCGACGTGTACTTCCCAAGCGTTTAGTACAGTGCTCTGCACACAGTAAGCGCTCAATAAATAGATTGAGTGAATGAATGAATGAA